>NC_060073.1:23987500-24294791 GCF_922984935.1 Meles meles
TCATGCAATGGTTTTGTTCATCTAGGTGTCTTTATATATATCAACTTGTTGGAAGTTAATGTGGGAAAGAGGGAATAAAAAATAACATTCCTTTTACCTGCCTGGGTTCAGATTTAATTTAGGGAAAAACATGGAGTAAGGTAAGTGAGAGTAAAATTTCATCTTCATCATGACAATGTCTTTTTTTTTTTTTTTTTTTTTTTTTTTTAGATTTTATTTATTTGAGAGAGAGCAAGTGCATGAGCAGAGGTAGAGTGAGTGAGAAGCAGACTCCTCACTGAGCAGGGGGCCTGATGCAGGGCTCAGTCCCAGGACTCTGGGATCATGACCTGAGCTGAAGTCAGACGTTAATGGACTGAGCCACCCAGGTGCCTAGCAATGTTTATATCAGAGTTGCGGTTTATACTGTTAAGCAAGCAGGACCTCCTAAATCCTAGAATAAACACCTTTATACTATGTTCCAAGCAAGGATAGCACAGGCAAATATTAGACTCACCATATGGGCAGAGGATCTTTCCCACTAAGTTGATTGTATGGTCCAGAAGGAGAGCACCAGCTGTCTGAGGGCAGGCCAGCTCTCAAATGAAAGGAGAGTGTATATAGCCCAGTTCTCCTTCAAAATCGCCATCATTTAGCAGCTCTTCCCTTTCTGTAGCAGAGTTAGTGAAAACTGCAGAAAACTGCAGAACTCCTCCAAATATTTTTCACAGTCTAAATATTTTTAAGTAAATAATGAATATATATCAAATATAAGTAGAAGTCATCAGGACATTTTTAACTCAATTTAATTTTGTTTTATTTTTTAATGTAGACTCCATGCCTTGAGTGGAGTCCAGCGTGGGGCTTGAACTCACTACACTGAGATCAAGATCTGAGCTGAGATCAAGATCCAAAAGCTTAACTAACTGAGCCACCAGGTGCCTCTGGACTTTTTCAATTTTAAGTGGAAAACAAAAGCATCTTACTTTGCCTTAAACCAAAGAGTGGAGCTCATTAGCTCAAAAAACTGAAAAGCATGGCGACTGAATGTTTTTTTCTTTTCTTTTCTTTTCTTTTTTTTTTTTTTTTTTTTGAGTGTGGTTGAGTCCACTTAGTTTTACAGAACTTGATTTGTCTTCATCTTTGCTTTCCTCTCTCTTGATTCCCGTCTAAGGCAGGCTCTCTCCCTGCTATGCTATGGTATTAAGACAGCCATCAGCATCTGACAACTATTTTACAAGCTCATCTATTCCAGTGAAAAGAGAACTCCACTTTCCAGATCATTCTAGCAAAAGGCCTGGAATGAATGTCTTTAGGTCACTTAAACCTGTGTAGTAAAATAACGACCATTTTTGGCTAGACATGATCCTACTCCCCTCACCCCTCAGCTTCCAGAAGTGTGTTGTTGTTTTTTTTTAAGATTTTATTTATTTATTTGACAGAGAGAAATCACAAGCAGGCAGAGAGGCAAGCAGAGAGAGAGGAAGGGAAGCAGGCTCCCCGCTGAGCAGAGAACCCGATGTGGGGCTCGATCCCAGGACCCTGAGATCATGACCTGAGAGGAAGGCAGAGACTTAACCCACTGAGCCACCCAGGTGCCCCCCAGAACTGTGGTTAAAGTCAGGGTTAACTGAAGGACTGAGACAAGGGAGGAATGTTTCACCAAAGGGATATAGGGGTGTTGTTTCAGAAGAAAGAGGATCTATTTTGTGCAGGCAGAAACAATGAATGTCCACATGTGCATTGTTCCAAAAGGGAGTAAGTGATGAACCAATGTAGATGGGTTGTTTAGCATTAGTGACACCAAGTCTAGGTAAAACAGTCTTTTCTAGATTATGCTTATTGTTAAATTATACTTTTCCTTGATTCTGTTGCAGCCAGCCAGGAGATTGTACTCATTTTTCGTTAAACTGGAAATCAGACTTCCTTGAAATAGGTGAATTGGGAAATCTCTTTGCTATGTAGAAAATATTGTTGCTGTGACAATTGTTGAAAAAGAAGCCTATTGGAAATGAGTCAGGAAGTAGAAGAAATAGTAGTCCCAGTCTCTGCTCTCAAGTGAAAGGAGCGTGCATGCAGCTCTGAGTTTTTCTATTCTGGTTTCTTCTGAAATCTCACACACATGAATATACACATACACACACACTCTCTCTCTCTCTCTCTCTCTCTCTCTCAAAGGATAAATCATTATCTCACCCCAAAATGAAAAAAGATAAAATAAATATGCCAGCTTCCATCCAACAGAAATAAAACTACTTCCAAAATTTCAACTTAATGGTATGTGTCAGATTGTATTGACTCACTGTGAGAGAAAAATTGCAGTATTACTCATTCTGATTTGAAATATCATATTTAGGGGCACCTGGGTGGCTCAGTGGATTAAGCCGCTGCCTTTGGCTCAGGTCATGATCTCAGGGTCCTGGGATCGAGCCCCGCATCGGGCTCTCTGCTCCGCAGGGACCCTGCTTCCTCCTCTCTCTCTCTGCCTGCCTCTCTGCCTACTTGTGATCTCTCTGTGCCAAATAAATAAATAAAATCTTTAAAAAAAAAATAATGTTGTGAAATATCATATTTAGAGGTCTCCATGATACTTGATGATCAGCAAAAACAGACCCTTTGTGCTTGGCCGCACACGGGCAGGGGTGTCTGTGTCTGCGCTTTCAGGGGTGTCAGGGGCCTGCTTGCGCTCATTCCAATACGGCCTAATTTTATTTTCCTCACTGTCTCTCTCAGTTGTGTGTGTGTGTGTGTTTTCTGCTCTCCCTTTTTTTTTAATGTTTGAAAAATACAATAGAATTGTCTTCTCAGCATGGGGATATCTGCATGTGTTAAAATTACATTTTCTATTTTAAACTCACTCTCTTTTTAATTTAAAAGGACTTGTCAGAACATGCAGTCTTTCTTTTCCCCCTCCTAGAAAATGGGGGATACATAAATCTGAGATCTCAAAAGAGGCAACAGCCAATTTGGAGGGAAAACAAACAAACAAAAACAAAGAAAGCAAAACACGGGACATTCGAGGTGATTCTACGTGAGATGAAATCTCTCTTGGGATTTGACATGAAGCACTTTAGCCAAAGGAATAAAAGTAAGGACATGCATTGCAGAAAAAGAATCTCCTTGTGTGGAAAGAAAATTGTTAGGCGAGGCATTCACTTCCTTTTACCTCAGTTTCCTGAAAGATATTAAAGTGAAATTTCTCAATTGTTAATACCTATACATATAAAATTGTGTGAAACATAATGACAACATTTATTAAAAACCTATTCTTGTGTGAGACAATGTGTCTTACCCCACACATACACCTCACGTACAAACACAAGTTCATCTCCCAACTCATCCTCATAGTGTGGTTTATTTAGGGGCTTCTCCCCCTCAAAATTAATAAACCACTCTCCTGTCTATGAATTTGGATTGGGTTATTATTTTACAGGTAAGAAAACTCATGTTGATTTAAGGCACCATACTGAGTGCCGTGGTACATCTCTCAGAGCCTCCTTCAGGAGTGTATGCCCATCTCCCCAGCTGTCTGAAATGTTGGCTGCAGAGGCACACAGCTCACATCCGCTTGGGGAATTTCCACTACCCAAGAAAGCTTACTTGCCATAGGCTACACAGATTCCCAGGGGGCAGTTCTCTTTCTCTGACTGATTGGTGGGTGGGTAGAAAGGTCCACTCTTGCCTCAATTGGGGGCATTTGTTGAGAGGATGCCTCAAGTCCAGAATCCCCTGAGGGATTGGCAAGGACTTCGCTGCAGTTTAGCTTCTCCCTCTGACCAGTCCTATTTCTATTGCCAGCGATAGATGTTGATCAAGAGTACTCCTTGATAAGCCTCCACACAAATCTGTCTCTTGTGGTCTGTTTCTAGAAACCCCAGACTAAGGCAGGTGCCCAGAATAGCTGGGAATTAAATGATATTACATGATTTACCAGAGACATTTACGTTACCAGTCTGAATTGCTCTACAGAGTCAATTCGATAAAGGAAGAAATGTAAAGGCTTGGCTGTTTTAAGCTAATTCTTAATGCACTGCTTGATAGTCATAGCTGTGTACAGAATGCCTTATCAATTAATCTGTAGCCACCCTATCTGTGAGATCTATGAATGTAACATAAAGTCAACCCTGCCCCAAATGCTGTTGGCTCGCTATAAGTAGGACCAGTGATTTTATTGGTCTTTTTTTCTGGTGTTATGCAATGTATAATAAGGGAATGTGTGGTCGTCAGTGCCTGAATGCCACTTTCAGTAATAGAAACGCCTTCTGGGGAAATAAGATTGGTGCCAGAACTAGAATATGGAAGCAAACTTGAAATTATTTCACTTCTATTTCAGAATGGTTTTTGTTTTTTTTTTAAAGGAAAAGGCAGCAAGACCATTTCAAGGGCTGTAACCACACTGAGGCAGTTGAATGAGAATCCCTCTAGAGCTTTCTGTAACCTACTAAATAGAAACCCAGTGTTCTTAGGTAGGTTATCTCAGCCTCTGTTCAACCCAGTGCCACATTACCTTTGCGCATTATCACCCACAGTCCCTCTTCTTGAGCACTCCGTATTTTTTGCCAAAGTGGATGGAGGTAATCCCTGAACAAAAATAAAAACAAAAATGTAAAATAAAAGAAAAAATAAAAGGTTCCATCCAAGATAGAGTAAGCCCACTCTGTGCCATTCTGTCTTGCAGATTACAACCCTAAAATCTAGACAAAACAAAAATAATGAAAAAAAGAAAAACTAACTGAACTCTTTGAAAATTAAAAAAATCAGGCAGGTGGGGGAGGGTGGTCAAAAACTGAAGAAACACCTTGAAAAAAGATAAGCTTTTCTCCCCCCCCACCCCCATTTTTTCCCTTCAGTTGGAGCTGTGCTAGTGCTGGAGGAAGTGGCAAAACTTTGAAAGAACCCCCTATTTTCAGCTAGAGGCAACACAAGGAACTGGGTCTGAACCTGAACAACTTCTGGGTCTCCACGGACCTCTCTGTGCAGGAAAGATGCAAATGAGTCTAGAAAAATTTTTGAAAACTAATCAGCTTTGAACTAGTGCCTAGAGAAGGTAAGTAGAAGTTAAAGTTTGAAGCAAACTATCAATTCCCTGGCAAAACAATATCAACACAAGTTGATATTCTGTAGCGGATTTTAACAGGACCCAGCATCTATGAAACCTAATTTTCAAGTGTTTAAGTTACAATCCAAAATGAGTCAATTTGGAAAGAACCAGAAAAATCATACGGGTTCTCAAAGGAAAAGACTATCAATAGGTGCTACCCATGAGATGACTCACATTTTGGATTTAATCTGACAACAACTTTAAAGAAGCTACTATAACTATGCTCCATGGTATAAAGATAAACACAATGGAAATAAATGAGAAGATAGAAAATTTCAGGAGAGAAATAGAAACAATAAAAAAGAACCAAGATAAATTTTAGAATTAGAAAATAAAATACCTTAAATAAAAATTTCACTAAAAGGGATGAAAAGCAGAATGGAGATGATGAAGAAAGAGTTGGTATACTTGGAGACAGAATTTTTTCAGTATGAAGAAAAAAGGAAAAAAAAAAGATTTAAAGATGAACAGAGCATCAGGAACCTCTGGGGTAATAGCAAAATGTCTATAATAAGTGTCACTGGAGTTTTCTCCCATAAGGAGAGAACAAAAAGATGAGAGCAAAAATATATTTAAATAAATATACTTGAAAACTTCCTATATTAGGGGAAAATCATACATTTACAGATTTAAGAGCCTATGAATACCCTGAACAAAATAAATTTAAAAGTGGAAAATCACCCAGACACATGATAATGAAACTGAAGAAAACTAAAGGTACAGAAAAAAAAAAAAATCTTGAAAGTAGCTGGAGAAAACTAATATATTACATGTGAAGGAACAAAGATTCACATTACCTCTTACTTCTTAGAAACCATAAAGGCCATTAAGACAGTGGAATTACAAATTTAAATTGTTAAAATAAAAGAACTGTCAACCAAAAGTTCTATATCCAAAATATCCTCCAGGAAAGAAGATGGAATAGAAACTAAGAGAATAATTACCAGCAAATCTACGCTAAAAGAAATGCTAAAGGAAATATTCAGGCTGAAGGAAAATGTCACTAAAGAGAAACTTGAAAGTTCAGAAATAAAGAAAACAAGAAAAATAGTAGATATGTGGGCTAATATAAAAAAAATAGTTTCCTCTCTCAATTGAAAGTGAAAATTATGGCAGTGTATGGTAAGCTTGTAAATATATGTAGGTATATGTATGATAAACATAATATGAAGAGGGAAGAGTAAAGTGACATAAATGATTGTAAAACTTCTATATTTTACCTTAAGTAGTGAAATGTTAGCTCTCTATGTATTATGAAAGTTGTAGTCTCTAGAAAAACTACTAGAAAATAATACAGTGAAATATAGCCAAAATGACAATAGAGAAATAAAAATTAAGTACAGATGAAAATATATGAAAAAATATAATATCCATGATAAAAACTCCCAGAAAGGTAGGAATAGAAAAACGTTAGCTACAAAAAATATATGAATGCATTCCTCTGAGATCAGGGACAGGTCAAGGATGTATGCTTTTATTACTCCATTAAATATCACACTGGAATTCCTAGCCATTGCAATAAAAGAAGAAAAAGTTATAAAAGACATGCAGATTGAAAAGGAAGGCATAATATTATTTGTATTTGCCACTGTTGCCTACGTAGGAAATCTTAAAGGTTCTATAAACATGTTCTTAGAACTAGTAAGTAATCTTACTAAGGTTGTAGAATAAGAACAATATATTATCAATTGTATTTCTATATACTAGCAATAAATAACTGGAAATCGTAATTTTAAAAGAATGTTATTTACCACAGCACCAAACAGCATGATATAGGTATAAATCTGAAAAAATACATGCAAGATCAGAATGCTGAGGATTACAAAGCACTGATGAAAAAGATTAAAGAAGATAAAATAGAAAAATATGTCATGACTCAATATTATTAAGATGTCAGTTCTCCCTAAATTGATTTATAGATTCAATGAAATCCTCCCAAAATTGTAGCAGGATTTTTTTTTTTTTTTTTTTTTTTTTTTTAAAGATTTTATTTATTTATTTGACAGAGAGATCGCAAGTAGGCAGAGAGGCAGACAGAGAGAGAGAGAGAGAGAGAGAGGAGGAAGCAGGCTCCCTGCCGAGCAGAGAGCCCCATGCGGGACTCGATCCCAGGACCCTGAGATCATGACCTGAGCCGAAGGCAGCGGCTTAACCCACTGAGCCACCCAGGTGCCCCAAGGATTTTTTTTTTTTTTAATAGAAGTCAAAAAGCTGATTCTTAAATGCATTTGGAAAGTCAAAGGAACTAGAATTGCCAAACATTCTGAAAATTATAAACAATGCTGTATGACTCACATTAACTGATTTTAAAGCTTATTATAAAGTCATAGCAATCGTAAGTGATGGTTTTCATGGGGGGGTTGTATACATGGAACAACGTGGCCAGCAACATGGTTTTTACAGACTTGCTAGGATAATTCAAAGGAGAAAAGAAAATCTTTTCAACAAATAGTGCTAAAAAAGTTGGACATTTATGTGTGAAAAAAATTAACTTCAACCTGTATTTTAGATCTTATACAAAAATTAACTCAAGGTGGGTAATACCTCTACCTGCAAGACTGAAACTCAAATTTCTCTAAGAAAACAGAAAAAAAATCTTTGTGACCATAGATTCCACAAAGAATTCTTAGATTGGTCACCAAAATCACTGCCTCTAAAAGAAGAGAGAAAGGATCATTCAAATGTATTAAACGAAAACTTATGCTCTATAAGAGATAACATTAAGAAAATGAAAAGACAAGCCACAGAGTGAAGGTGTTTTTAAATTATGTATCTGAACAAAGAATTTGTATCTAAATATGTATAAAGAATTCTCAAAATCCAGTACTAGGAGACCAATCAACCCAATGTAAAAAATGGGCAGAGGAACTATATAAACAATTTCCTAAAGAAGATATTTTTTGACAAACAAGCATATTCAAAGATGCCCAACATCATTAGTAGAAGTATTAGTTTCCTAGGGCTGCCTTAACAAATTACCCTATATTAGGTGGTTTAAAGCAACAGAAATGTATTCTCTCAGAATTCTGTAGGAAAGAAGTCCAAAATCACGGAATCATCAGAACCATGCTTCCATTGAAGACTTTAGGTAAGAATGTCTTCTTGCCTCTTCCTAGTATCTTATGATTGTCAGTGTTCCTTGTAATAGTAATACTAATATTAATCTTTAAAAAAATGATATGGCCATGTTTTGGTGTGGATGCCAAGAAACTCAACCTCCTACATGTTTCTTGGTGGTAATACAAAATGGTACAGCTATTTGGAAAAGACTGTGATGGTGTTTCACATAGGTGAATGTATACTTCTCCATCTATCTCAATTCTGCATACCCAAGAAAAATGAAAATTGATGTTCACACAAAAACCTCTACTTAAATGTTGATAGTGGCATTATTCATAATTTCCTAAAATTGGAAACAACTCAAATGTCCTCCTGGCAGTTACTGGATAAAATCTACGATGCATCTAATAATGGAATATTATTCAGCAGTATTATTGCTATAACAATCATGTGGATGAAACTCAAATACATTATGCGAAGTGAAATACCAAATTCAAAAGACCACATCCTAACTCCATTTTTATGGTATTCTGGAGAGATAAAATCATAAGAAATAACAGAAATCAAATCAGTGGTTGTCAGGGCTGTGGGTAGTGGGAGGTAGAGACCACAAAGAGGCCCAGGAGAATATTGGTGTGATTCAGCAGCTGTGTATCTGGATTGTGGTGGCAGTGTCTGTAGGCATTTGTTGAAATTTTTGGAACTGTACATCAAAACCAGTGAATTTTACAGTATGGAAATAAATACCATCCAGTAAATATAAAGCTGGTGCCTGGCATCTTGAGGAACATGTGTTTGGGACATAATACTGTTAGTTCTTTTCTTATGCATTAAGGACATCTACTCTAATTGGTATTTTGCTATTGTTTCCTAATTTTACATATATTCAGTTTTCTTTTTCTTTCTTTTTTTCCCCCTTTAGAAAGTTTTCCCCCCACGCCTAGCAACTTGATCAATCATTTCTTTAGGAAATTCTTGCTGTGCCTGTTACATTCTTTGCTGCTTTGTCATATTCCTAAATCTCATCTTGTTTGGCCTTTGACAAAGTCTGCCATAATAATGAACATCTCTTGTGACCTAGAAATTGACTGGTGACTTTCAATTCCTTGAAATTTATTTAAGAGGCTCTTTTCTGTCCTAATTTCAAGTCCCATGAAACTCCAAAACCTTGTCAGTTCCCAAGGGCTTACGTCCTTGTGTTCACCAAGCTCCTACTACCACTGGAGGTGTTCTGTTTTGAGATATAAAGTTGAGCCCCTTTTTTATTTGACCTCTTCTTCGTTTTATGGCAGAAGCCACTCACACTCTCAGTCAAGCACACTTTATTAAAGATTTGTGAGAAGGAACACTCAGAACAGTAAATGGACGTTATTCATTTCCGTACTTCGGTGTTTCGGTGGCCCATATATGAGGTAAACTCACCGATAGCCTGTTTCTATCTTTTCTGTACTTTTATTATTTTTTAAGGTTTTATTTATTTATTGGACAGACAGAGATCCCAAGTAGGCAGAGAGGCAGGCAGCGAGGAGGGGGAAGCAGGTTCCCTGCTGAGCAGAGAGCCCGATGCAGGGCTCGATCCCTGGACCCTGGGACCATGACCTGAGCCAAAGGCAGAGGCTTAACCCACTGAGCCACCCAGGGGCCCCTCTTCTGTACTTTCAAAGTCTATCATCTCTTGTTTCCTCCCACATCTCTCAGGAACATAACCAATTTATTTCCTGGTCTCATCAAATGCAGTTTCTCCACTAATTTTTGTTTTCTTGCTTCCTGTTGCTACCCACATCTTTAGCTTCTTCCCTTCTACCCTGAGAGGCTTCTCAAGATAACTTCCCAAAGTCAGGTTCTCCCTAGGAAGGAATCTATTGTAAGGTGTTTTGATAGTAAAATGTGCTCTTTGTTACAATCTACTAATGTACCCATCAGTAAATGGTAACCATTTCATCTTCATGTCCATTTTTCTCACTGTCCATGAAACCATCAAGGATGGATTTCATCCCCCCCCCCCCACTTTTGCCCCAAAGCTTACCACAGTGCTGGGTATGTAGTAAATATCAATAAACAAATGAAAGTGCCTTAGTCCATTCAGGCTGCTATAAGAAAAGATCATAGACTGAATGGAGTATTGTGGAATAATAGAAAAAACATATATTATTTTCTACCTGGAGTTACTGGCACAGAGCTCCTAAGACTATTGGAAGTTCCTAAATGATAGGAACACTGGCAGCATCTTTTGTGCTAATATTTGGTCTTTGAGTTTGGGTTCTGACACAGAGCTTCTAAACCCCTTGGAATTTCCTAGACGATAGGAGTGTCTTATGTTCCAACAAGGCATCTTTCAGTTGGTCCGCAGATAGAAGCTGGTCACCAGAAAGTTCAAGCCATGAATATAAGCTTGGAACTTTCAGCCCCACCCATCCCATTCTCCAAAAAGAGGAGAGGGAGTAGAAATGCAGGAATAATTGATCATACTTACATGATGAAGCTTCCATAGGAATCCTGATAGCTTGGGATCCCGATAAGGTTTGGATTGCTTTTGGGTTGGTGAGTAGGTGGGGGTGTTGAGAAACTGCAGTGCCCTTGGTGGGCGTGGAAGCTCCACACCCCTTCCCATATACCTTTCGCTATACACCTTTTGCCTCCGGTTATTTCTATAAACAAGTAATGTAGTAACTAAAATGTTTTTCTGAGTTCCATGAACTGCTGTAGCAAATCCTGAGAAGGAGGTACTAGGAACCTGTGGTTTATATAGCCAGTAGGTCAGAAGCATCCAGCTAGTGTTGCAGAATTTCTTGATACGTGGGAAATCTCCTGTATGGGTGACCAGAAATACCAGAAGTAAAGTGTTATATGTGAGAAGTAAAGGGAAAACACACAGGAGTGTTTTTTCCTTTATGTTTATAAATAACAAACATACATTTGTTAGGCTCTGTAGGTCAGGGAGTTCAAATCAAGGTAGCAGCAGATTTAGTGTCTGGTGATACCTCACTTCCTGGGTCACAGATGATGCTTTTCTGTGGGTCTTTACATGGTGGAAGGGGTCAGGGAGCTATTTAGGGTTTCTTTTACCAGGGCACTGATTCCATTCATGAGGGCTCCACCCGCATGACCTGATCATCTCCCGAAGTGCTTATCTCCGAATACTACTACATTGGAGATCAGGATTTCAACATCTGAATATGAGGGATGGTGGTATTCAGCCTCTAGCAGAAGGAATAGCCAGGTTTTTTTGTTTTTTCTTTTTTTTTTTTGTTTTTTGTTTTTGGTTTTGTTTTTTGTGGTTTTTTTTGGCACTATGTTTACACTATTCTCCAAATCTGGAACATTATCCCCATTTCTATCTCACATCTTCCCATCCTTGACGCTCCTGCACCCTACACTTCTGCAACTATGGTACCTTTCTGTACCTTTCCAGATCTTGGTCCTCTGAACTCTGAGTTTTAATTTTATCTCTTTTACTTCTTCAATGAAGGCAAAAATTTCATGTCTTATATAAATGTCTTAAATGTATTTCGTGTCTTATATAAAGTTCTGCCGTATATTATCCTCTGATGAGAAGTTAATAAATGCATTCATGTATTCAGCCAATATTTATTGAATGTTTATAGTTTGCCAATCTCTATTTTAAGAGCTGGGCATATGTAGCAGGGACTAAAATTGAGAAAAGCCATCCCCCTGCTACAAAGAGCTTACATTCCAATGGTGAGAACCCCAGAATAAGCATAAAACACATATATAACATGTAATTCAGTGATAAGTATATGAAGATAGAATAGGCTTAGAGGACAGAGTGTATGTATGCATGGTGGGGGAAGAGTCACACAGAAGGAGGAATTGTCACTTTATGCAGATTGTTGGGCAAGATCTGATGAGATAAAGGTTAAACAGAAACTGAAAAAAGACAGGGAGAGCGCGGTGGAGATTTGTAGGGAATAAAGCACTCTAGCATCCCACACATCTTGTGATGGGCACCGTATAGTTCACGAAGGAGAAAAGAAAGGGGAGAGTATTATGCAGACGGGGAAAATAATTCAAAGTCCAACAGACATTCATTTTCCTGAAAACCCTGTAGATAATTTAAGGGGATGTGTACATTGACATCATTTGAGAGCACAAGGCAAAGGCTTCTTTCACCTACTGTTGAAACCAAGTAGGCTGATCTCTGTTAGAGTGTATCTGGGCAAGCGGCACCATGGAATGGCTCTCCTAAGTTCTCCACCTAAAGAAGGATCCTGCCTATTCCTGTCATATCATCCTCTGTGTTTGTCTCAAAGACAGTTTTACATGCAAAAGATATCATTTAGGATTTGATTTTTATGAAGAGGAATTACCAAAAGTTGTCAGGTGATTTGATTAAGGTGGGATCTTCTGGGTTACTGAGACACAGTCCTAGATATCCTATTTAATCAAGATGGCAATAAAATTTTTTAAAGGTGGGGTGCCTGGGTAGCCCAGTTGGTTAAGTGTCTCACTTCAGCTTAGGTCATGATCCCAGAGTCCTGAGAATGAGGCCCATGTTGGGCTCTGTGCTCAGGAGGGAGTCTGCTTGTCCCTCTGCCCCTACCCACACTCAAGTTTGTGTGTGTGTATGTGTGTGTGTGTGGGGGGGTGTCTCTCTTTCTAAAATAGATTAACAAAATCTTAAAAAAATTTTTTTAAGTAAACATAGGAAATAACAACCTTATTTATTTATTTTTTAAAATTTTATTTATTTATTTATTTATTTATTTGACAAACAGAGATTACAAGTAGGCAGAGAGGCAGGCAGAGAGAGAGGAAGGGAAGCAGGCTCCCTGCTGAGCAGAGAGCCCAATGTGGAGCTTGGTTCCAGGACCCTGGGATCATGACCTGAGCTGAAGGTAGAGGCTTTAACCCACTTAGCCAGCCAGGCGCCCCTATTTATTTATTTATTTTTTTAAGAAATTGAGAAGTCTTGGTAATCTTAAATAATCAAGGACAGGATAAAGTTAACATAAAGCATGGGAACTTTTTCTTATAAGACACAGAATTTTTGCCTTCAAGGCAGATTACTTGTAAAAGAAAACCTTTTACAACCTCTTAGAGAGACCAATACTCTAAGAAAAATGTAAACATAAACTTTTTTTGAAAATGTTATAAATAAATCCTTATATAAACCCTAGCTAGAATTGACCAGTACAAATAAAATTCCATTTTCATGAACTTTCTACAATTTTCTATATCATTCAGCTTTTTTCTTATACTTTCCTCCATCTTATTCTGAAACAGTCATTTTACTTTAAGACAAATTTGCTGTCTTTTTTTATCTTAAAAAAAAAATTAGGGGGGGTGCCTGGGTGGCTCAGTGGATTAAGCCACTACCTTCGACTCAGGTCATGATCTCAGGGTCCTGGGATCGAGCCCCACATCGGGCTCTCTGCTCCGCAGGGACCCTGCTTCCTCCTCTCTCTCTGCCTGCCTCTCTTCCTACTTGTGATCTCTCTCTCTGTCAAATAAATAAATTAAATCTTTAAAAAAAAAATAAATTAGGGTACAGTTTCTCAAAACATTCATTAACAGACACAAATATATAGAGCCTCTCTGTACCATTAAATATATCTCTTAATATACTACTTGTGATCTCTCTCTCTGTCAAATAAATAAAATCTTTAAAAAAAAATAAATTAGGGTACAGTTTCTCAAAACATTCATTAACAGACACAAATATATAGAGCCTCTCTGTACCATTAAATATATCTCTTAATATTTTTGTATCTCTTAAATATAAGAGAAAAGCAATTATATAAACTCAAAATTATGCTTTGTAACTAATGTTACAGTATTCTTAAAATTTATCTAGTTATTTAATGAATACTTATTAATGAGCTCAATTTGCAGCAGACCAAGATTTTAAATTACCTAAATATTTGGAAATTATCTTCAGACTTACATGCTACAAAAAATTACTGTTTAAATAAAGTTTGTCAGAGTAATGATTCAGCTTGTTTAAAACAAGATTTAAAATTTTCATAATCATATTTCATAAGAAATAATACTAGCTCATTTGATCAGTAAACATGTTTAAAAGAACATAGTCAACTAGCATAAAAAAATGTACTCACATTATACTGATAACACTGATAACTCATATAAAATATTGTTTTTTGTATTAAACCAAAATTATTAGACTAGTTTTACTTGCTGAAGTTTTACTTAGTATGTGAATATTAATTTTTTTTTTTTTAAGATTTTATTTATTTGACAGAGATCACAAGTAGGCAGAGAGGCAGGCAGAGAGAGAGGAGGAAGCAGGCTCCCTGCGGAGTAGAGAGCCCGATGTGGGGCTCAAACCCAGGACCCTGGGATCATGACCTGAGCCGAAGGCAGAGGCTTTAACCCACTGAGCCACCCAGGCGCCCCGTGAATATTAATTCTTAAAATGTTTCTGAGTTTCTATAAGAATACCTCTTTTTCACATTGAAATGATTTAAGATTCAATTTCTTAATTTCTGAAATATTGGGATTGGTCAATTATATAAATATTTATTTGTCTCTTTGCAAATCACACTAGAGCTCCTTTAACATAAAGGATTTGAAATTTAATTTCCTGCTATACAGAGAAAGGAAAATAAGACATACTCACATAATTAGAGGGAAAGACTTTCCTGAATTATAGAAGCAAAAAGTCCTAAACATACAATCAGATACAGAGAGCTTATAGTTCTAATTCCAAAATCAGTCATGAGTCATGGGTCAAGCATAAATGAATGCAAGACTCATAGGCCCATTTCAAAGACCTGGTCTCTTTAAATTCTTAATTTATTTAAATTCAAAATAGACAACCAGAAAAGAACAACAAACTAGATTCTTTGTCCCTTTTACCCAACAGAAATAAAATCTCTGTATGCATGAATTTCTTTATAGAGAGATCAACAGATGGTTGATGCAAGTAGAAAAGGGAAATCATCTGGGACCCTTATGGGAGTCATGAGGAGGGATGGAGTTGAATGTGACCTCAGAATCTAGAGGGCAGTGTGATCCTTTGGAATTAGCCATTTCCCAGAACATGGATTTCTACTTTCCAGAAGCACAAGTTCATTTTTCTCATAGCTCTTTTAAGTAGATGCTATAATAACCCTCATATTCTAGATGAGGGTCCTAAGGCATAGAGAGGTTAAATAACTTGCCCAGACTCACACAGATGCTACGTGGTAGAAGTAGGAATCAAACTTCGAAGTCTCCCACTAGTGTCCATGCTGTTAGCCAACTTATGTACCTACCCTATATCCTAAGTGCTTATCACAGGTTAAAGACCTTATCATAGGTTAAAGATCTTTTCTTTCTAGCCCATCACTCTTACCCAAAGACACAAGCTCAGTAAATGTTGGTCAGTGAATCAACCAAAGAGGGGAATGTGAACCATCAACAGTGAAAGAAAGAAGAGAGTGAGGCAGAAAATGAACACAGAGTGAAATGGGGAGGGGGTGGAAGAGAAAAAATATTTCCTTTCTTCAGCTCCCTGATGGTACATATTGTTCCTGCCTCCTTAAGATATAAAAGGGAAAAAGTCCTCACCTAAACATTCTTCCCCAATTCAGTCCTAGGAAATTTTTTTTTAAGTTTTAATTTTTAAGTAATTCTACATCCAATGTGGGTCTTGAACTCATGACCCCAAGATCAAGAGTCAAATACTCTTTCAACTGAGCAAGCCAGGTGCCCTGTCCTGGGAAAAATTTTTAATCATTTAAAGACATACATTAATTACCCCTGAAAATGGAGAATGTAAATAATCTGACATTGTTACTAATAAAAACTAGAGAGCATTGACCAAGCTGGAAGTTTAACCACCCATCTTCCTGTCCATAACAATTTAGTGTAACTGCTTCTTTCTTGATTTGAGCCTCATTAAAGGCAGACATTCTATCATATTGTCTTTGCATCTTCATCACTTTAAGTTGCCCCTAAGACATAGTAGGTATCTAATAAAATGTTTAATTGAATAGGAAACATAAGACTTTGTGATATTACCTCTCCTTTTCAAATAAGAGGAAAGGAGAATTAATTCCAGTTAATATGATGTAAGTACAACCAAAATAGACTGACAAAATGATATATTTGTTATAACTTCCCAGATAAAGTTTTCAGTGACTTTCTGTTTGGAATCAGAATTTATATTTCATATTATAACCCGTGCAACACACAAACACACATACATATAGATAGAAGTCAAACTGAATAGAGCTCATAAAATATTTTAATACTGTTGATCCCAACTATTTTCATATTGACAGATTGTTGTACACTAAACAGAATTCAGAGAAAGATTTCAGCTAAGTTTTGAAAAAACAAACAATAGAACTATTAAAATATTGGGTTTATTTTTATGATTCACACATGTTAATTGAAAAAAAGTTGAAGTAACTGTTCAAATAACTATTCTTAGGTATTGTTGATATAGTGGGATGGCCTAATTATTTCAAACCCTGGCCCTTGTCCAGACTAAACACTATGGAAGTGCTTTTTATTAGTTAGTTCCCTCAGATCCCCTCAGATGTAGTTGAAAGTACACTAAAGTTATTCTTATAGCTTATTTCAATGTAAAAATCATTCTCTTAATAAAATAGTTTGCATGTTATAGCTTGTCATAATACGAATGGTAATATTTGTAATGTCCCTTGGTAGTGTTTATAATGGTATTTATAAAGCTTTGGTATACATCATTATGTTTGATTTCTACCATAAGCTGGTGATACAAATAGTTCATTATGACCATTTGGCTTTTGATAAGGAAGTGTGTGTGTGTGTGTGTGTGTGAGTGTGAGGTAGGGTTGGGAAAGAGAGTGCACCATAATATCTATGTCTCATACTTACTAAGCCTTGGAGACCTGACTCCTAGTTCAATGATCATATTAATATAATGACCCAATTGGCTTATACTCAGACTTCTGAAAAGCTACAAAATTAACAAACCAGCTAGGGTTTGTTCTGGCACAAAAATATATCTACGATTTGAAGAGATGCTGTTATTTGTGACAAACAGGGGGTTAGTCGTCTATACCTTTTGGGGATGAGGGGTGGTGTGCATCTTCCCTTTGATTTTCTAAAAATTAAAACCAAAACTATATGAAAACCACATATTCTAACCGGTGACATTTTTCCTTATTCCTCTTCAGTCTGAAATGTTTCCCAGAAACAATGATGTCCTTAGAATTTCTTGGTCAGCTGTACCACAGACTATTCTAAATGCCTTAGGCTCTGCTATTGAGAACTGTTAACCAATATTTTGATGAGAAAAATTTACCCTTCTGGCTCTTCAGGATGATTAGGAAGTGGCAACCACAACACCAAAGACTGACATTGAAAAATATATTTTGGCCAATAATCAGCTTTTGGGATTTAGTTTTTAAATGGATCTTTTGGAACAAGCTGAGGACAAACAGTTGCCTAGCTAATTGGGACAAAGGAAAAGCAGATAAAAGATGTTCCAAATTCTCTACCGCGGCAGCACCACCGGATGAGCAAGGCAGTCTGTCATACAGAGGAGATTTTTCTCCTCATCCTCACCAAAGGGCAGTTCTTTTTGTGGTGAGTAAGTACAGATCATCCTCACTTTATGTAGGGTTACATCCCAATAAATGGGTTTTATTTATTTATTTATTTATGGGTTCTGATGGGTTACATCCCATCAGAAGCTGAAGATACATTTATTACATTTTAAAGATTTTATTTATCTATTTGAAAGACTTTCCTTTTTTATTTTTATTTTTTTAAAAGATTTAATTTATTTATTTGACAGAGAGATCACAACTAGGCAGAGAGGCAGGCAGAGACAGATGAAGGGAAGCAGGCTCCCTGCGGAGCAGAGAGCCCGATACCAGCTCCATCCCAGGACCCTGAGATCACGACCTGTGCCAAAGGCAGAGGCTTAACCCACTGAGCCACCCAGGCGCCCCCATTTAATACATTTTAATTTACAGAACGTTACAGCTTATCCTAGCCTACCTTAAGGGTACCGTAGAACCTTACCTTAGAACGCTTACATTAATCTATAGTTGGGCAGAATCATCTAACATAAAGCCTATTTTTAAATGGAGTGTTGAATATCTCGTACGATTTATGGAATACTGTACTTCAGGTGAAAAACGGAATGACAGTATGAGTACAGGATGGTTGTCAGTACATCGATTGTTCACCCTTGTGGTCTTGTGGCCTACTGGGAGCTGTGGCTCCCTGATGCTGACCACCATCATGAGAGAGGGTCAGGCTGCATATCACTGGCCCAGGAAAAGATCCAAATTCAAAATTTAAAGTATGGTTTCTACCGAATGTATATTGTTTTTGCACCATCACACAGTTAAAAAATCCCAAGTTGAGCCGTTGTTAAGTTGGGGACTGTCTCTATAGACCTTGAGTCATTCAAGCTATCACAGGGTCTTTTCATAAGCACTAGTTTTAAAGCTGAAAGAGGTGGACAGAACATTATAATACACCCGTTCTTCTGGGAACTGCTTTTGAAGGAGGGTGACTGAATGAGCATGATTAAAGTACTGAGGATCATTCCTCGTGGGTGGTCATGATTACATACTAGGAGAAAGAGTCTGTACTTACATGGGTGTGTGCAAGAGTTTGGGTATGAATGTGCACAGGCACAAGTCAGCCTTCTTGAGTTAGAAGAAAACATTTCCCTTCTGACAGTTTTTTTTTCTAAATCCTAACGTTTTAGTATTAATGTCTATATTTTTATCAGCCAACATGACAATGCTGTTTAGATTAAGAAAAGAGCCAGAGCATAATTACATTGTAAGTACTACTTTTTTATGAAATATACTGAAATAGTTATAATACTAATGACCAAAAGCTTGCCCCCACCCCAGTTGCCACAATGTCAGTCTATGCTGCATTAGAATCTGTGCTGAATTAGAAGTTTAGGATAATCTCCAAGAAAATAAGACTCCCTACTTATTATCCTTTAATGCTAAAACCCTGTGAAAAATTCCCCCAAAGACTTGCTGAGTGTAGTGCAAAGGGCATTTTTGAGGTTTGTTACCTACTTTTGTTCCTTTGGCCAAAGGTCTAAATTCAATCAAGTTCAATGGTTTGCTTGCCCTTTTTCTTATGGCAAGGAAAAGCTACAAAAAGAAATCCCAAGGAAAGGAGTACCAATAAACGTTTGTGTTATTACCAAGGCCTTAAAAGAACAGATTTAAGGCAACCACCCAAAGCCTGGAGTGAGGTGAGAAGAGCTATAACCATTGTCAAGCAAGAAAGGAACATCATCCCAAGAAGAATCTAAAGTGGAAAAGAAATCCAAAGATAGAAACTTATAAAAGATATTCTGTAGGTATGTAAAAGCTCCAAACTGTAGCATTGTAACTAGTTTCCTGGATTCAAGTACCTATAATTTTTTTCCCCTTGGGGAGAATTAAAAACAAAGACACCTGATTCTAGTAGTTGAAGGAAGTTCTTAAAAAAAACCAAAAAACAAAAAACCTGGAACATCTGGGTGGCTCAGTGAGTTAAAGCCTCTGCCTTTGGCTCAGGTCATGATCCCAGGGTCCTGGGATCAAGCCGCATCATTGGGCTCTCCGCTCAGCAGGGGGCCTGCTTCCCTTTGCCTCTCTGCCTACTTGTGATCTCTGCCTATCAAATAAATAAATAAAATCTTAAAACAAAAACAGAAACAAAACCTTTCTTTCTATCTTTGCTCTTAGGTGTGTATTGTCATTGAAGCAGTTCAATTCACAATAGAATCCTGAAACATTCTAATATGGCCTTCTTGTAAATGTTGCCTTCTAAAGAAATGTTTTATAGGTTAAAACTTAGAAATAGTTTTTTAAGTGTACATATTTGTTCTCCAGTCTGCTGGAACTTTTCTTACAGTGAGTCATCGTCTTTATACTCTCTTTTGGAAGAAAAGTAGTAGACCACTTTACCAATTGGAATTCGAAAGAAGCTAAGGGAGTATGGAATGTACAGGATTATATGCTTAATACCTGATCTTCTACTTGGTGAATGATGCTTTCAAGCTGAATACAGTGATAGGCAAATTTCTAGTTTCATTAAGGCATGAGTATACAGATTCCTTGGTAGAGGGTGTGGTCACCATTAGCAATGTAACTAAATATTGCTGGCTGTCTGTGTTCCACGAATGTGCTAGAATGGTGTCTCTCTACCCCTTCAAAATTAGATGTGGTAATATGATTTGTTTTTATAAACAGAATATTAGTGGAAATAATATGTGTCACTTCTTGGCAGTAACATTAGAAGACAGTGTATTGTTTGCCATATTTTCTTGTCCCTTCAAAAGTGGATATGAAATCACCTGTCAAGGTGAAGTTTTTGTCAGCTGAGAACTCTTGTGATTACAGTAAGATGCGGCCTTCTGCCAACCTGAGAAGTATGCACAGTGTGAGGAAGGACCTCTGGGGGGCTCTTTGGTTGGATTTTGTTTGTTTTACCACAATATAACCTAATTTATCCTGACTGATTATAACAGGGAAGAAGTAAAAAAATTTTCTCCATGTTTTACCACAAATAAATGATAATGTAAACTATGGACTTTGGGTGATAATGATGTGGCACTGTAGGCTCATCAGTTGTAACAAATGTACCACTCTGGTGAGGGATATTGATAATGCAGACGTTATGCATGTGTGTAGGGATAAATAAATGTATGACAGTAATAGCACAAAGTCCAGAAGAGTGGAAATTAATGTAGATTATTATTTATTTATAGTGTAATTATATATATAATGTATATATATAGTGTAGGGATTATTATATATATGAAGTGGGGCAATATTACTTGATGGTAGGCTCTAACTTAAAGGTATATAATGTAAATTCTAAAGCAACTTATCTTTAAAAAGGGAAATAAAAAAGAAGACAAGTTTAGAAAATAAACCAAGTGAGATAAAATGAAATTATTAAAAATATTAAATCCAAAAAAGTAAATGGAA
The DNA here is from genome assembly GCF_922984935.1 of Meles meles. Classification (NCBI taxonomy): domain Eukaryota; kingdom Metazoa; phylum Chordata; class Mammalia; order Carnivora; family Mustelidae; genus Meles; species Meles meles. The sequence continues at coordinate 24,008,555 of NC_060073.1, forward strand.
AGAAGTAAATGGAAAGAAAAGATGAAATATGTAAAGCAGAAGTGGCAAGATAGATTTTAACCAAATCTTATTAATAATCCCCATAAACTTAGATGGTTTAACCATCCCTAATTAAAAGTCAGATATTGTCAGATTGAGTAAAAAAGCAAGGCACAAGTATATCTTGCCTAGAAGAAACTTGCATTAAATATAAAGGCACGACTAGGTTAAATGTGAAAGGATGCAGAAGAAGATATACTGCTAACACTAGTCCAGAAAGCTGAAGTAGCTATATTAATGCTAGATAAAGTGTACTTCATAAAAAATGTAATACCACAGTTAAGGAGGGTCATTGCATAGAGATAAAGAGTTAATTCATCAGACGATATAGTAAATCTTCAACATTTATGTACCTAGGGACAGAGCTTCAAAATGCACAAAGCAAAACCAAATAAAATTGATAAATAAATCCACCATTGCAGTGAAGAATTTCAAAAGTAGAATAAGTAGACAGAAAATCACTAAGAGTATAGACAAACTGAATAACATTATCAAACAACTTGTCCTAATTGACATTTACGGAGTGCTTTACCCAACAGTGGCAGGACGTGCATAGCTTTTAAGAGCACCAGACGTTTACCAAACGAGGCCATAAAGCGTGTTCAAAGTTTAACAGGATTTAAATTAAACAAAAATGTTCTCTGATCACAATGGAATTAATTATAATTAGAAATTAATAACAGAAAGATATCTGGAAAATCTCCCAATATTCCTAAATTAAGTACTACACATAAATAAACCATGGTTTAAAAACGATTTAGAACGAAGGAAAAATGAAACACGGATACTAGATTTTGTAGATTTTACAGCCTAAGAAGTTTTTAGAGGCAAATATATTGCAGTAAAAGCTTGTGTTAGAAAATAATTATCTCAAGTCAGTGGCCTAAGCTTCTATCTTAAGTAGAAAAATAAGAGCAAGTGAAACCCAAAGGAAATAGAAGATAAGAAATAAAGAGCAGAATTTAGTGAAGTTAAAAACAAAGGTAGAAAAGTGGTTGAACAAAGAGCTGGCTTATTGAGAAGGTCAGTAAAATTGATAAACTTCTAGCCAGACTGATTTAAAAAAAAGAGTGAATGCACCAATTTCCAATCTGAGGAATGAGAGAGGCCGGATCACTATAGATCCAGATATGAAAAGGATCAAGGAATTATTGTGAATTAGTAAATAGCTAATACAGGAATAACTTAATTAAACCACAATTAACAGTCAATTTACACATAGGCTATTGTTAGTTTATTTAAGGCTGAAGTTAAAAGGAAGAGCTATATCACACATGAAAAAATGTTCATCATCATTAGCCATCAGGGAGATTCAAACTAAAACCACATTGAGATTCCACCCTACACCAGTTAGAATGGCCAAAATTAGCAAGACAGGAAACAACATGTGTTGGAGAGGATGTGGAGAAAGGGGAACCCTCTTACACTGTTGGTGGGAATGCAAGTTGGTGAAACCACTTTGGAGAATAGTGTGGAGATTCCTCAAGAAATTAAAAATAGAGCTTCCCTATGACCCTGCAATTGCACTACTGGGTATTTACCCCAAAGATACAGATGTAGTGAAAAGAAGGGCCATCTGTACCCCAGTGTTTATAGCAGCAATGGCCACGGTTGCCAAACTGTGGAAAGAACCAAGATGCGCTTCAACAGACGAATGGATAAGGAAGATGTGGTCCATATACACGATGGAGTATTATGCCTCCACCAGAAAGGATGAATACCCAACTTTTGTAGCAACATGGACTGGACTGGAAGAGATTATGCTGAGTGAAATAAGTCAAGCAGAGAGAGTCAAGTGTCATATGGTCTCACTTATTTGTGGAGCATAACAAAGAACATGGAGGACATGGGGAGATGGAGAGGAGAAGGGAGTTGAGGGAAATTGGAAGGGGAGGTGAACCATGAGAGACTATGGACTCTGAAAAACAACCTGAGGGTTTTGAGGGGGCGGGGGGTGGGAGGTTGGGGGAACCAGGTGGTGGGTAATAGGGAGGGCACGTATTGCATGGAGCACTGGGTGTGGTGCAAAAACAATAAATACTGTTACGTCGAAAAGAAATTAAAAAAAAAAAGGAAGAGCTATGATCAGGGATGTAATATATTAAGTGTCTGAGTTGTTAAAGTCTAACATATTTTTGTTAATAAGAACAACAAAAAGTTATCTAGTACCTGCGATTTAAAGGGAACTGTGTTAGACTCTCTCCAGAGAACAAAAAGACAAAAAGAAGTCCTTTGAAGATGCATGTTATGTATATAAAATAATAAAGCACAGGTGTTCAGTGATATGGGCCAAATAACTCCTCTTTAGATTGATGGGAAATCCAGGCAGATATCTTGGAGAAATTGATCCAAATAGCTCAGCATTTACGGTAGAGTTACCTAAGATTGCAATTTCTGAGTGTAAATAAGAAGGTTAATAACTTGAGAAACACAATAGTATCCAAACGTTAATGGTTAAAACACTTTAAATAAAAGAGCCAAGCTAATTTAAAGATGTAATTAATAAAAAATTAACGAGTTAAAGAGATAGAATAATAGAATGTAATCTTTTCAACTAATAAACTAATTCAGAACACTTGGGTTACAGACAAACAAATTTTCCAATAAACCAAGGAGGGAACTGATACTCTATTAAGTTCCTGTTCTTCTGTTATTATTTTTAAAAAATTTTATTTATTTATTTGACAGAAAGAGAGGGAGATCACAGGTGGGCAGAGAAGCAGGCAGAGAGAAAGGGGGAAGCAAGCAGGCTCCCCACTGAGCAGAAAGCCGAATGTGAGGCTTGATCTCAGGACCCTGAGATCATGACCTGAGCCGAAGGCCCAGGCCTAATGACTGAGCCTCCCACGTGCCCCTTAAGGTTTTTTTAAGTGGTTTTTCTTTCTTTTCTTTCTTTTTTAAAAGATTTTATCTATTTTTCAGAGAGAGATAGACTGTACGGTCACAAGCAGTGGGGCGCACCAGCAGAGGGGCACAGAGGGAGAAACAGGCTCCCCAGTGATCAGGGAGCCCTACTGGGGACTCGATCCCAGGACCCTGAGATTATGATCCAAGCAGAAGGCAGATGCTTAACTGACTGAGCCACCCAGGCAGCCTGGAGCAAATTTAATTTTAAACAGAGATCAGATTTAAAAGAAACTTTTCATCAACTTTAGTATAACTTCCAAGCTAATCTAGATTCTCAAGATGCTGGATGAACAACAGTGGGCATGCAGTGAGCTGTTTAATTTCATAAATCCCTCATTTGTGATCTGACACATTTCTTCAAGAGACCCAGGAAAATGTGCCTGAACGGGATGCCCTGTGATTGTTGGAGGAGGTCTTGTAGAGGATGTGACCTCCAGTTGACCTGAGAGCTGAATCCAGGCAATCTGAGATTCCCCAACCCCTCCCCCATCCTTGTAATATACCATCGCCCATGGTCCCCACAGCTGTAGCCATCTCAAGGGCATAGCCTCGAGACATGAGAGCACCTGCGTGGTATATGACGCATCTGAACCCAGTGAAGGCCTCTATATAAACTTTCAGGACTCTGGCCTGCCGGGTGTGGGGATCTACTCTTCTTGTGGCCGCTGAGACAAGCCTGGTAAGTTGCCGTTTGTGAATACTACCTGCCTTGTTGGAGTGGTCTGCCTCTGTTCTCTCCTTTTCCTCTGTGTTCATGTGTGGGGACCCGTCTGAGGTTTCACCTGGGGAAACTCCTGCGGTTTCAAAAGAAAGGTGGTTGCATTATTGGTATTTGTTTTCGAGGTAGAAGTGTTTATTGAATACATAGCAATTGGTGAAATTTGATATCTAGACACCCATTTAAAAACAGCCATCTGAGTTAAAATGATTATCTGATGTGATCAGTTGTGGAATTGCTGAATTAGGAACGATCCTCATTTCCTGGGGTCTTTTCTTGCGTCATTAAGCATTTTCATGTTGGTGCTTGGTGGTCCTGTTGGGTTCATAGCAAGTCTTGATGGGGAATCAGTAAACTGTCATCAGATTTTCTTTCTAATATGCTGTTCCGGTCAAAGTAATCTCAGACAATTAATCAAGGAAGCAATGTCTCTGTTTTCATGAGTTTTGGAGCACATGGATAATTGCAAAAATGTATTTGTGTGTATAATAAACTTAAAAAGTGGTCCTGGGGTGCCTGGGTGGCTCAGTGGGTTAAAATCTCTGCCTTTGCCTCAGGTCATGATCCCGGGATCCTGGGATAGAGCCCAGCATGCATCAGGCTCTCTGCTCAGCAGGGAGCCTGCTTCCCCCTCTCTCTCTGCCTGCCTCTCTGCCTATCTCTCTCTGTCAAATAAAAAATAATAAAATCTTGGAAAATAAAAGTGGTACAGAGTCACTCAACTGTAGGTTTACAAAAACAAGATCAAAATAACTATTTGTAAAATAAGTTTACAAATATCTCCATGTCAAAAGAATTGATTAAATGGTTCTACTTGTTTTATCCATGGCTAACAAAAAGACCAAGCTAATAAGGTAAGAAATAAACATCAACTTTATAAGACACATGCAGTACGTACTTCTAGATCGCTTATTATGTGTCAGGAAATATGCCAAGTCCATAATAAATATTAATGCATTCCAGTCCCAACAATAATCCTATTATGCATGGAATACTTTCCTGCTTCAAAAATAAGGAAGAGAACAGGGAGGGAATCTGAGGGAGACACTGTGGAGACTAACCATCTGCTATAAGGAAGACCTAAAATTTGAACCTAGGTCTGCCCGCACTCCCAATGCCCAAACTTTGAAGACATCTTTGTATTGGCATCTGGGCTAATTAAGGCTGGGATTTGGTGGGTACTCATTAATTATATTAAATAAAAGCTAAGAGGATATGCTTGGTTTTTAAAGCCTTTCACACTGTAACATACGTGGAATTGTTGCTCACTCATAATTCTTTGTGTATTTTGTCAATATACTGTTTATTAATAATCAACTTCCAAACATGAATAATTCCTTTAATATGCCTTTAATAAGATATGATCAAGATGAAACAATTGTTTTTAGATGGAAACCTTAAACATTCTATATTGATTTTCATTACCAGATTTTTTCCCAGAAATTTGTGAAGTTTAATCTAGTAGTTGCTCTGTTGCAAACAAAGAGATTTTTAAATGCTACATTTTATAGAAAAAAAAAATCCTAACCTCTAGAAGTGTTAGCAGGATATCTAATGTTAGTGGCATAGGGTATATATATTTTCTTTCTAATATCTGTAACAGATGATGTAGAGTTTGTAAAGTAGTGATTTGAGAGTGACATTTGGGGGAAATGCAAAGTGTTCTCCAAATAAAATCCTTACTTTCACCTTCAAGTTTTATAAAAATTTAGTATTTCAAATTAATTGATTAAAATCTGTTAAATTAGATGAAATGTTTGCAGTTGTTGGTAAAATTCTTTCCTCTATGTCCTCTCTTGTGACATCTGCTGACAATTCCTGGTATTGCAACGCTCTGTAATTCATCCTTATCTGCCTTCTCCAACTGTCCAAGACTTAAATATTCCGATAATACCAATTTAATTCACCTTAAGGAACTTAGTGCACATCCTTGACTAAAGAAGAGGTATTGTAATATGAGACCCAATTCTAGAAGAGAAATGAGGCCTCCAGAGGCCGAGGAATTATTCACTTAACATATTCATATATTTTCTCTCATTGCTTGTCACTAAAAGAGACATCCTACATTTTTTCCCCCTGAAAACCCCAAACTCCTTCCATGTAAGAACATTATGTGGAGTAATATTTACTATGGACCATCATCAACCAATCCCCCTAATGACATCATGCCACTCCGATATTCTCCACAATATGACTGCTATGTGATTAAAAACTGCATCAGAGTAAAACTGTGAAGGGATAGAGTCTAAACCCATATTAAACATGAATGAACTGTACCTAGATCCCTGCACACATCGGTGCATGCTATAAAACAGAATGCATGAGCAAACTTTTTATATTACCAGGAATCCATTTATCCATAGTCCCATCAGTCACATTCAGATACTTGTTGCCAGCTCCAAGATTTATAGGCTAGAGCTGGTTTTTGAAATTGCTTTGTATTTCCATTTAACAGCCAGGGCAGCAGCATGTTAAAATTTTGCCTTGCTCTCCTTGGAGCCTATTTATAACGCTAATTTGTCTCCCTGGACATTTTTTCCCCCTCTCTCATTCAAATGCCAGCTCTAGGCTTCTGAACATTAACCACCACCACCCCCCCCCCCTTTTTTTAGCCCGAATAAAATACTGTCCGAGACAATGCCACTGCAGGACCGTGATGATTCCGATGATGATCTAGTCCTTCTAGGCAGGTTACAGACAATGTTGCCTTCTGGCTGGAGATGGATCCCCTGCCCTCCCGACAGACACGCAGGCACACACACAGAGCACGGGGGAAGTACACATTTACTGTACTGCGTGCCCGCTGCCTTGAAGAACTGTAGCTAACCACCTTATTAGTATTCTTGCCTCCACCGTGTCTCACTTGCAGCATCAGAGGGCTGAGCAAAATGCAGTAGAACAGGGACAGACACAGCTCTGGCAGTCATCTCAATGCAGGCTGCCGGGTGTTGGGGGTGGGGGTTGCCGCACATGAAGATTAATAACCTTGCCGTAATCCGGGGCACCCTGCGAGCAGATACCTCTGCTGATTGACCTGCTCCCGGCTTGATGAATCTGCCTAGGGGAGAGGGATCCGGAATCTACCTTGTCCTGGGCCCCCCACCCCCCCTGATTTTGGATGTTCTTTTGATCCTACACCGATCTGGGAAGGTAACCGTGAGCCCTACCATCTGCAGCACACAGCAGCTGTTGGAGGTTACTACTGACAGTTTTCATTACACTGGGGTGTGTGTGTGTGTGTTTGTGTCTGTGAGTGTGGGTGCCTGCTTTTGCGTGAAAGAGGATGTGCAAGTGTCCGTGAGTGTGTGTGTGTGTGCGTGTTTGTGTGACAACCAAAGCAGGTATATCGTACAGTAGGAGATTTCAACAGCGTGAAAATATTCTCGGGGCACTTGGACTCACAGTGTGGAGCCCCCAGCCTTCACTATCCCTTTCCTTCCCCGCTCTCCCCCTCTCTCTTTTTGCCTTTGATGAGTTTTTGGCTTACTTTTTGGCGGAGTCTCTTGGACACGTTTTTGCTGGTGCTGGAAGATCAGATAAATGGAACCTTTGAAAACTGATTATTTTTCTCCTCTGTGACTTAAAAAAAAAAACAAAACAAAAAACAAAGAAGAAGAAGATAGAGTAGTGCAAGATAAGCTAGAGGATTTTAAATTTTCCTTGGTGAACTTTGAGGATCCATAAAGAAGGTAAGTCATGGGACTCCTTAGATCTTGGTCCTTGTTTTCTTGCAATGTTTGTGCTTTCCTGTTTTCAGAAATCCTTATGCAGTTTATAAGCGCGGTTTTTAGAGCCTGTAATGCTCAGAAGAACTCAGTGTGTGGCATTTTGGGGCTATTTTCATGCCAAAGAGATTATTTCCATTTGTATAACCATCCCCCATCCCTCTTATTTATCTAACATTTTCACAGTGAATTCTGCTTCAATGAAATCTGGGGGAAAAAAAAAATAATTCCAGTCTTCTCCCTGCCTGAAATACTCTCTAAATTTGAAGGAAAAAATCAGAAAAGCAACGGTCAGAGGCTCTGAGTAAGAGGCAAAGTGTATATGCTTAGAGATTGAGGGTGGGGGTTGGGGGTGTAATCTGGACTTTTATGATAACTTAATAGTAGACTTTTTCCCCCATGGCACGTACTTTTTTATGGAATAGTTAAATCTCTGGAGAGTAACGAATGTGTGGAATACAGAAAAGCTGTTTCAACAGCTCTTAATTGGAACAAATGAGAACAAAGTGGAAATTGTTTAGTATTTTGAACCTCCTTTTTTGCACTGATTCTCTTGCGATTGTATCTCATTAACCTTTCTGCATGCTCTGTCCCCTGATTAAGTCTAGTGTCTCTCATTTTGGAACATCCCCTTACCCTACGTGGTCCCTAGAGAAGGGAGTGCAGTTGCAAATTGCTCCTAATTGTCTACTCTTGGCTGTAAAAGCAAGCAGGCGGCATCAGAATTCAGATGACTTTTGTCAAACATCTTCCCTAACTCTGTCCCTTTAGTGTTTCCTGGTGGTTAGCTTACCTCCATTTTTTTTCCCCTTTCCCTCTCCTTCAAAGTAAAATGTAGATAGTGTTTCACCCATTTCCATCTTGAGGTGACTTAATTAAAGCAAAGTAGCATTTCACTGTGTTAGCATCTGTGTTCCTGGAGCTGAGTTTTTATCTCTGCCCTGGCATCACTTAGCTTCTCCCAAGAAGTAAGAATCACTTATAAATGTATCTCTAAAATGCTGAGCCCCCCAAGTAGAAACAATAGAGCTTCATTCAGTCTTCCTCTGTCCGTACATGTGGATGGTTTATCCGAAAAGGAATGGTGAGATTTCATGGAACGTTGGCCAACTCAAACTGTTGCTGTGAACATTTTCATGGAAGAGCTGACAGGTACGAGGCAGAGGAGCGCACAGAGAGGTGTTTCTCCAAGTGGGGAGGTCGGTGTGTAGATAGAGATGATGCAAATTGTAACCTGAGCTTTCCTCAGAGACAGCTGGGGGTCAGAGACCTATTGGGTCATCCAGCTCGAGAGATGTTCCTATTCAAAACATTGAGACTATTTTCTCTAAAAGGGATTTCCCCCCAATCCTGAACTAAAAACAAAGAAAGAAAGAAAGAAAGAAAGAAAAGAAAGAAAGGAAAAGACTTAAAGATGAGCTTATATTCTGGTTTTGCCCATGGACTGTCCCTTCTGTCTATCTGATGTTTTTGCAAAGTGGTATGAAAGAAACCATTTAAGGAGGGCCAATGTTAAGAGATAACTTCCCCCTCCCCCCAACCCCCAACCCCCAGGTGGCACTTTGCCCCCTCACTGCCCCTGGTGAAGATACTCTGGGAAAACTGTCTCCTGTCAGTAGTCTGTATAATGTATGATCTGTCATTCCTGTCAACTATTTCTGCTTAGGATATTTTCATCTGTTCTCAGAGATTCTACTTACATTTCCTTTATTAAAAGGGGCTTAAAATTTTTTTTTTAAATGACTTGAAACCTAGGAGAAACTCCAAATAAAATTTCATTTTCTTGGTGGAGCAAACAACCTAGGACTTGTGAAACCTAAAGGCAAATGTCCTGCATGTACCGGAAACACCGGGTACCCCTCTGAGGAGGTGTAGAGAGCCCTGAGGCTCCAGTGCTGGGGAAGGTGGTGGTGGGGGGGGGGGAGGAGACGGGGAGGGGTTTGTGTCTGGGGAGAGTAGTTCTTCACACTGTGCCTGGACCATCCCCATTCCTTAGGTTGGGCAGCTCCTTAGGAACATGCAGCTTTGGGTAACCAGTACCAGGTAGAAGGGACAGTATGTTACGTCTTCTATTTTGTGTGGGGACTGTTCTGAGTAAGGAGAAGCCCCTTGAAAACTGTCGTTCTGGAAGTTGGCAAATGAATGCCTCTTCTTCCTGAGGCTATTTAATTCTGACTACTTCCCCTCCCTTTCATATTCTCACCCAGGATGGGTATATTTAGACTTGTGGTGTTGGTTTAAAGACAAAATTAATTGCAGATTATTCTCAACAGCATCTTAAAAATAATAAGGATAACATCTTGGCTTTTGTGTGTTTGAGATTTAGTAATTGTAATGAGTGAATCTTCTAGCGATAGCAACACTTTCATTATCACTTATTTTCAGCTAATAATAGAAGTAGGGTGCAAGCCAACTCAGGGTATGCTGATTTTAGTTTCTGCAATGAGCAAAGCCTCTCCTTGGTAGGTCAATGTTTCCTGATGATGTTTGAGCAGTTGTAACTTTGCATCTTTAATAGCTTAGGTCAGAGCAAAGGTACACAGCTTTCAATCAGAACAGGCTCCAGATCTGTAACTTTCTTCTGTCTTTTCCAGATTTGTTTTGTGATAGAGCTCCCCCCCCCCCCCCCCCCCCCCCCCCCCCCGCCTTGGTTTAACAGGGTTTGGTTTCTTAGTTCAGAAAAGAAAAGAAAGAAAAGGGCTGGAGGGAACTTTTTTTGTTTCAGGATAGGTAAGGTATCAGAGTTGCCAAGGAAAAGGCTGGAGTTCCCTAGAAGGAAAAAAAAATGCAGAGTTATTTATTTATTTATTTTAATTAATTTTTTTGGTTTGTTTTTTGTTTTGTTTTATTTTATTTTGTTTTATTTATTTTATTTATTATTGTAAAAGAATTAATTAGGAAAGGGATGCCTTGAGTTTATTTGGGGGAGAATAAAGGAAATTCCAGTTCCTTCTCTATTTAGTTCCAGTCAGTTGGCCAGCCTTTCTGTGGATCCTTACTTGCTCAAGTGAGCCAACCAGGCCCAACATTCTCCAGTGTGTTTCTATGTTTTTAAGACCCAGGGCACTTAACACATGAATGGCTCTTTCCTTCTGTAACAAACAGAGCTGACAGCTGGAAAGTCAGCTACTGAGGATCTTTAAAGGAAGCCAGAAAGCTCACCCCGGGAAACTAAAGAGCAAAAGGGAGCTCTTGCAGCTCTAGCCCTGGAGGTGGGTGAGGACCCGGTGGACTGAACTTGAAGTTTTGATTGCTGAGTCATTACAACAGCCTGGAGCTGTGTGTTAGCTCCACGGATGATGCTGACTTTGGGGCTAATGCTAATAGAACAGGCTCCAGCATCTGCCTATAGCAGAAAATGCACACTCCTGGGATGAAATAGATGTAGTCTCTGATGACCAATGTGTGCTTGTATATCTATGCTCTTGTTCTTGATTGCTTAAAAACAACTTCGCGGGGCGCCTGGGTGGCTCAGTGGTTTAAGCCTCTGCCTTCGGCTCAGGTCATGATCTCAGGGTCCTGGGATCGAGCCCCGCATCGGGCTCTCGGTTCAGTGAGGAGCCTGTTTCTCCCTCTCTCTCTGCCTGCCTCTCTGACTACTTGTGACTTCTCTCTCTCTGTCAAATAAATAAAATATTAAAAAAAAAAAAAAACAAACAAACAAAAAAAAAAAACTTCGCATCGTTCCCCCATTGCATCGTGAAGGAAAAATGGGTTAATTAAAGTGCAACTAAAACAGGGGCTTTACAGTGGACTAAATCAATTCACATAATTATCTGAATCCCCATTTGGGACCGCTCAACAGTCACAGGTAAAAGAGGGGCTGTGAGGGGAGACCAGGGTTAGAGAAGAAAGGCCTTGGTTTGAGAATTAGGGGTCAGTCAAACATTGACAGTGCTGCTTGATGGTCAGTACGTCCCTCGAAGTCTCAGAACTCTGATATCTTCCTATACAGTTTAGAAATAAACATCCCGAGCTTAGCGTGTCCTCATGAGAATTATGGTGAAATAAAATGATCTGTGATTGCACATTGCTGTGGAAATGTTAGGGACTATGGTAATGATGACTTCAGATTTGTTTTACGACTACAAAACAATTTCTTCTATATGATTTTCAATTGATGAAAGAACTGATCTTCCTGATGGGTGGACAGTATTTGTGGTGTTAAAATTGGGGTGTTTCACAAATGTGGTGACTGTACCTCATCTCAGGAATTTCTGTGGAACACTCTTGGCTGTGCACACGTGTACATAAGCGCTTACATACATGTGCAAGTGACTGACCAACCTGTGGATGGTCTGACTTCAGATTCATGAGAAATAGAAATGGGACGACCCTAATCCACTGTTGTTGAGTGTTGAAAAAGGATAAAGAAAGACTTGGGCATTTAGCCTTTTCTCCGGGATACAGATCATTACAGGGTTTGTGGGTTCTAGAAAACTCTAGTCCACAATGACGCTGTTGGCTAGAATTTGAGTTAAACTTGGAAATTGTATCAATAGAATATTTATTTATAACAACATGGGTCATGTTGATGATTGTCACACCAAGTTACGCTTGGGGGAACAGATAGGCCAGAACTAAAGGACTGAGCTAGAGATCATTTTGACAAGAAAATGTATTGGTGATGAACACTGGCTTTGGAGTTGGATAGACTTGGGGATGGATATCTAATCTTTGGGAGCCTCAGTTATCTAGTCTGTGAAACAGGGACAATCAATCCTTCAATGAACCTCCATGATGTATGAATAAATGAGCATATTTGCACTTAACCCTTGAATAATGTGGGGATTAGGAATGCTACCCTCTAGGTATTAGAAAAATCTCCTATAACTTTTGACTCCCCAAAACTTAACAGCCTCCTGTTGACCAGAAACCTTGCTGATAACATAGTCAATGAACATACCTTGTAATATGCATTATATACTGCATTACAATAAAGTTAGCCAGAGAAAAGAGAATGTGTTTAAGAAAAGCCCAGGAAAGGTCTATTTACTGCACTGTAGGTAAGACACCCACATCTAAGTGGACCGGCACCTTTCAAACCTGTGTGGTTGAGGGGTCAACTGTATAGCACTTGGTAAAATCCTTAACACAAAAATGGGCCTTTATAGGTAGTTCACCTCTGTTCTCTTCCTCTTCCTTATCTGGCTTAAGAATTCGGAAGACCACTCTAATTTAGTATATTTATGTAACTTATGTGGGTAGGCAAAAGCCCCAAATGTAATCTGAGAGCTAAGTAAAATGGGAGAGAGAGAACGATATTTCTGTAAATTAGCTCATTTCATGTACCATGATTTCATCCGATCCTTTCTCAGAGCAACCAAAGTGCCCTTTCCAGATGTCACTTCACTTACGCTCAGAACTTCCAAAATGATACTGAATGTAAGTAGTGAGAATCCTGTGCATCCGTCCATATGTGGTTGCAGAAACACAATTCACATGTCAGCAAGTGGTGTTAACACTGCTCTTTATCTAACATCTCGTTTTGTTCACAGCCAATGAAAGGATGCATGTTTATGAAACACCTACCCGGTACAAGCACTGCGATCCCGCTGCTGTGGGGAATCTAGAAGGCTTCTCTCTGTTCGTGCTTCTTTGCTGCAATCCCTGCATTTGGTTGGGGCATGCTGCAGTTTTAAGGCTGTCCCCTGGAATCGGGACTTGATAGAACAGCATTAAGATTGCCCTGCATGAAGATGACCTCTGCGGGGCTGTGTCATTGTGTGTGACCTTTATTTAGTTCAAGAACATAGTGCAAAAGATGTAAAAATCCTTGCTCCTGTTGGAGCGGAGCTGAGCCGAGCTGTCAGTGAGGAGTTCATTTCTGCTTTGCTAACTCTGCACGGCTGCTACCACTTGACCCAGGTATTTCTGTTCTGCCAAGTCAGCCTTTCCCTAGGCACGAAGGGAGCAGGGTTTTGTTCTTCAGATCGTGGGTTTTTCTATCCTTATAATGAATGGGTAGAGCCCATTTTATGGCTTGTCGAGAACGAAGACAAGAACCATGTTCCCTGCATTTTAAGGCTCTATCTCTTAAAATCCAAATCTAGTAGAGTAAGAAAGGGACAAGGGATGCCATTCGGTCAAAATAGTAAATGCCTGAGTCTGTGAGAGAGGCCTGTAAACTTGCATCAGGATTTGTGGTTAGAGCAGGGCACTGAACTAAATCAGTTCCTTGAGTAATATACTGTAGGTGCACATTGAGGGGATATCGTAAATTATAACTAATTCTCTCGTAGTCAACAAATAGTCTATGTGCCAGACACGGTGCCATATAAGTTATATTATTTATATTTCTCAAAGAAAAGTAAGACTACATTCCCATAAATTTTAAAAATTCCTTTGCCCCAAATTCTGACTGACTTCATTCCTTTGCCCCAAATTCTGACTGACTTCAAAGCTCTATATAGTCTTTCTATGTATACATAAGGATGTATATTCTATATATACCATATTGATTTTTTTTTTAAGTTTTTAGATTGCAAACCCAATGTTTCTTCACATAAAGCGTTGATTAGGGACAGTCGAGAAGTAAGTCTTCTTTAAATGCAAATCAAATAATCTTGCTGTCATGGTTGGGCTCATTCTATCAGTGGAAAGATGTGATCTTTGTTTCTAAGGGACCTCTGAAGGGCCACCTCCTTAACCAAAGGGTTCCTGATAATAATAAATCATCAATGCTTTGAGGTAGAGCCCAACATTGACAATTACCTGAATCTCGTTGGAACGTTTGGTATCCTGTGCCATATTGGCCATTGGTAACAGCAAAAGTAACTAGAGTTACAGGATGTGGGACAAAGAAATGAGGGTCTCCTCTGTAACATTAGATCATAAGTAGCATGGGACAGTATTTGCAGAAGTCACATTATGGGTATGTCTCTTAGTGTTTTTCTACTCATTAGTTAGGTAACTTTGTATGGACTACTTTTGTAACTTTTTCCTTCTTAGCTTCTGTGGTTGTTGTAAAAAGGACCTAGAACAGAGGCTGTAATTTAGTTGGTGTTTGATAAAAAATATATCCTAATATTCACTTAAAATGATTAGTAGTAGTATGATTTAGGAATCTCCGTTTGCTATTAAAATTGTTACCTCACATGAATGAACAGAAAAGTGAATATCCAGGTCTCTCTGACCATAGAAATATGAAGGAGAGGAGGAAAATTATCTTTCAGCAGTATTGATGTCAGTGGGAAACATGCTGATGGAAAAAGTGATTTGGCTTGGAGCATTCAAGGAGACTAGAGAAACAGAACCAAGTCAGAACTTCATGTGCTGAGTAATTTTCCCTATTGTTTGATCCTAACATGCTGTGAGCTTGGGAATGTAACTCATTGCTTGTCTGTAAACAGGAAAAAGGGTCACATTTGAAAGGTTTCTTGATAAAGAAAAGTGGTAACAATCTTCCTTTGACTTTATGCTGTCAAAGAAAAAGAAAATTTCAACTCTGCCTTTTCCTTCATCTCTGCAAAATTTCTCTAGCTGTTGTGTATAGTATAAATATATATATATATATATATTAAGCCAGTTTTTGGTGTTCTAGCTCCTCCTTTTTAATAGATATGAGCAAACCAGAATTCTGTTTGGTAAGCCATTCCAAGATGGGAGATTTAAATTTTTGTTTAGAACATCTTGATATTTTTTTCTTTTTTTATATTCGTGATGTGGATAACAAGTCCCAGAGTCCCAGAAACAAGACCAAGTGAGCACACAATGGTTCAGGGTATATGTCTTTGGAAAAATATGTTTGGAATTAAAAATTTTGACCATACATGCCAGGAACTTTGTGGACCCTTAATGTGGAAGAAGCATTTCAGTAAAAAAAAATTTTTTTTTTTGGACAAATGGAGACCAATGTTGGGATAACAGTAAAAAGTTTGAGTAATCACTTTAATAAAGCAGTTTGAACAATCACTGTAATAAAGGTGATGTTGTACCTGAAAAGGAGTGAGTGACTGGTGATACAAATAGTGGGTGGACGAGCTAACTTTTTTCCTGTTGGGGACATTTCATATGAATAGTGATAAACATGCTAAGGAGATAGATACACACAAGGAAAAAATTCCACTCACACTTCTTCTAAAGGAAAGCCATGTTTATATGTGACTTTTGCTCAGGATCTTTCTTCTACTAAAGAATGTGGACTATATTAAATATTAAACATTTTATCAGTTAACTTGCTCTGAATCCAGTGCTCCAAGTAAGAGCATATATACAAGTTAAGTTTTTCTAAGTGTCTCTTGACTGCAAATACTTTCATGAATTGGTATCTGTCTTGTTCACAGATGGCTGAGTTCTTGTGTTCTTCTGGTAGATGCTTACCTCCTTTATCCCCTTCCTCCTCTTTGACCTATCTTGCCTCACTGCCGTGATTCTACTGGATGTTTGTTTGCCCCTTCAAGTTCGATTTTTATCTCTCCCATCACTAAAGGCACTGGTGCATTTTTTCCCCCTAAGCTTTCACTGAATGGAATTCTATATTTCCTATCTGGTGCATGTTTTCTTCCCCCAAGACTCATTTGACTGGAACCATATATATAATATTATATGTTATATATAATTATAATTTTTACATAAAAACTTTATATAAAAATTATATATTTTTTCCTACCCCTTAATCTCAGAACTTTGACATTGATCTAGATTAAGGTCACTTTTGCATAAGTAAATTAGAGTTCTCAGTGCATGCTTTTGTGCATAATATCCTTACACATCTGTGGTCACTTCAAGTGGTATCGTTTCTTGATGTGTTTATTGATGCCTGCCAGATTTACTATTATGTCAGTTAGAGTGTGGAACACAAAGTTGTAAGCAAATGATTTTTCCCCTCGAATGTGTTAATGTATTATTGCTAATGTTACATTAGGAAAAACGAAATTAACTTGCTAAACAAGGCAACATTGAGTTCAGAACCAAAAAATGGAGTCGATATGAATGATTTACAAAATATAGTTATCGCTGGGGAGTTTGTGGTTGGGGAATTTTAAGGAGGAAAGCTGAACTTGGGTTTAACCTGAAATACCATATGAAGTGACCATTTTTCTGAAGAAGAAATGGAAGAGATTAGGACTTCTCTGTGGAAGGCTAAGGAAACGTCCTCAGTAAGTAGTTGGTGGGTCCTGTAGAAGGCCTTGGGAAAAAAAATCACAAAATTAACACAGTAGCTATCCTACATTTTAACACTATGATATTTTTGGTGCGATGCTAGGAACTTCAGTTGTGAAAAGAAAGGATGAATGATTCTCAGGGTAGAGATGAGGAAACTCAACCTCGGACAACTCCTGAGGTGCTCAAGGTCACGAGACTACATGCAGTGCCTGATGTGTGCCGAGATGCCTCTGACTTCCGAGCCCACTTGATTCCTCCCATTCCGGTCTTTATCCTTACAAACCCTTAAAGCTATAGAGTGTTCTGTATTTTCCCCTATTGCCTTTCAAATTGTTCTATACTCTTTTGGGTGAAACCATTTGCTATAACTTTTTTTTTTTCTTACCTTAATTTTCCTGGAATCTTTTCTTCCAGTGATTGCCAAAAAAAGAGCTTGGAAACAAAGATAGATGTAAAGACTCCTCTCTGGCATCCTCACTTTCTCTTCCTTGTCGAGATCTGAGTGTGTCCCTATAGAGTGTGTCTATTTTCTGGAAGGGGAGCTAGTGCTTTATACAGATGGTCTGTCGGACAGACAGATGGTCCAGACTTCTCTAATGGTATGTTCGAGAGAGAAACATGTCTGCGAACTGCCAGCTCAGAATGGAATGGCACTTCACACAAGCATGAAGAGTTGATAGAAGAAAGTGTTCTCTGACCTTCCAGATTTGAGCCCCATTCCTTAGTTTGGAATTCTTAGAGATAGGAGAGAGAATTCCTGCTGTGAGTAGATGGCACTTTCTTTTCCTCTCAAGCCAGAGGGCTTATGGTTCCACCACAATAAACTCAGAACTTTACCACAGGGTGTCATGGGGTGCCATTTTTCTTGGTTTAGGGACTGGATCTCAGAAAAGGATCCAGGAGAAGCCAAAGGCAGACTTTTTGGAGTTAGTCCACTGTAATTCTGACCATGTCACTGGAAAAAGAGTAACAGCAGAGGGTTTTGCCTATCAGTGGAAAGTCACTAATCAAATTGATTCCTTGATCATTACTATCAATCTCTGTGGGGCTGGTACAGACTGCCTGCAGAGCTTTTGGCTAAATAACCCCTTGACTCTCTCCCCTGATGAGCACAGAGCTAGGAAATTCAGAAACTGCAAAATGGCTAATTTCCTCTTCCTATCTGGAATCTGAGAACTGCTCCAGAAAAACCAGCCCTCCCCAACATCTGTTTTATACGCATGCTCCCTCCCATAGTGGCTAGTGATTTGAGGGTCCACGGTAGAAGGAGATCTTTCCTCCTTCTTACTAAGTGAAGGCCACAGAAGATGCAAGAAAGTCCTGTCCAGCAACAGCTCCCATTTTCGACATTTGTTCAGACCACCCTCCCACCTGCTAGCTTGCTAGGACTTCCCCATTTCCTGCTTCCTTCTCTCCATCTTTTTCAGTTCCTTCAGTCTTCCACTCCAGATCCGAGTTTTCCAGTATCTTGCTCGGGCTTACCTCCTTTTGGTAACATCTTTGCTTTCACATCTGTATCCTTTGTTCTAGTCTCCTCCTGCACACTTCTAGTTGCAAGCAGCCTAGGGTTTCAGATGAAGAAGCATTGCTTCTGCTTGCCCCAGCTTGCTATACTGAGGTGCATTACTCAACCCTCCAGCCCTCTTGCTGGACATGAGAAGCAGATGCTCCCTTGGCATAAGGACTCCCGGTCTTCCCAGCCTGCAAACCCTCATTATCGATCTGCCAACCATCTCCTTTTTCTGTCCTTTGGTGTAAGCTTCTTTTAAAAAGGACCATATTACCTGCCAAACTGGGATAATGATAACAACTAACATTTATTCAGCATTTATTCTGTGTCATGAACTTTATATTCATTTTTAAAAATTTGACTCTTCCTCCCACCCCCCAACAAAGAAACTGAAGTACATATTACGCAACTTTTAAAAAGGGAAACCTTTAAACTCAGAGAGGTTCAATAAATTGCCAAGGTCCCATAACAGAGATCTGGATGAATCAAGGACCCCCACTTGGAAATATTATATAGAGTGCTGCCTTCTGAGTTTTAAAAAATCTGTAATACCTTTTTTCGGAGGGGGATTGCATGGGATTTTGTGTTTGGGTATGTAAGAAAAAGCTTTGTAAACTCTAAAGCTCTATGCAAATGTTAATTGTTACTATGTTCCACCCTAAAATTATTTATGGATGACACTGCATGTATTTATATAGCTCAGTATAACAAATAGCTGATTAAGGAGCAATCATTTCTCAATTTTAAAGCAGAAATATTGTGGATGCCTATGAAATAGAGCTCTAAAAACAGATGTGTGCAGCAGCCTGGTTGGTGTGTCTGGTGAAAT
Organism: Meles meles; assembly: GCF_922984935.1. NCBI lineage: Eukaryota > Metazoa > Chordata > Mammalia > Carnivora > Mustelidae > Meles > Meles meles. The sequence goes on from NC_060073.1 coordinate 24,027,391, forward strand.
ACAGTAGAACCTGACTAAATTACACTAATGAGTTGGAGACCCATTACAAATTATCACATTTGCCCAATTAGTGAAGGAGTAACATAGAGAAAATGACTACTAAAGGAGCAAAGCTGATACAAAGGAAAGACAAAACTTCAAGGAAGCCTGTAAGATGGTAACACACACCCCACCCACGCACAAGCACACACAGTGCAATAGGTAAAGTTGCTCACATTATCCTGAAATCTACAAATATGCGTACAGTATGTATCCTTGTGTATATATGGACTGTCAGACTCTGTTGCCTCCCCCCGAATTATCTCAGTCTTACCAGAGAGAATAATGAATGGCAGCTCCTTGCTTCGAAGTTGCCCCCCAAACGTTTATGTTTCTCCTGGATTTGAATTTTGTTACATTTACAACATCTTTGTATGGTAGATTGTGGTATTACATTTAGTTACATTTTAGTAGCCGCTTTGAGGGTTGTCTTACCAGCCTGAAAACATCAGTGGGTGTTACCACCTTGGAATATTCTTGGTTACGGTACTTTAATGTGAATTTTTCCTAGAAGTCATTCTTTACGTATTCTTGGCGCAGGGCCCCACTTTTCAAATTCTCTTGATAAACTTATTTTTGAGGACAAAATGGACCAGTTATCTCCCAACTTTCTTGGGATTCTAAATTCTCAATGTTTTAGAGTTCAAAGAACAATACTCACTTTAAATCTATATTATCTTTCACAGAGTTTTAATAGTTTCAACATAGACTTTAATAGAATTTACAACTAGAAACCAGGCAATTGTTTAGTTGCATATTTCATTTATTTCTACAACTTACCAAATATTCTTTGTCAGCATATAAATCTTGTGTAACTCTTAGTACAGACAGGTACAGGTAACAATACTATTTCGTGTTATATACAGATGGGGAAACTGAGGCTCAGAGAACTTAAGTAACTCGGCAGTGGTGATACAGCTAATAATTGTCAGAGCAAGGATCTGAGAAAATATGGGTCATGTTTTAAAGGCACTTACATTCTACCAAACATACAATCATATTCACCGCATGTGTTATACTAAAATTATGGCTTGCAAGCCCAGATCTTCATAATTAAAATAATGGCCTACTCTAATTGCCCCCTCCCTCCCTCCCTCCACCTCTTCTCTTCTCTTCTCTTTTCTTTTCTATTCTTCCAACATTTCCTTGTTACTGGGCTTTGTTCATATGTTTAATGTGATGTCCTTTTTGCCTTAGTTTTATTTTTGTGGCTTTAGAATTTCTTTGCACTTTATTCTGTAGCTCGGACTTACTAAGTTTAAAACCAACCATCTTCTGGGGCGTGCAGTCTGGTAAAAATGTACGTGTAGCCTTCTTGGTAAGGCAGAGGGCTATAATTGTCCTTTTTTCTGTAATAAAGAGAGAAACCTGGCCACAAATTCTATGTATCCTGCTACGTACCTCCTTCTGCTCTGGGACTCTGATGAGGAAGTGGAGTCTGTTTTCTTCCTCCTTGAAATTGGACTCGCCCTGTGACTTGCTTTGATAGGATTTAAGAAAAACAGCATTACAACCTCCAGGGATAGGCATCCGGAAGCCTGTAGCTTCCATTTTCTTCCCATGAAAGGAAGCCCATCTGGTTGGAGGGTCTGCAGAAGAACACAGAGCCGTGATACTCTCACTTCTCCCCAAATGGTGTCCTCGAAGGGCAGCACAGCCTTCCGACATGTGAGTGAGGCCACCCCAGGCCTTCTAGCCCTGCCTCTTCTCTAGTTAACTGCCTCTGCATGAGTGAATGCGGGCAGGGGGAAGCAGAGTGAGTTGCCCATCCGATACAGAGTGATTAGCTGTAAGAAATCTTTAAATCTCAACGTATTGGGATGATTTATTATGTAGCTGCAGTTGACTGGAACAGGCTTACCTATTACAGAAACATCATTCATTTCCTAAGATTTAAATTGGGATGGGAATGGATTTGTGAGTTTCCTAAGTTGTTGCCTTTCTTTTTCTTTTCTTTTTTTTTAAAAATATTTTATTTATTTGACAGAGAGAAATCACAACTAGGCAGAGAGGCAGGCAGAGAGAGAGGAGGACCCTGGGATCATGACCTGAGCTGAAGGCAGAGGCTTTAACCCACTGAGCCACCCAGGTGCCCCTGTCTTTTTCTTGAAAAAGAGTAACCTGGTAATCTAGTGGTATAGCCATCATCTGGGAATACTGATCTCTTCAACTGCAGAACTGTTTATGTAAAAACTCTAGCTTTTGCGAATTGTCAGCTTGGCATTCATTCAGCTTCTTTTTTTTTTTTTTTTAATGCTTTTGAGTCCTTATTCAGCAAATATTTAGAACCTACTATGTGTCCATCCTGCTCGGTGTAAATAATGTAATACTCATTACGAACAGCTTCAATATAGAAAAAAAAATTCTCTCGCACATCTAGGGTATTAAGTTTTACACACACACGTACCCGAAGTTAATCATTCACACTGACATTATGGATTCCTTCTTCGTGCTCAGATTTTTATTTGAAGGAAGAAAGAAAGTTATCCTTCCTGGACCATGTTATAATGATTTGTAGGTTTATTCACATGTTCACATGTAATTCTCCTAGTAATCCTTTGAGAAAGTTGTTATTTGCCCATTTTACAGATGTGACTGTGAAGGATAAAAAGATGGGTTCATGATGGGTTCAGTGTCCTACAACTGATAGATGGAAAACGCAAAATTCAAACGTGTATTGTCCAACTTCTTCTCTTAGGACCTTTGCTTTGCGCCAGACCTCCTACCTCCAACCAGCGCGGCGAGACACCCCGGTGCCTCTGCTGCATCTCCTTCTGTTTCCTCGTCCAGTTTTACCCTCTATCATTCCATCTTAACCTTAGCCCTTCCCCTAATTGAATGGTAATTGGAATTCTACAGTACTATGGTTTTTTTTGTTTTGTTTTGTTTTGTTTTTGTATGAACAGAAGATTGTTGTCTAGATATAGAAAACCATTTGTCTCAGCTAGGGGGTAGAATCCAGCTTGCTTTGGAAAGCCCTGGGTCCTGTGGGGGCATGGGTCCTGATTTGCTTTTATGATCCATTTATTCAGGATTGAGGTATCAAGAGCATAAGCTCTAGGGAAAAGGAATTCTTCACAAAGCCTTCATGGTTGTTTCTTGGGAGATAAGAAGTATTTTCTTTGGATAGCATCTTCTTGAAACATGAAAAGAAAGTGATATGGTGAACTGAAGTAAAAAGTCTTACTTTTTGCCAGTTCTGAGGTAGGCATAGCTTATATACCTGAGGAATAGCTAGTTCATAGGCAGATCTAAGTGGGGGTGGGAGGTAGACCTAAGTTAGACTCCTTGCAGCCAGATCTAAGGGGAAAGGATAGTTCTTAAGGTAGACTTCTTGCTCCATACCAACAAAATATCCTAATTTTATTTTCTTCTTTCCATTGCTGGACTTAATATTTTTCCCTCTAAAATCTTACAACCTTACTTGATTGTTGTACTTAAACTTATGTAGCCAATGTCTATCTTCATAACGATTTGGTTAACACAGACTAACTGGTACACACTCACTGATACTTTTAACAAAGATCATGGAGTTCATGTTCAACTTTATAGCAGTCCTGGTTCACTGACTAGGAAGCTGTTGTATAAAGGCATTACTCCTTATTCCTATTTTTATTTTCTCTTCAAAACCACTATGGTCTGTAGCTCCTGGCCTATTTTTATAAATACTAAGTAGCATTAGGACTTAGAAAATTCTCTCTTGTCTGTGGAATTTACTTTTGCTCAGTTCATATAACTCTGCTCTGAGGTTTTCCTTAGCTTTCCTGTGTTGTTTCACGTTGTAGTTACAAATGCTCCTACTGTATACCCAGAACAAAGGAAAAGGTAACATAAAATACAGGCTGACTGTGTGAAATGTGTTTCTTTCCACTAATCAATTTCTCCTACGCCTTTGTTAATTTTGACAATTGGTCATGCAAGTCAGAGTTGATATTGTGAAGTTTATGGAGCATCTATATTGAAGGGGAAAAAACTATATGCTAAACTAGAAAGAGCCGCTTTTATTTTTTTTTTCCTAGTGATCTATGTTTTTATTTTATTTTATTTTTTAATAATTATTTTATTTTTTATAAACATATAATGTATTATTAGCCCCAGGGGTACAGGTCTGTGAATCACCAGGTTTACACACTTCACAGCACTCACCATAGCACATACCCTCCCCAAAAGAGCTGCTTTTAAATTAGCAACTGTTTCTTGATAATGTTGGTATAGAAAAAATGTGAACCAATACGTTCATATATTGTTGGTGGCTGTGGATGTTCCTTTAACGCTTCTACAAAGCAATTTGTCTTTCGATCATAGATTTGTTCATTTGCTTTTGATATCCCTTTCTGGAAATTCATCCCAAAGAAATATAAAAAATGCAGTATACACAAAACATGCTAATAAAATTAATTATAACAGTAAGAAAATGACATTAACCAATATGTCAAACAAAAAGATATGGGTAAAATAATTACATGGATATAAGGCACCTACTAAAATTTATAACCTGGAAGACTTTGTATAATGACAACTATGTAAAGAAAATAGGCGTGCACATGTAAATTTGGAAGACTGACTAGCAGTACAGACATACCTCATTTTGTTGGGCTTCGCTTTATTGTACTCTGCAGATACTGTATTTTATTTTTAACCAGTTGAAGGTTTGTGGCAACCCCGTGTCGAATGCGTTGATTGGCACCATTTTTCCAACAGCCTTTGCATACTTTGTGTCTCTGTCACATTTTGGTCCTTCTCAATATTCCTGACTTTTCATTATCTGTGATCAGTGATCTTCGGTCACTGTTTTTTTTTTTTTTTTTTTTTTTTTTTTGGTGCCATGAACTGTCCCCACATAAGATGGTGAACTTATTCGATGGATGGTGGGTGTGTTCTGACTGCTCCACCCAACGGCTGTCCTCTCCTCTCTCCCTCCCCTCAGCCCTCCCTATTTCCTGAGACAAAACACTATTGAAACGAGGCCAACTAATAACCCTATAACAACTTCTAAGTGTTCGAGTGAAAGGAAAGTCTTGCATGTTTCTCACTTTAAATCAAAAGTTAGAAAGGATTAAGCTTAGTGAGGAAGACTTACCTAAAGCTGAGAGCAGCCAGAAGCCAGGGCTTTGGTGTCCAGTAATTCGCCAAGTTGTGAACGTAAAGGGAGTTTTTGAAATAAATTACAAGTGCTGCTCCCACAAAGCCATGAACGATAAGAAAGCAAAACAGCCTTATTGCTGATGTGGAGAAAGATTTAGTGGAATGAACAGAAGCTCGGAAGAGCCCCAACATTCCCTTAAGCCAAAACTAATCTGGAGAAATGTCCCCACTCTGGATTGGGTCTCACAAAGGCTGAGGGAGGTGAGGCAGCTGTGGAAGGAGAGTTTGAAGTTGGCAGAGGTTAGTTCAGGAGATTTGAGGAAGGAAACCATCTCTCTAATGCAGAAGTGCCAGGTGAAGCGGCGAGTGCGGTTGTGGGAGCTTGTAGCCAGTTCTCTGGAAGGTGTGGCTAAGAGAACCCATGAAGGGGACAGCGCGGAACCACAGGTTTTCAGTGCAGATGAAACCACGTTCTCTTGGAAGAAGATGCCACCTAGAACTTTGACAGGGAGAAGTCTATGGCTGGCTTCACAGCGTCAACAGACCAGCTGACTCTCTCGTTAGGGGCTCGTGCATCCACTGGCTTGAAACTGAATTTGGTGCTCCTTTGCCATTTTTGAAAAAGCCTAGGGCTCTTAGGAGTTAGACTAAATCTACTCTGCCTGTGCTCTGTAAATGGAATGGCAAAGCCTGGATGACAGCGTTTACAACATGGTTTACTGAAGTCCACTGTTGAGACCCACCATTCAGGGAAGAAAATTCCTTTCACAGTACTATTGCTCACGAACAATGCGCCTGTTCACCTGATGGGAATGTGTAATGCAGTTCATGTCGTTTTCATGCCTGTTGCCACAACCTCCATTCTGTAACCCATGGATCCAGGAGTCATTTTGACTTTGAAGTCTTATTACTTAAGAGCTACATTTCATAAGGCCATAGATAGTTGATTCCTCCGATGACCTGGGTAAAGAACATTGAAAACCTTCTGGAAAGGATTCATCATTTTAAATGCCATTGGGAACATTCATAATTCATGGGAAGAGGCTGTAATATAAATATTAATAGGAGTTTGAAAGGATTCCAGCCCTCATGGATGACTTTGAGGGGTTCAAGTCTTCAGTGGAGGCAGCAACTGAAGATGTGGTGGAAATAGCAGGAGAGCTAGAATTAGGAGTGGAACCTGAAGATGGGACTGAAATACCAACCTCCTGATAAAATATTGATGCATGAGGAGTTGCTTTTTAGGGGTGAGCAGAGAAAGTGGCTTCTTAAGATGGATTCTTCTCCCTTGAAGATGCTGTGAAGATTATTGAAATGACCATGAACGATTTAGATTTTTATGTAAATGTTGTTAATAAAACAGCCGCAGGGTGAGAAGATGGATTCCGACTTTGAAGGAGGTCCTGCCATGGGTAAAATGCTAAGAGCATCACTTGCTACAGAGAAATTTTTCATGAAAGGAAGAGTCAATCGATGTGGCAAACTTCACTCTTGTCTTAATTTAAGAGACTGCCACAGCTACCCCAACCTTCAGCAAGCACCACCCTGACCAGTCGGCAGCTTTCACCATTGAGGCAGGACCCTCTACCGGTGAAAAGTTGACTTGCTAAAAGCTCAGATGTTAGCATTTTTAGCAATAAAATACTCAAAGATGTACATTTTTTTAGGTGTAATGCTATCACACATTTCTATAACACAGTATAATATAAATATAAATTTTCTGTGTACTAGAAAATAAAAATTCTTTTAACTTTATTGCTATACATATTGTGGTGGTCTGGAACCATAATCTACAATGTATGTCTGTATACTGAAATACCAACAGTATGGTTGCATTCTGAAATTTTATTTTACTTAAGTTTTTTTTTTAAGATTTTATTTATTTTTTTGACAGAGAGAGCGATCACAAGTAGGCAGAAAGGCAGGCAGAAAGAAAGAGGGACGCAGGCTCCCTACTAAGCAGAGAGCCCGATGTGGGGCTCGATCCCAGGACCCTGAGATCATGACCTGAGCTGAAGGCAGAGGCTTAACCCACTGAGCCACCTAGATGCCCCTTAAGTTTTGGTTTTGTTTTTTGTTTTTTTTTTTTTTTTTGCAGGATTTTATTTATTCGATGGAGACACACACACACAACAAGAGAGGGAACATAAGGAAAGACAGTGGGGAAGGGAGAAGCAGGCTTCCCGCTGAGCAGGGAGCCTGGTATGGGGCTCGATCACAGAACCCTGGAATCATGACCAGAGCCGAAGGCAGATGCTTAATTATTGAGCCACTCAGGTGCTCCTTAAATTTTTTTTAAAGTGGTGTTTATTTATTTATTTTAAAGATTTCTATCTATTTATTTGTCAGAGACCAAGATGCACGTTCAAAAGCAAGGGGTGCACAAGGAGAGGGAGGGGCAGAGGGAGAAGTAGACTCCCCGCTGAACAGGGAGCCTGATGTGGGGCTCGATCCCAGGACCCTTAGATCATGACCCGAGCAGAAGGCAGATGCTTAACTGACTAAGCCACCCAGGCATCCCTGAGGGGTTTTTATTTCTGAGGGTAGAATGTTTGGACCAGTTTATATAACTCTTGGCTACAAATAACAGTGATCTGACTCCAGAAGCCTAGATTACTTGGAGTTTACTTTTTCCTACTTAAGTCCAGAAATTATAGGTGATGATTCCATGACTTAATAGTGTCAGGGCCGGGGAGTCTCTAGGTGTTTATCTTCTGGTTGCCCGTTGAACGCTGAAGTTTTCATCTTGTCTACAATCAAGGTATAAAGATGATGGGGAAGGATACATGTTAGCTGCATCTATCTCTTTTTTAGTTGGAAGGAAAAGACTCCCACCTTCAGTCTCTGAGTGATGAATGAGTGTAGATGGTTGCTCCTACCAGGAATGGAGGCTGAAGAAAAAGCATGAGAAGTGGGAAGGAAAAATAAACTTGGAAGCAACTTTGGGGTGGCCAATAAGCCATGCCTTCCACAATGGTCAACTATGTCTCAGGGGTCCCAGTGGTCCCAGTATGAATATTTCCCTAGGCCTCCTCTCTAGAGGAAGTTCCGGTTTCCCTACTCGTGTTTGTTTCGGTCACCTTGCCATCTAGCGATCACTGTTCTACCTTGGTCTATAAGACCAACACAAAGAAAATCTAAAGGCTGGGAAGGGAAGTGAGCTTGAGCCTCAATTCCTCATCCAGGATGCTTGGCTCTGCTCAAAAATCTCTGCTTTCCTTAGCACATTCAGCAGGAGTCCTGGAAAAACTTTATCCAATACAGCTGACGTGAGTCTCCATTCCCACGCAGCCCCAATGTTGAGTTTCTCCAGTCATGAATATCAAATAGTCTTGACAACAAAAGAGTGAGAGCTGTTCTTCTCCCCTGCTGCCCCTGAGAAGACTGGCTTTTTAGTACTCTTTTATTATCTCAAGTATTATCATAACAAGTGAGTTGACTAGCATCTTTCCACTAGATAGCATCTTTGGGCTAGAGATACAGTACTTCATGTGTAGTGTGTCACTCTCCTGGTAGCTTTCATCTGATTTCTGAAAGCAAAGTTTACATAGTTCTTTTAATGTTGAGGAAAGGAATAAAAATTGGGAGGAGACCTAGCTGAGATCTATAAAATACATCTGGAATAGGTTTCTCTCTCCACTGTCCCTGGCCCCACCTGATCATCTTTGGTTGACATGGTCAGTGGTGTTTCTCCCCCCTCACTCTTGTTTCCGTTGAATCTGTTCTGTGGAGTGGGAAGAAATAAATCACTAAAACACAAATTTAAGAACTCGGTGCATCTTTTTGCATATAGAATAGAATAAAATCGGGATCCTTACCTATGGTCCTCGGGTGTTGATTCTACAAAGGAATGAATGATAAAATAATGAGAAAAAGGAGGTCTCTGTGGCTAGAAAGATAAACTATAAAGGGTTGGTGCTAAGGTTTGAAAAGTTGAGTTGGAGCCAGAATTTAAACAGCCGTGAGTGGTGTGCTAACTGATTTGAAATATGCTTGTTCCTCTACAGTTCATCTGCTGCCATTGTCTTTCTGTGTGAGCTCCAGCAGTAACCTACCCTGAGAATCCTGCCAGCCATTTACCTGGATGATCCTCATTGCTGGTTCCTTGTTAGTGATGGAGCTCAAATGACCTATTTCCTTCTTTTTCTTTTTTTTTTTTTTTTAAGATTTTTATTTATTTGACAGAAAGAGACACAGTGAGAGAGGGAACACAAACAGGGGGAGCTACAGAGAGAGAGGGAGAAGCAGGCTTCCCGCTGAGCAGGGAGCCCGATGTGGGGCCCGATCCCAGGACCCCAGGATCATGACCCAAGCTGAAGGCAGATGCTTAATGACTGAGCCACACAGGCACCCCTACCTACTTCCTTCTCAGAGAAGCTTTCCCCATCCGTGCTAACTACAGTGGGGCTCTACACACAGCTGCTATTGCCTATATCTTACATCTAAGTTCTTGGTTGGGTTGTTTTTGAGAATTTGTGTTATATGTTAATTGTCTTGTATTGGGTCTGTTTATACCATGAGAATGTAAGATCTGTAAGGTGAGGGATCTTCTTCACCTAGTACCGAAGTCAGTGCTGATATATAATAGGTTTACTATAAATATCTGTGTGATTATTTATTGATATGAAGACTAAAGAAACAAATTTAAGCAGGTACAGTGCCTGCTACATGGTATTTTCTTGAGAATTGTTGATCCTTTTTTATTTAGTTCCCTTGCTTTGTTTCCATGAAGCTGTGAGCTCCTCTAAGTCAGACAGCCTGTTGGAATTATCTTTTCTTCCCAGGTCCAACACACTCTTTGCAACAAATAATTCCGGGAATTTTGTTAAAACAAAATGATGGAAGTAATGAAAGAAGAGACTGTTAGTAAATAGACTTTGGGTTAGGGAAACGCAGATTCTAGGGAAAAAGGGTTAGGATGGCCAATAAAATCTTGGAGGTGAGTTTACAAAAGCCTTGTAGGATCTATGAATTCTTGAATCCCTATTGAATCTCTGTTGCAGAGGACCGTTTGTGGAGTGTGTGTGTGTGTGTGTGTGTGTGTGTGTTTGTGTGTGTGTGAGAGAAAGAGAGAGAGAGAATGGGGGTTGGGGTGGGAGAGAGATGCTGTGTGGTTACAAAGGAAGACCACGAAAGTTTTTGGATTAGAAAATAGTTTTAAAGGCCTAGACTCCAGACAGCTAATTAGTTTGAGACTTATCTTTAATGGGTAACAATTATTTTTTGAAGATTTATTTGTTTATTTGAGGGAGAGAACATGTGAGTAGAAGGTTGGGCAGAGGGAGAGGGAGAGATGTTTCAAGCAGACTCCCTCCTGAGCACAGAGCCTGACATGGGGCTTTATCCCAGAACACTGAGATCATGATCTGAGCTGAAATCAAGAGTTGGATGCTTAACCAGCTGAGCACCGCACCAGGTTCCCCCCCAGAATATTATTTTACTGGCAGAGGTCAGTTAATTCAGGGTGCTGGAGTGGGGGGGAGGGTAAAAGTTTGTTGTCAGTTTCATAAAATCCAATCTCTTATGACCCTCATTTCTGGAACTTCCACTAATATTTGCATTTGTCTTATTATGTTGCATTTGGGAATAATGTCTTTTCTATCAAAAGCTTGAAAAGATTTGAATATCTTAGATTAGAATGGAGAAACCTGAAATGTTTGCAGGTAACATGGTACCTTTTATTTGGTCATTTATCAGATCTTGAGATTAACCAGATTTATTGGATTATAAAACTAAAACCATTATAGGAAAAATACTGGGGATTTTCTCTTCCTTCTTCTTAAGTGTTGGACGTTGAAACATTGTTTCAGAAGACTAAAGTACACGATTTAGGGACTCCTGAAGGATGAGCAGAATTATCTTTTCAGCTCATGGGAAATATCGGTGTAAGTCATTTGGAGATATGATGTGGTTGGCAAGGAAAGATGATTTGGAGAAATGAGAGTTTAGAACCTTAACTGGTTTTGCTTTTGAAAGTGGAAGTTCGTGTTGTAAAACAGTCTCTCTGTGATGATTATGGCCACATATAAGATTTCTGTCCAACATTAGGCAGTGGAAGCTGGTGACACATTTCTGTAAAAGATTCTCTGCCTTTTCTGGCCAAATTCATAGATGTTATTGCCACTGTAGGACTTGGACAAGGCAAGGATTTGTTTATTCAGGTGGTTTCAGATGGGTCTACTCCTCCATGAAAAAGATCTGACAATAGTGGGATTGGTTATATAAGAAACAAAGTCATAAGACTGCGTGTATTCTCCATCTGGAACTGACTGCTTAAAAAAAAGTTAAAGGGTTACTTTAGGTTTGTTGAAGCCTTTACCTCGCCTGCAGAGGCGGATGCCTGGGTCTGGTAGGGAGGCAGGAATTCTCCCAGGCCCAGACTAAGCTCTGGGCCTCTAGGCTCTTTGGCATTAATTTTCTTCCTTAGTCCTTCTTAGTCTTTCCAGAAATTCCATTTCCCCCCCTTACATGCCTATCAAAACAACAGGAAAATCAGGGATACTAAAGGAGTTATGCAAATAATGGCATAGCCCTATTGCTTTTGGCTTCTTTTAGTGGGGCATGACTACCTTATGGAGTTACCATGAAATAATACATTCAAAAGATTTTCAAAAAGCAAGAAACAGAATTATGTATTAGGAGCATAAACTGGTTTTAGGTTTCATGTCTTTAGGAAACATACTATTTTATTTTTTTTATAGTATGTAAAAACTAGAATTTGGAGACTTAAGAAGTCCTGCATTAAACAACCATGTTTGATTTTATTTAACTCTCTGTTTTCTAAACTGTTTGACCATGGAGCACTATTTTTATGGAACATCTGTTAATATTTAGCAAATTACCAGTGCTCTATGAAATCCATTTGGGAATTGATGACCTATGAATAATTATAAATAGAAATGTAATTATTGACAAAGACCCACGTAACTATCATATAAAAATATGAAGAGGAATAATTTTTTAATGGCGTATGTTTTTGAGGAACCTAAGATTTAGATAGCTACTCATTTGAAATGTATGAGAGCATCTGGTTGAATGCTTGACTCTTAGTGGTGAACATTTATGAAGTATCTACTATGAAATTTGCCTTGAGAAACCAGTACCTTGTTATCCTGGTGTACGTCAACTTGTTTCTCTTTCGTAATGGAATATAAGGCCTTTTGGGGTCTGATGCTTCTGTGAAAGCATGAGAGGGTAACACTTTTGAGTCTGTATCCATGTTCCTTCATACCCACTGTTTTCCATAGTAACAGTAGTAGTATCTACATCAAATATTCCTGCAGTGACATTCTAATACTCTATCACATATACAGAATAGTCTATAAAATAGTATCATCTTAGAACCAGAGTGTTTCTTTCGTCCTTCGAGATTATTAGTACTTTAGGCCATGGTGATTGCAATGAGGGCGGGGGGGGGGGGGCGGGGGAGAGCATTGCTATCCTTTCTTTGAGTGAAAATCCAGGAGCGTGGACATCCTGGCTTTCTCACTTCCACCCCATCTCTCCGACGCTGGCTGCCCCCCAGCAGATGGGGACCAGCCTCTCCGTTGCAGAGGGTGGCTGAGAGGATTCATGGGTTTATAAAATGCAGGATAACTGGGAACTGCATTCCGATACTGCTTTTTTCCCTAACACCTCAGCCTGAAAACAAAACAAAACAAAAAGCAGGCAAGAATAGAAAGAGTATTCTTAGCTGAGCCAGCATGATATGAATGCTGTATTACCAGCTGCTCTCTGAGCCGCAGCTGAGCAGATCTCCAGACTTCAAGCTGCCCCACATCCTTCTCTTCATACTGAAGGGAGAAAATCCCTGAGTCCCTTCCCAAGTAGGAAGTGTCACTTAGCCAAGTGGACTTTCTAAGAGAAGGAAACTGGTTCTGGGGCTCTGAAGAGTGGAGGCTCCTAGGATGCAGATGGTAGGAATATCCTTAGGCACATCAGAATAGTAATGAATTCTTCTATTTGTAGCTTTTTTTGTGCATAGACTTCTTTCCTGTGCATTGTATCATCTGGGATTTGGTTAACGCTGTGAAGACTGTTTTGCGGATAGAAAAGTCAGACTGAGGGAAGCAAAGTGACCTGACCAAAGAATTAGACCAGGCATTATTGATCTCAGAGTCCCAGATAAACAAATAGGAGGCAATAAATAAGTCTTCAAACTTTATTTTTTTAAAATTATCTGGGAAGCCTGTTAAACAGATTTCTAGTCCTTTGTTCCCCTTATCCTCCCAAAGATGAGAGTTCTTCAGGTTTTGGGGCAAGGGAACAAAATAATTTAGAGGCTTATAAAGTATTTTAGCATGCTTACAAATAGCTCAGGGATCTGGAGAGGGACCTGAGAATGTGCATTTCTAGGAAGATCCAAGGTGATGATTGCCAGTGCCGTAGGTCTATGGACCACTATTTGAGTAAGTAGGTTGTAAGTGATTCCGATGGGGGTCCACCTGTGCAGAGAGACTATGCCAAAGATTTTTTTAACCTGTTAGTTAATTAGTAAGTTCAGTAATTGGGTCTGTTTTTTGTTTTGTTTTGTTTTGTTTTTGTTTTTGGGGGGGCTGAGAAAGAGTTTAGAAATGTAGAATTATGGGGCACTTGACTGGACCTGTCAGTAGAGCATGTGACTCTTGATCTCAGAGTTATGAATTTGAGCCCCACATGGGATATGGAGTTTACTTAAGGAAATAAAAAGAAATATGTAGAGTTATAGATGAGTAGGGGCAACTTTCAAAAAACAAAACTGGAAACCCAGTTTGGAATTTGTGTTAATTTTCTTCATGTAGGGTCACTAGTTTAGGTTGAAACATATGAAAATTGCATAGAATCAAGAGTGGCAAAGCATGACTAAAATTATTGAGGGGGGAAAAAAGAGTCCCATATATAGTGATATGGACATTTATTTTTTGTTTTTGTCTTTGTCTTTTGTAAAAAATCAGATAAGCTTTATACTGTTGAGCAAATAATACCAGGATAGAAATTTCACAACAGTTAATTTTATGAACTTTTTATTTTGTATTCCAGTGTTTTCTGATAGTTTATATTATTCCCCTCCTCTGAGGTATTGGGCTATCACCTGGGGACATCAGAGGACATGTTACTGGAGCACTGAGACGGAAGACACGATGAGACCTCCTGCAGAATCTCTCCTTGCTCCCATACCACTCTTCCTTCTTTGCCTTGTAATCTCCATTCTTACAGAGCAACTGAGATATATACTTGATTTTCCACTGTTCCTAATTTGTAAACTCAAAGAGTTTTAGGTAGAGGTGGACAACCTCCCACAGATTAGAAAGTGCTATGGAGAATATTTATGAAGATCATTAGGTTTTATTATAATTCCTTCTCATCTGTCATAGGCAAAAGAAAACGGACAGCAATTTGGACTTTAGTCTCATTACAGTAGGTTTAGGTTTCAAGGAAACAGCAGCAGTGAATTTTAAAACTCCCAGAATGTTAATCATGAAGGTGGTGGTGTAGGCAGGCTCCGTGTTTGTGCATATGTGAGTTTTAGTGTACATTTTTCCCCCATCTCTTTCCTTAGTTTTGTCTTTCTCTGGCAAATTCTCCCCTTTCAGAATTAGGGAATAGCCTCTGTATCACTTGGTTTTTCAAAACGTTGATACCCATAACATTCCTTTAGTAATTAAAATCAGATAATATCTGATGTCATTATAGCTTAATGACAACCATGCCCCTTCTCCTACTCAGGGAAGTGTTACTTTAATTGTTCTGTCCTACAACTGTCAATTTCTACTCTTACTCACTCCTAGACTTTGACCAACTGATTCACACTGAAGTGTCAGTGACTGATACAGTTCACGGTGTCACTTCTCCTAGGGACACTTGTGCTTGATTTTGAAATAAGAGCTTATGCCAGAGTTCTCACTGCCTACAATGGCATTTCTGAATTAAAATTGTTTAGGTGGTTTGTCTCCTTTTGAATAAAGCAGGAATCCTGAAATCCTACCATCAACAGTGACTCAATTCACCTTGGTTTTTGTTTTTATTTTGCTGTTAACTATGTCCTTTATTTTCATCTCAAAGTTTTCTAAGCTCTAAAAATAAAAGTTAAAACCATTAAGCGTAATGGGCCATTTCAGCCTAACTTTCCCTGTTGGCGCTCACCCTTACTGGCACACAGCCAATGACCTCTTTGGGAGAAATGAGTACATTTTTTGCATTGTTCTTCTAGACTTCTTACTCCTGGACCCAACCACTAGATGTCTCTGTAATTACATGCTGGACCAAATCAGAAGATATGCCCGCCACAGAAACAAAGGTGGGCCTTAAGGACTTACCCCAAACTTCAAAAACTGATTGTCACTGAAGCAAAATGCTCAAGGTGTAGTGCTACTAAGCAATGAGTTACTTGGTTATCTGCATGGGACTTAATGTGAACAGAGCTAGGTTCATGAATCCTAAAGAGAAGCTGTAGGTAGAAATCCTGTGTTTCAACTGGGTCTGTGTGTGTGTGAACATTCATGTGTGTGAGTCTACGTACACCCAGAGGCTGATCCTCTCAGAAATGGTGTCTTGCAGATAGATGGAGGACAAAATAATCAGTCTTAGAGCCTTGCAGTCAAGTGCTTTATATAAGAACAATTATATTGCCAGTTTAACTTTTAGAATGGAATGGATGAGAACCGAAGGTGAAGTTGTCTACAGATCTCTGTATCCAGCTTTTCTTCACATTATACCTTTGGTGACAGACCACCTAAACTCATAGAGTCCCCTTCTTTCTTCCCTCCATCCTTCCATCCCTTCTTTCTTCTTCTTCCTCCTCATCTCCTCCTCCTCTCTGTCACTGTCTCTGTCACAATTAAGCTTATTTTAGGAAGTGCCCAAGATGATGAGACTATTGACATTTTTTCCTATTCTGTGTTATGCTGGAGACTGTAAGCGAATGCAATATTCTATGTTGGTCTTTTTTTTTTTTTTTTCCTTTAACCCTAGTTCTTAAATAGTGCCTCACACAGATCTCAAGCAAATATTGCATGGTGAATAGATGAAAAGAAAAAATCTATTTATGTGATGTGAAAATTAAGGTTATCTGTACAATGATATGGAAAAGTGAATTTATCTCTCTATAACAATATATAAATATATAAATATTTTTAGTATTTGGTAAGAATGATTTTTGTCTTTAAGTCTGAGTAATTCAGATTTGTTTGACAATATATGTTCTGTTCAGTTGAGATATGTGCCGTGACAAATTCATTAAACTTCAAAAAAATATTATGTAGGAATCTGCCTATGGGAATATATTATACACGTGAAGTCCATGCATCGTTTCTGTGGTGATGGGGAGAATAACTAGTAAGCAAATGCCCTTGATGACTCACTCTCATGAGTAAATAACAATTTATGTACAAATATAAGTACACTCAAAGTATTTGAAAACTGTCTTTAAATCGGAGTAATACATTCCCATTAAGATCACTTTATAGTTATTTATGAATAAGTCCTCTTCTCCAAAAGAACATAAAAACAAAATTGAGCCTATTTGTGTCCGGCTCAAACGATTACAGATTCCACAAGGGGGAGGGAGATAAAACCTCTCCTGTTTATCCCCGGTCTTTTGTATTGACGTTCCCTGTGCATCTAGTCACTGGCTCAGTATGTCACCGTGAACTCCTTTGAATTCCTGAAATATAGCCATTTCCTGAGGGCAAGTACACTAGTTATCTAGGAACTGGCACTCAATAGTTGGAGTTCATTCTTTAGCTATTTGAAAATCGCTAAAATTTCTGAAAGTCCATTTTCCTTAATTTCCATCCTAGTATAAGGGGAAAAAAAAAGTAAATATGGTAATATGGTATTTTTAATTCCAGAGGGTACAAAAATGGCTATAATTGCGAACAATTACAAGTCACTTAGTGTAAGAGTAAACTATTATGTATTTTTTTGAAAAATAGCAATTATTGAGTGCCTTATTCAACGAACAAGCTAGTGTTTGTTGAGGTTTGCAATAATTGCAATATTTAATCGTCAAAACTAACCATATTCCTGTTATTGGAAACTGAGGCACATAAAGGTGAAGGAACTTGTTAATTAGTATAAAAATTGGACTTGAACCCAGACACTTTAGTTCAGTGGCTGTACTCTATGCCCTCAGCAACACTTGCTTCCTTACGTACGGTCCAAACATTGTGTTGTATGTCGGTGTGGTTGCTTTTGTTGGTATGATTGATCTTCTCTCACTGCTTATTACACAGACACCATCATCTGCCCAACTTAGGCGAATGCCATTGGCCTCATTCTGAGGCCTCTCCTCCCCTCAGATCTCCCTACATCAGGGGCTCATTCCCATAAAAGGTCAGATTTCAAACCACTAGGCAGCTAGGGTGTGAAAGTCTCTTAATACACCACTGCAATCGTTTTGCCATTCTGCAGAGTGTATCTTTCATGGTTTTGCTTATTTATTGTTGTGGCCACGTTCTTGCTCTTTCCCAGGGGAGCAAAAGTGATCAGACCGTTGTATTTGACCTTCACATACTCCATTACTGATTGCAGAAAGCAAGATCAGTCTCTAAGTGTTTTTGTAGACTCAAGGACAAGTTACACATGCCAGTCTTCTTTAATAAACCTGTTGGAGTCCCAAGTTCACATTCCATTAATCGCCACTGGTACATTTCTTCTCTTGCTTTCAACTTTGGTCAAGACGACTCAGTCCTATCAAAAGTGTTCATGGTTTAAACCACTAAAGGCTATGTCCAACTTCAGTCCGCCTCCTCCAGGGAGACTCGACCATAGTCTTTACAGATGGTTTGCCTTCTCTGGGTAGGTCTTTATACCAATAATAGAAGTGGCCTTTGGTAAGTCACCTACATCTCAAGGTGGTGGCCTTTTGGGACTCTTCGATAACATCTGCTTTGTCGGTGATGCTGCAGTCTGCTGTACTCAAGGTCTGGATCAACATCTGGTGTAAAATAGGCAACTAAATATTTATGGCTAATCGGGAGAGGAAGGAGGCTCGCTGGCCCTCTCCTGGTATACTAATTCTATTCTTTCCCAGGGAAGAATGTAATCCACGAGGAGAGGGTGACCACTTTGCTCACATTTGCTTACCTCTGAGAAGCTATTCGAAACTCTCTGTGACTTTCATGGATATCTAAGGCAATATTTGTTCTAATAATAACTTCACCTTAGAGATTTCATTATTGTTAGGCAGCAAGCTGAAACTCACAAGGGTGTTAATAAACATCAGAAACTTATGCCATATGCTGTTCTTTCCCCCATCACTCAAATGCAGTAAATAGTGCCACCATCTACTCCGTTGTTCAAGTAAGAGTCTGAGCGTGAATCGCAATTCCTTTCTTTCTCACCTCCCACCATCCAAACCTTAGCTAGCTCTCTGAGTTGACCTCAGAAACACAAATTGGGAACATGCTTAAAAATTCTCTGATGGCTTCTACCAAACTTAGAATTAAAAGTAAACTCTTGACAACTGCCTGTTAGGCCCTCTGTATGTGGTATGTCTGTACTGCTTTCAAATCACAATATAAAATGTATTTCCCTTTTTCTTTAGTTCAGTCTGGCTTGCCCTTACAGTTGCCTTGAACCAAACAAATGCACTAGATCTTTCTGGGACTTTCCCTCAGTCCTAAGGCTGGGAGCTTCTCCTACTCTCTTGGGCTGGACACTCAGTGCTAGGCACCATGTGGAGAGATGCCCAGGAGGACTACAGGCCATCATGGGTGCTCCAGCCTGATAGGAGCTCCCAGCAGACTCCTGATGAGTAATTCCAGTCCATATAATATGAAGCAAAGAATGTTCTGGATGAGTTCTGCCAGGATTCCTGACCCAAAGAGTCTTGAGAAATTGTTTTAAGCCACTGTATTACAATGCAGTTTGTTATATAACAATAGATGACTGACATGCATAGCTAATACAAAAACCTGCATCAGGAAGAAGTTCTAGGAACAGAAGCCGTGAGCTTGCTTGTTTGAGGAGGAAGAGCACTCTTGCCTAGTTACAAGGTCTTTGCAAACACAGTGTGGGCTGCATGTCAAAGGAAACCTGAATGTGGGCTTTGTATTGCTGTCCCTATGCTGCCATGGCCATAAAATACATGGCTTCTTTGGGAACCATTTGCATGGCGGTGTTTTAGCACAAAACTGAACTGGCAGAATAAATTCCAGGTGTGGACAACGTCAACTCCAGAAAATAGCAAGCAGGTCCTCTGTTTGAGCTCCTGGAAGCAGACTGAGAAATCACCAGGGAACATGAGGCATTCAAAGCTACAGTTTGTCGGGCACCAAAGAACAAGAAGTAGAAAAAGAAGTCAAGGTAATTAAGAAAAGGGGATTTGGAAAGAAGTCACTGATGTGTTCTGCATTTTGCCTAGTGCTGTCTTCATGGCATGGTTCCCTTAGCTGTCCTGAAGGAACCATCTGGAGCTTGGATCTTGCTGTTAAGGTACACATTTCCCAAAATGTGACCCCCATGTTCCTGAATTACAGAGCAACAAATCTATGAAGGTATAGTTCAAAACAATGTTCAGATTTAGAATAGTATTTCCAATTCAGAAACTTCTTTAAAAATGTGACTGTGGGGCGCCTGGGTGGCTCAGTGAGTTAAAGCCTCTGCCTTCGGCTCAGGTCATGGTCCCAGGGTCCTGGGATCGAGCCCCCCATCGGGCTCTCTGCTCCGTGGGGAGCCTGCTTCCTCCTCTCTCTCTGCCTGCCTCTCTGCCTAGTTGTGATTTCTCTCTGTCAAATAAATAAAATATTTTTAAAAAAATGTGACTGTATTCTCTGAAGGCTTGAAAAGCTAGAAATGGAAAGACAATGGTCTCTACCTGAATGACAACCTCTCCCTTCCCCACTTCCTCATTCATGGCTCCACTCAAGAGAGCAGCTGCATGAAACCCAGTTACCAGTTCTTTCTAAATTGACTTTTTGACTTGAACATGTCACCTCTCCTGATAGCTCATCTCCCCCTCTTATAAAACTGAAGTAGATATCCCTTCATCAGAATGCTAGAATGTAAATTGAATAATTAGTAATTTGTTAAACACTTTGAAAATGAAAATGCTACGTATTGTTGTTGTTTCAAGGGCAATTTACTTCTTCTGATTCATTTGTAATTATTTCATCAAAACAACCTTCAGTAAGAACTGTTTGATGTGTAAAATGCCTTGTGGGCCTTCCCTATAAGACTTCTGTTGATGCTCTTGCCAACTGGAACTTGCTTGTATCCAAAAGGTTTGCAATACTATTTAAGTCTGAAATCACTCCCTTTACTGGGCCGGAGCTTGTTGGAAAATTAATGAAGTTCAGAGCAGTGATCCATCTCTGTGCTTGTCTATAATAGTCCCTTCCTGCAAAATCAAATATGGACCAAAGCCAGGCCCAGGTAGCAACTGGGAAACTGATCAGGTTTGGTTTTGGTCCCTTTCCCTGACCTTTACATCATTCCAAGAAGTCCTGCTTTTTTCAATTTTGGATGTCTAAAGCTGTCTTTCTGGAATTTACATACAACTCTATGTCTTATTGGAAGATTGATGTGATACTGAGTCTCTTAATAAAATGAATCATGATGATCCCCGAATGCTACATTTTTCAACATTTCCGAAGTCCTTCTTAAGCATAGGGGCCTAAATAGTTAATCTTTGGTAGGTATGAATCATAACAGGAAATAGCCAATGATAAATCTCCTTGAAATCTAGTCTTATATCTTAAAAAATGTTGACTTTTCTCTACACTATTCCTATTCAGTATAAAATTAATGTTTAAAATTTATTGGCTGTGTTACATAATTCCCACTTCTACTTTCAGTTACTGGTTTTAGACCTTTAGCAACCGTCTTCATAAATCTCCAAACATACCAGGGGTATCAAGACCCCAGACGGGGAATCATGATGTTTAAAGTGTCATCAATCTGAAAGGACTTTTTAAGATGCATGGGTACCTTCCTTCAGTGTTGAAGACTGATTACAATACATGTATACTGTATTACCAGCTGTCTGTTCTATAAGCACCTAAAACGAATATATCCAAAACCCAAATTGGTATTTTCTCTCAACTCCCCTATTTGCTCTCCTATATCTTAGCTTTGTACATGATCATTGCCCCTAAACCACAAACTGGGAGCCATCCTGAGATCTGCCCTAACTCTCATGCCAGATAGTCACTCATTGCCATTGAAGCACTGACCTTTCCTCTTACCTTATTTTAAATTGATTTTCTAAAAACTCTTTACTCTTCTATATTACTTCAGTTACTTTTAGTTGTAAGAGAAAGCTCCACCCAAAATGCACTAAATACAAATGCAAACTAGTGGTTCAAATAAATGAAAAATTTGGATGTTGTAAGCATTTCAACTAAGGCGTGTTACAGTAGCTTAATAATATTGTCAACACCCAGCTTATTTATGTGTATACTTTCCTCCTCCTATGATCTTTTATTTTTAGTCTGTCTCCTGTCTTAGTTGTGAGATGGACTGTTTCAGCATCTAGGGTTATGTGGTTCCATGTTTTTGTCCTATGGGAAGGACATCCCTTTTGCTTACAGCTCTGAATAAAGTGAGTTAAGTCTTTCCTCCAAGAAAACTTTCCAGCAAACAAATTTCTGTGGCTCAGCTTGTATTGTAGGAGTACTCTGAAACCAATCTTTTGGGTAAAGGGATACGATTTTCTGATTAGCTTAGGTTACTCTGATCCTACCTGGGACTGACTTTGGCATGGATCACAAATGGAGAGGGCAATCTTACTTCCTGTGCTCCTCCCCCCACTTTTGGAAATAGGATTACCATACGGATGGAAGTGGAAATTTGTAGCAAGGCATATGCTGATTCACTGTCACAGTCGTAGTTTGGGCATTTGATATCTTCCACGTGGAGTAATTGAGAGTTTCGCGTTATTTTGCTAGCCAGTATGCATTTCTCTGCTGCTGATTCTTTTCAATCAGCTGTCCTCTATACTGTCCTCACAATAATCTTTCAGAGACCTCATTTTTTTTAAAATTTTTATATCACCTGGTGCTCATCACAGCAAGTGCACTCCTTAATCCCCATCACCTGTTTCACCCATGACCCCACCCACCTTCCCTCTGGTCACCATCACTTTGTTCTCTTACAGCCAAGAGTCTGTTTCTTGGTTTGCTGAAACCTTATTTATTTATTTTTAAATGACAGAGGCAGTAGTTTAATTAAGACTCTAAGGAACTGACCCCAAGCATCCAGGGTTGGCAACACCTGCTGTGGCCATGTGGAGGGTACTGGAGGTGGGGTACCAGTGGTAAAACCTCCTGTGCTCTTGGCCTCCACTTTCCCCCTTAGCTCCTCTTTGTGCTCCAACCTTCCTATTGATTCTGACAGGTGTCCTAAAATACATCCTTTGGACTTGAACTTAATCTGTTGTTTGGAACCAAGAACCCTGCCTGGTACACTCAACTTCTCTGGAGCTCAGCTTCCTTACGTGAGATATAGGGACAATTCTTACTTCCTGAGTTGAGATAAAGAACATATAGTGTTCATAGCTGAGACCTCATTATTTTTAAGTGACTTCTGTGGTTAACCATTAGGTGACCCCCCTCCCCCCACATCATACCCAAAGAATGGCTTTTAAAATGTGTTCTGTGGGTTCATCCAGTAAACTGTTTTTATCTGCTTTAATAGTTTAGATACAATTTTGTTTGAAAAAGTTTGAAGATAAAGGAAAGTGTAAAAGCTAGAGACCCACAGAATAAAGTTCAAGTTCTTTAGCTTGTGTTTCCATGATCTGGACTAGAACTTGTACACTCCCTGTTAAATCTGCTGGTAATAGCTAATGACCTGTGGGTCTACAAAAATTCTGTTCCCTCTACCCATCTTTCCTTTTCTCCACCAGCTCTATCCAATCTCCCTGAAACCTTTGTGTTCTTCAAAATCTCAGCCATTATTACCTGATGCTCCAAACAGTGTTGGCCACTGTTGTTAGGTATCCTCACACTGCATTAATTGTTGACAAACAGGGATTACTATTTTTATAATATTTGCATCCCTAACATTTAATATATTTTCCGGCATTGAATAAATGCTAAGTCTAATAAAATAGTAACTAATGTATTTCCAGTGATGAAACTGGCAGCACGGCCTAGGATAGAGAAGGCAGGCTTTTAGTTGTTCACATATGGGCATTCATTCCAGCTGTACTAGTTACTCAATTGGTCACTGTTGTAAGATCATTTATTTCCCCTGAGCCACGGGCTGGTTGGTTGGTTGTAAAAAGGGAAAAATACCTACTTGAGAAAGTTGTGCATATAAATGAACTGAATGGGATTTTCTTTTACCTTGAGCAGAATATTGGCTAAGTGATTTAGCACTAATTAATAGAAAACTGAATAGAATTACTTCAAAATGAGAAGATGGCCAGGGAGGGAGTAGTTCTAGGTTTGGTGATTCAGGGGATAGACCTGACACCATCTATGTTTTTGTCCTGCCATTTTTATTTAGCATTTTGACTTTTGACCTAAAGGACATACTTCCTTGGCCACAAGATGGCTACAGTAAATTTCAATTATCCCCTCTCCACACAAGAATTTCTCTCCTTCAGTTTTGAAAAATGAAATTTTTACTGGATGTGCCCCTGATGAATCACCCCACAAGTCTCAGGGATAACAACTGTGTCACAGACCTTTCCTAAACCAGGCACTGGCCAAAAGTACGCATTCTCACAGTTGGCTTAAGTCAATCATGATTGCTCGTGGATCTCAGAAGAGCTTAGCCTCCTCTGAAGACAATGGCCACCTGCTTATCTGAACACAGTAAGTTCAATTAGTGTGAAAGAAGCAGGGCAATGACAATAGGGCAGACAGATGACCAGGACCTCTTTTTCCAAATTTGTAGTTATTTCTCTAATAGCTGCTGTCTAGGGAAGGGAATACCTTCTCATGAAGGCAGCTTTCTTTTCATTGACTCACTATATTCAATTACAGTTGATCTCATTATCTTCCCTTAAGTATCCTTATGGGGTCCTATAATTTGGAATATTTATTTCATGAATAACATGATGCTTAAGATACAAAGAGGGAAAGCGATCTCCTGCATGGGGGCCAGTTATCAGTCTCACTCTGCCGTCTTGTGCCCTTGAACCCCTTCCTGCTTAATTAACACGGCAGGAGGACAGCATCACTGCGAGTCCGTTCAGCTTCCTGGATAGACCATGATGCTGATTCCACATTCATAATTAATTCCCCCCAGTGTTAAGAATGGAGATGTGGCTGATTAAGGATTCTTGGTGGATTATTGCAGATGTCTGAATTGCTGAAACATCGGGCAGCCACGCAGTGTCTTTTTGATCTACATAAACGTGGGATGTGGAAGAAGGAAAGAGGCATTTTTCTTTCCCTACCAGAAATCTCACTTGACATTTAGCAAGGGACATTTGTTAGAATGTCAGTTTGATAAAACTGTTTTCAGGAGTCACCCAGCATTTGCTACTGAGCTATAACAATTGTTAAGAGCCATAATTACTCTGGGCAGGTTTAAAGAAAAAAAAAATGTTATCAGAAGATTTGGGGAAAATACCTCCAAGCAAGTGGCCATGCTTCTTCCAGCTCCCTGTTGAATTATAGTTTTTCTGATGTACTCCCACTGACTCTGAACTCTAGATTGGTAGCCAGTTTACCGACAGTTGTTATGGCAGATGGGGGTGTAGTAGTGTGTATCAGTGGTATGGGCTACAAAGATGTCTTCAAATATAGAAGACATAAAGCCTGGGAGTTGAATTTTATATCTGGAGATCATTATGTTAAGTAATAATAATAACAATGATAGCAAAAAACTTGTACTGAACTTTCTATGAACTACTTGTTTTTTTAAAGAGTTTATTTATTTATTTGAGAGAATGAAAGAGAGATAGAGCATGAGAGGAGAGACTGTCAGAGGGAGAAGCGGACTCCCTGCTGAGAAAGGAGCCCGATGCAGGACTCAGTCCTGGGACTCCAGGATCATGACCTGAGCTTAAGGCAGTCGCTTAACCAACTGAGCCACCCGGGCACCCCCAACTACTTACTCTTCAAACAGCTTTCCATAGAGAAGCTCATTCCATAATTTCAATGCTATGAAACAGGGAGTATTATCTCTGTTTTACTGATGAGGAAACTTTGGCACAGAGAGTAAAGAAACTTACACAAAGTTCTATTCAAATTTGAACCTTAGAAGATTCCAGAACTTCACTCATGGCTATTACATTATCTCCTGATACATCGCATTCATTCATGTGGCTTATGGTGAGCCTCTAGGGAGGGCTCTTCTTCTGTTTCCGTGTCTATTGATTAGTTCTAACAAAAAGGCAAATATTGCTCGAGAGCTTACTATGTGCTAAGCACTAGGGGGCACTTGTTTCAGTTTTAGTTAATCCTCATGGTGACCTTTATGGTGCAGGTGTCTCTGAAGAGTCTCTTAATCTGGGAAGATGAGGAAGAGAAACGTTAAATAGGTTACTTATAATTAGTGAAGTCAACATGAAAATCCAAGAAATGTAGCTCAGGAGCTAAGATGTTAACGCTGCCCATCTTGCTGAATAATTAAATAATATATATATACATACATGCATTTTTGGATAAGATGAAAGAACCAACCAAATTAAAAAAAAATGCTCATATGTTTTAGGAAGGAGGCAATACTGTTAGCAACATACTTTGTTTATTCCTTCATTTATTGCAAGCCATTTTTAAAATGTTTTCCCATGTGCAGTGTCTTTACTGGGCACTGCTTGTTGAAAGGTAAAACTGACCTAGTCCTTCCTGTCTGAAAACCTTACAGTTGAAAGGAAACAGTCTTGGAATCACACAACCTATAATACTGTAGCTACTGAGTGTAACAGCATCTATTATCCCCTCAGAGGTCTTTCAAGCAAACGACTTTGGGTCACGTTTTTCCCTCTGTTTCCCTCTGTTTGAAGAGGGGATGTCTGTGTTGCCCCTAGATCTCTTTGGAGAAATGATGTAGACGTTTATAAGAGGATTCCTGTGGAGTACTTGGAAGATTTTAAGAAACATTGCTTCATGACTATTTCAAGGTTCTATTATCCCCAAATGCCACTTCAACAACTATCAAAGGCTGATCTTAAGAAATTCTATCCTGCTCTGTACACAAAGCAGGATGTTCTCTGAGAGGACAAGGCAGTTCTCCTGCTGCATTGAAGGCCTATACTATTGCTGACCTCCCACATTCTTTGTTTGAAGCTGAGTCCCTGTCAGATACAAAGATGCTGTGTTTAGTTTCTTGTTTGTTGAGTGAATTAAAGACTCATTTTGACCACTTTAAGAGAGGTGACACACTCACACACAGACAATAAAAAAAAGACATAAACAAGAACAAACGAACACAAAATGAGATAGAGGTGGTTTCATTGAGGTACAAAGGGGCAACATTGCAGTATGACCATTAGCAACATAGGGTAGGTAGCCATAAGGCTTGGGTTTGAGGCCAGACTCCAACACGAGGTAGTCTTGAAACTCACACAAGGTGGTTTACCTCTTTCTCAGTTTTCACATGTGTTAAATGAGAAGAACAATGGTATGAACTCATGGAGGAGCTTTTTTTTTTTTTTTTAAGATTTTATTTATTTATTTGACAGGGAGATCACAAGTAGGCAGAGAGGCAGGCAGAGAGAGAGGGGGAAGCAGGGTCCCTGCTGAGCAGAGAGCCTGATGTGGGGCTCGATCCCAGGACCCTGAGATCATGACCTGAGCTGAAGGCAGAGGCTCAACTCCCTGAGCCACCCAGGCACCCCTGGAGAGTGATTTTAATGATTATATGAGTTAGTATATATAAAGTGCTATAAGAGTAACTAGAACTGAATCAACACTCCAGTGGAGGTAGATTTTATTATTGTCCCAGGAATGTGAAGCTCTTGGCATTAGTTATAACCTCAGGTTCTCTTAGCCACATGGCATTTATGATTTTCCCTGTATATTTCTGCTTAGCCTTTTGTCTTGTATCTCATAATTTCAGTATTAGCATGGCCTCTCACAGTCTCAGCCCTACCTCATGAATACTCCCATTTCCAGCTCCTATTGCCAATGTACCAATCTTTCCTCGTCTCTTAGTCCAAATTCTTAAGAAAGAGAATCTCCTGGCTCAGCTCGTTTCTTAAGAAAGGACATTTCCCTTGGATATAGCCCGCATTGTAGATTTGGTGCTTGGTCTAATGGGCTGTGTGTTGGGTTGGTGTCTTGGTCCCTCTGGGATGCTGCAATAAAATACCACAGACTGTGAGCTTTAATACACAACAGAAATGTATTTCTCACACTTTTGAAGGTTGAAAGTCCAAGATCAGGATGCCGGTGTTGTTGGGTTCTGGTGAAGATCCTCTTCTGGGCTGCAGACTGCTAGCTTTTTTCTGTGTCCTCACTTACTGGAGGGATTGTAAGAATGGGCATCTCATTCATGAGGGCTCCATCCTCATGACCTAACCTTCTAAAGGTTCCACCTCCTAACCCATCACATCGGAGGTTAGGATTTCATCATATAAATTTAGGGGGACATACTCATTCAGACTATAGTAATGAGAGTTATTTGGGCCTGCTTGTTCTTCAGGTGTTTTATGGGTCAGTGTCCCAAATGAGGGGACCTTCCGAGGCATGACCTGTCTAATGCAAATAGAGTCTAGTAGAAGAGTGGAGTATGGGGCCAGGAAGGATGTGCTTAATAATATTATACAGAGAATTGTCACATCATCTGTATTTCCTTTTTCTTTGCTACATACCCTTCAATTCTACCTTTAGGCTAGGACTAATTCATCTTTGTACCTCCTGAACCAGGCATAACACTGGACATACTCAGTGTTCAAATACTCATGTATCTTTTAAATAGTTATTGAATGAATGAAGGAGTAAGTATTGGATATCCCCTATATGTGAAGATAATGTTTAAAATTAATACAGTACTTACAACTAAGTTATTCTCATTTAATTCTGGACTCTATGATCTTAATTTATGCTACATAATTTAAATTTCTTAACCCCATAGGATAAAATTTATTGTCCCCATTTAAATATGAAAGGGGAGCTCTTGAAAGAAATTTATCTGGACCCACACAAGTATTAAATGGTCGAACAGTTATTTAAGTCCGTATCTGTTTTACTCCAAGAACTTATGTTCTTCAAGTGGTTATGATATTTTATGTTGTTTTTTTTGACCCATGTTTCTAGCCATGAAGATCTCTTTGAATAGTCTAACATTATGTTTTCTAATTCTGCACCTTTTTTCTTGGGCGTATTCACAGGAAACCCATTCTGTATCTTTAACATTATAAGGTCAAGGATAGAATTCAATGACTCAAGTGTGGAACCCTTCCTAACAATTGATGCCAAAGTAATTTAATCTGCTTTCTCTGGGTGCAGTGTTCAGATAGTTCTAATCCATTTAATAGTACTGTCAGTCAGCTAGCAGTTCTTGGTCTTGACCTGATGCCAAGGGGCAATGAATTCACACTTGCACAAAAATTCCATTTCCCTGCGGGCATAGTCCAGGCAATACTCGCTTCTACAGTGCTCCTGTTCCCTATCACCTTATTTTAAAGGAAGCTTCCCACCAATGGCTAATTTCATAAGAAGGACAAAAATGGAAGAGCACCTTTAAAATAATCTCATCACTGGAAATTTTGCATTTTTTCATGGTCTCTGAGCATAGTATTTATTCATTGAGAGATGCAACTTTGTTGGAAAAAGAGCAGAAGATTCATGCCCCATTTCTGAGAGCATCTATGTCTGGTTCGTGTGTTTTACCATTTGAAAAGTGCTAGACTGATTGGACCCAGGCTCTAACCCCACATAGTAGCAAGGCAAGACTAAGGGAACATTGTTTTGGCTTCTGAGACTCTTTGAAATCACTGTGGAGGTGAGGAACATGAATGGCAGGCTTCTAAAACAATATTATTGATCAGATGGTATTTGGAGGAGTGCATTTTGGCCTATTTAAGTATTTCTTGCCTTTAAAAAGAAGAATATGGATTGGGCTACCACGTAGAGAAAGAACAATGACACATCTTATTTTATGGACTATAAAGACTGAGTGATCATAGGCTAAATCATAGATGGTTTATCAGTGGTTTATAACCTTTTGGGAAGTCATGATGACATAATGAAAACTGAGAACTTAATACAAACAATTATCTTCTCACCAGAAATTCCTCATAAGTAAACATACACAGTAATCTAATTTCAGAGGTTCTAAAGGGTGGATGAATCCTGCTCTTTGAAACTAGATCAAGAGCCCTTAGGTCCAATAATATTTAAGAAAAGACGTAAAGTTGAATTCCTCCCCCAAATCGGTGGAATAAATAAATTACAGAACAGTGTAATAAAAAGTAAATATTCAAGAACTCTTAGTTAATTTCATTGAATCTGTTGGAATCACTGTTTATTTTCAAAACAGCTATGATGTGTGTGTGTGTGTGTGTGTGTGTGTGTGTATGTGTGTGTTTTCAGATTTTGTTGCTCAAAATAATAGACTGAAAAGATTGGCATGCTTCCCTACATTTCTGAAGAAGTTGATAGGTGTGTCTTGGGAGCACAGATCGGATTTTAGAGATGCCTGTGTAAGTCTGTTGATTCTTGGTAAAGGTGTATTCCTTAACATGGCAGCTTTAGATTTTCAACTTAGAACAGGAATGAAACTTGTATTAAGTACAGAGGAACATTTAAACTAGCCATATTAAAGCATATCAGTAAGAGCTATGAACCGGCAAATGCATATAGTTCTTTTTTTTTTTTTTTAAGATTTTATTTATTTATTTGACAGAGATCACAATTAGGCAGAGAGGCAGGCAGAGAGAGGAGGAAGAAGGCTCCCTGCTGAGCAGAGAGCCCGAGCGGGGCTCGATCCCAGGACCCTGGGATCACAACCTGAGCCTTCACCCACTGAGAGGCTTTAACCCACTGAGGGTTTAACCCACTGAGCTACCCAGGTGCTCCTGCATATAGTTCTTGTTGAAAAAGAAAATGTTAGAGGTGCTGTAGGAGTGAAAAGGGAAAGTTAGGCATTAAGCTATATAAATACATTTCTATACGATATATAGAAAATTGGCCTTTGGAGAACTTTATTTTGGGCAAATAAAAAATTTATTTGTGGAGGTGAGGATTGAGGGAAAGGGGTAAAGGTAATCACAAGGTAAAAACTTCCAGTTATAAGATAATTAAGTTCTGGGGATATAATACACAACATAGTAATCGTGGTTAACTACATCTTATTGTGTATTTTAAGGTTGTTAAGAGAGTCTATCTTGAAACTTCTCGTCACAAGGGAAGACATTTGCATCTCTGTGAAGTAATGTTAACTAAACTTATTGTGGTAAATTTACATTTTTCGCATATATCAAATGCTGTACACCTTGGACTAATACAATGCTGTGTGTCAGTATTTCAACAAAACTGAAAAAAATTCAACCTCCTATTGACTTGCCTGAGTTGGTATTTGATAGTACAGCTAGATGGAGAATGAGGACACTGGATGCTGGTAAAACCAAAACAGCACATTCCATTAGGAATAAGCTTGGAGGCCTGTTAGGTCAGGGTTTATTAATTTCAGCTCCTGAACTGGAAGACCTGTACTAATTTGCTGATTTGCAGATCTATGTTATTGCCAGTGACAATTGAGAAAGTAAGCCTCAAGGTAGGCTAAAATCTTGTGCAGTGTTTTTTAGTAAGCAATTTGCTCTTTCAAGAGTCACTAGATGGAATCAGAGGCCTGAAATTCATTGTCATACCCTGCCTTTAAGCACCTTTCTGCTACTGAGTCCAGGCTTACTGAAGAAAGGGAGCTGTTTACAATCAGCAGTTAACTTTTGCTTAGGTCAACTAGTTTAAACTTGTGCCAGGAGTTGACTCTCACAGATCTATGGCTGCTTGTTAGACCACTTTTTTCCCTAGTCATTACTGGAAACTTCTCTAATATCCTGCAGCTATAACTTGCTATTTTTCTTTTATATCCCATATAGAGGCATTAAGGTTGTCACTGAGTTTTCCCTGGGCCTGTTGGCATTGCAAACAAAACGAAACAAAAAAACAACTGCCCCCCCCCCCAAAGAAACCCCAAAACAACAACAACAAAACCCGATAGTCAATAGTATTGGTGACTTTTTCTCACAATTTTCCAGATAATTTTGCTATTTTAATTAGAGTGTGGAGAGGTCTATAAACGAGTTGCTAGACTTTTACTCAGTAAGGAGCATCTATTTCTGTTTCAATTCACTACTGATATTCTCTAAGGAAATGCCAAAATGCTTTCCATCTGGAATTAGGAATCCTTTATTTTCATTGGGGAAGTCTGTGCTTCTGGGAAGCTCTTTAGTTTGGCTCATTACTCAGTTGCCATCTTGCAAGAGATGGAAAACATCAGAAACTAAAACATCTTACATGACGCTGGGAGTAGGTAGAACAGTTTAAAGCAATTTTGACGCATTCCCACAATAGTGTGTTAAAATCTTCTAAGTGCACTATGAGGTAATTGGGTAGGTATTAATATTTATACTCTTCAATATTTAAAAAAAAAATTTTGACACAGTTAAGACTCTGACATTAGTGAAGTCACTTGACAGGTTGATTTCAAAGCCAGAGGCCCTGACTTCAAACCCATACTCCTCCCATGGGGCACGCAGACCTCCAGCCCTGAGAATCTGAAGAGAAAGGAGAGGAAAGGGGAGGAGGCAGCAAGTACAGGAAGCACAACTTACCTTGCTCTGTTTGGGCTGGGAGGTATTGGTTTGTTACATCAATAGGGAAGCACTTGAGTGATGTGAGAAATTCAAGGGATGAAATTCAGAGAGGCTGATGGTCCATTTTTCCCCTTGCCACCCAATCGTTGGGATTCTGCACACTTATCCTTTTAGCCTTAGGTTCTTCATTGTGTAATTAACAATATTATTTGTTGGGATAAATGAGGTGTTCTACTAAGAGGCCAGTTTGCCGGAGTTTACTGTCAGGGAGGATTTGTTTCCTAAAATGTGCCTGGATTCCAGGACAAATATCTGGGTAAGGGGGGAGGGGAAGGGGAGGGCAGTGTTAGTAACTATTTGCTTGAGTCCTTCCATTTATTCTTCTTCTCCAGGGCTCTGGATCATAGGGTGGGTGCACGCATAAATAATACGAGTGAGACTACCAGCTTTATATAAGTTGATTTGAAAATGTCATGATGGGACAATGTAATGATGCTTCCTGTTCTTCCCCAACCTAAATTTGAGGCTTAGGATGATTGGAACCAGCTATTTGGGGGCAAGTAGAGAAACTGGAACAGACGGAGCAGAGACCTTGGTGGGGGGGGGTCTCTAGAACACCTGCCTTACCTCGGTGGGTTCAGACAAATTGAAGAAAAATAACTCTGACTTCCAGTGACTTAACTCCAAGTAAGAGAGACCTCGAGCACTGACTTGATCTTTCACTCTTCTCCGGTCTTAGCAAGTTAAGCTAATGTAATGAACATTTCCACTGAAACATATCCTCTGTGCTATGGGATTGAGAAACATCCATAAAACCACAGAATACCAGAGTTGCAAGAGAATTTAGAGATCATCCATCCCAGCGATGTTTCTTACTCAATTAGACATGGAACTCTTCATAGTTCATAAACATCCAACATCTAAAATGAATTAAAATGTTGCTGCTCCTCCTGAACCAGAGAGGCTCAAAGCTTTTACCTACCCCCTGCCCCCCACCATTGGACACCCATAGTACCTTCAGTAAATACTTTGAAAACCCTAGATCTAATCAAACAGCTCGTTTCACATTTGGAGACCGAAGCCATAAACAAATACAGTTATTGTCCCAAGTCACATGATGAATTAGTGGTTATACCTAACAAGGGCTTAAATCTCCTTACTCCTGGTTTAGAACACTTTAATTCAATGCACGATGCCCATTTGCTCAGTAATTCCAGGACACCTGTTTGGGAGTTAATTTACCAGGAAGAGGTAAACCTAAGATCTTCTGCCCGTTTATTCCCTGGACTAGTCGCCTTTGTTATCTGCTGTTATCATCCATCTAGAACTGCCTGTGGCTCTAAGAAAGTGTTTAACTACACAGAGTTTGTGGTGGGGAAGAATCAGGGTGTGGGAAGTCTACTGGTTCCAGTGCCTTTAATGCTTCTAGACCCAGATCCTTCTGAGATGAAGTTTCCAAGTTATTTATGGGTATCTTGTTTTCCTGCGAGCATCTTTTGCTTTGAAAACAAGGCACGAGAGTCATTTCCAAGCTGATGCCCTGTATGTGGAAAGAAGATTGTGTCTAAATAGGCTACTTTTTCAAGTTTTAATTGGCCTAATTACTTCATGTTTGTAAAGTGCTTTGAAGAGGAAAGGTGCTGTATTAGTGCTGCTTGTTATTATTTTAGCTCCCCCAGCGGCATTTGCTGGTTTCTTAAATTGCCTCTCTTGAAGTGACCTAATAATCAAATTGCCAGGGAATATTTCTTCTTTTTAATTTTTTCCTCTTTTTTTCTGTTTTCAGAGTACTATTATTATTCAAACATAAGGGAAATCGGGAGACTAATGTTGTATAGCACAATCTTCTCTTTTGACTAATTCAACTTGCCCACTATCTTTCTAGAGTTGAGGATGACTTGGACCTTTACTCTCTGCTCCTCTCCCAGATTCTGCCTTTGTGTTAGAGCTGGCTTTTCCAGAAGCAACATCTTCCAGTAAAATGTGATACTGGGACCCTCTCTAAAGACCCTCAGGAAATCCTACCATTTGCCATGACTTGCATGGAACTAGAGGGTATTATGCTAAGTGAAATAAGTCAATCAGAGAAAGACATTTATTACATGATTTCACTCATGTGTCGAATTTAAGAAACAAGAACAGAGGATCATAGGGGAAGAGAGGGAAAAATAAAACAAAATCAGAAAGGGAGACCATAAGAGACTCTTAACTATAGGAAACAAACTGAGGGTTGCTGGAGGAGAGGTTGGGGGGAATGGGGTTATCAGATGGTGGGCATTAAGGAGGATAAGTGATGTCATGAGCACTGGGTGTTATACACAACTGATGAATCCCTGGCCTTTACCTCTGAAACTAATATACTGTATGTTAAATTTTATTTTATTTAAATTCAGTTAACAAAATAGAGTAAGTATAAAATGGACTCTAGAGTAATGGTCTTTGTAGAAGAGAAAAATCCCTTGGAAGATGTCCAGACTCTATTTCCAGATTCTTATACAAATAATTGCATTTTAGGATTTGAGATCTTTCAGTAAATCAAACAATTTCATTCTCTTCATTCTGTACAGCTTCCACTCTAGCCAATTGGGCAAAATGGAACAGCAATGGAACCAATAAAAATAAAAGAAAATTAACATAGGAAAGAACAACAAAATCTGGAAGGTGGTATTAACAAGAAGGAAGGGGGATTGTGAAGGTAGATTGTGCAGACCTGCTCTCAAAGGGAGCTGAGAGTTCAGTCCTTTTTTTTTTTTTTTTTTTTTTTAAGATTATTTACTTATTTGTGGGGCGCCTGGGTGGCTCACTGGATTAAGCCGCTGCCTTCGGCTCAGGTCATGATCTCAGGGTCCTGGGATCGAGCCCCGCATCGGGCTCTCTGCTCCGCAGGGAGCCTGCTTCCTCCTCCCTCTCTGCCTGCCTCTCTGCCTACTTGTGATCTCTCTCTCTGTCAAATAAATAAATAAAATCTTTAAAAAAAAAAGATTATTTACTTATTTGTTTTTAGAGAGAGAGATTTTGGGGGAAAGGAAAGGGAGAAAATTTCCAGCAGACTTCATGCTGAGCAGGGAGCCCGACACAGAGCTCAATCTCATGACCTGAGCCCTTGAGATCATGACCTGAGCCCAAACTGGGCCCAAACACTTAACCAACTGAGCCACACAGGAACTCTGAGAGTTTGGTGCTTTTTGAGAATTATTTGCCCCAGGCTATCTTCCCAGCTCTAGTCCTTTTCTCTTTGCGTCTCTGTTGGATTTCTTATTGTCATAGAAGTTTAGGGCTCCCAGTACAGAGACAGGAGTTTATAAAACTAAATAGTTCCATCTTCTCCCCTCTCAGGCTGACGCAGGAAGGCAGATAGCCTTAGGTAGTTTTCCAATACAGATAAGTAGCTTATATACCTTTTATCAACTTGTGAGCAAGTCCTAGAGGACATTTAACAGTTTAATGAAAAGAGAGAAAACTGTTATGTTTTTATTTAATTTTTCCCAATTAACCACCATCCATTTTGGAGTGGTAGATAATTCAAATCATTGTACTTTAATTTATACACGGGATTTCATTAAAGTTTCATGCAAATTAGGTTTTAAAATTGGAATTTTATTTTCATTTGACTTAATTTTGAAGTTCAGTACATCTCCCTTTATCACATAGAAAATTAGGTTCCTTATTTCAAGTTGATTTCCACTGGTTTTGTCTCCAACCTCTTTTGCCAAATTGGGTACCGTTCAAGTTTGTGATCTTTGAACAAGTGCATATACATTTTCAATGAAGAAACTATCTAGTTAAAGATCTCTGGTCGGTCTTTTTGCATGCATGGTTAGTACTTCTTTAGGTGGCACATGATGTCTTTTTTTGAGGATGTTAAGACTGATCAGTGGGTTCAGAGGGTCCTCAGGCATCACCATCTTTTGAAAGAGTTCCCTTCAGCCACTCACCTTATGGATTTCATGTGATCATTGTCTTGATCTGTTATTTCTTTAGAAGTTGAAAAATTACAATTTTCTTATTCTGTCAGCCATTTAGCACTGATTAGCTGATAGTCTTCTGTGAAGAGGTTCTGTCCTGGTAAGAAAAGGCATTTTTGGAACTGAAGGGGACTGATAGATTCGTGGCTTCTACTCATTTGGCTGCTAAGGAAAACTGAGTGATAAAATGGTTTCAGAAGAAATGTGATACTTGCTCAAGGCCACACAGATATCTGCCTTCTGGCTAGAACAAGGATCTAGTATATCAGTACATGGTAAGAAGCTTACCCTAGACCAGACTGTGCATCTCCCGTGCCTCTGCCTGTAGGGGAGTGCATCAGGGCTGTGTAATACTCTGGAAGTTGATGAGGCTTGTCACCAAAGTAGGGTTCTTGTGAAAGCACTTAAATTCTCAAACTTTAAGACACTGTGCCAGGCAAAAACATTCTGAATAGATGTTTCCTAGGCAGTGCAAATGGACATATCTCATTAGAGTGATAGAGAAATAGAAAACCTGAGAATTAATGGCTGACATAACACATAATGGTAACACATGGGCTGTAAGGCAGTGACCACATATA
Organism: Meles meles; assembly: GCF_922984935.1. Lineage (NCBI taxonomy): Eukaryota > Metazoa > Chordata > Mammalia > Carnivora > Mustelidae > Meles > Meles meles. The sequence continues at coordinate 24,063,702 of NC_060073.1, forward strand.
GGAATATTCTTTTCCTCAGATATTAATGTTATTAAAGGGCATAGTCCTGTCTACCAAAATCAACTTTCATAGACTTGTATATTATAAACATGATAAAGATAAAAATTAACAGACCATGAGAAAAATGGTGCAGTCTTGAATTTGTTTCCATCTTTATTGCTACCCATCTTGAGTGCTTCTTTTTCTCAGTGTACACTCCTTCAACATTGGCATTTCCTTCTCCTCCATTTCTTCTCTTACGCAGTGTTTATTCCAAGTCTTGGAAAGCACTTTTCCAAGATTTAGATAGTGTTTGTTACTTGGTCAGGATTATTTATTTATTTATTTGCCTGGCAAATATAAACTACATTTTAATTGGTAGCAGAGATGTTTTTCCAACTTCAAAACCAAAGTGGGAATGCAAGCTGGTCCAACCACTCTGGAAAACAGCATGGAGGTTCCTCAAAATGTTGAAAATAGAACTACCCTATGACCCAGCAATTGCACTACTGGGTATTTACCCTAAAGATACAAACATAGTGATCCGAAGGGGCACGTGTACCCGAATGTTTATAGCAGCAATGTCTACAATAGCCAGACTATGGAAAGAACCTAGATGTCCATCAACAGATGAATGGATAAAGAAGATGTGGTATATATACACAATGGAATACTATGCAGCCATCAAAAGAAATGAAATCTTGCCATTTGCGACGACGTGGATGGAACTAGAGCGTATCATGCTTAGTGAAATAAGTCAATCGGAGAAAGACAACTATCATATGATCTCCCTGATATGAGGACATGGAGAAGCAACATGGGGGGGTAGGGGGATAGGAGAAGAATAAATGAAACAAGATGGGATTGGGAGGGAGACAAACCATAAATGACTCTTAATCTCACAAAACAAACTGGGGGTTGCTGGGGTGAGGTGGGATTGGGAGAGGGGGAGCGGGCTATGGACATTGGGGAGGGGAGGCGAACCATAAGAGACTATGGACTCTGAAAAACAACCTGAGGGTTTTGAAGGGTCAGGGGTGGGAGGTTGGGGGAACAGGTGGTGGGTAATGGGGAGGGCACGTTTTGCATGGAGCACTGGGTGTTGTGCAAAAAGAATGAATACTGTTACGCTGAAAAAATAAATAAAATGGAGAGAATATTATAAAGAAAAAAAAAAAAAAAAACAAATATTGAAGGACCCAGCAGTTGTGTTAATTGGAAGAGTAGTATGAATCCCCAACGTACAATAAGGTTTTGCCCCTGCATGTCTCCTAGAAAGTAAAAGCAGGGATCCAGGGCCCAAAGAGAGGGTGGGAGTACCTCTGTGCTCGCTGTGTGACCCTGGAGTGTGAACCAGTTGTTCTGAGGGTGCCCAAGAGGATGATGCATTGCCTTTACTTATATTCAACTCGCTTGTGATTATAAGGCAGTTGGTCTATTTAAAAAAGTCTCCAATGCCTTTCAGATTCAGTTAGGCCCATGCATGCATGTGCATGCAAACACACACACACACACACACACCCTTCACATTTCCTGGTTGAATAGATTCATACTGGGAAAGTGTTACTATCTAAAAATACCTTTACCATGCTGTGACTATAGGATTATTCTTTTCCCTTCTGTAAACAAATCTTTCCTCTCTAGAAATTATTCCTTTTCTTTTTTTTTAACATGCCACCAAAAAATGAACATTTGAAGTTACCACTCAGAGTATAGATTAATCAGGAGGGCTTTTCTTAGAACTGTCAACTTTAATATTTATGGAAAGAAGAATGTTGCGTCAAATCCCTTTAAATCTAGGTACTACTGTACTAAATGCTGGAGTTACTTTTTTAAAGATTTTATTTTTATTTATTTGACAGACAGAGATCACAAGTAGGCAGAGCAGCAGACAGAGAGAGAGGAAGGGAAGTAGGCTCCCCGCCAACCAGAGAGCTTGATGTGGGGCTTGATCCCGGGACCCTGGGATCATGACCTGAACCGAAGGCAGAGTCTTTAACCCACTCGGCCACCCAGGTGCCCCGTGGAGTTACTTGCTTTAAGTATGTAGGTGTGTGGGTTGGAAGGGTAGAGGTGAAGGAGGGAGGAAAGAGGAATACTTTATAGTTTGGTGGAAGGTGTTTCTGATCAGGTCCTAGCAATACCGAGTAATCTGAGACGGCTGAACTCTTTCAGCCAGAGAGAAGTATCCCTAGGGAGTGGATCATATTTGAGGTGTTGGGAAGACACAGGATTCCTTCATACTGTAAATCCCCTGAGTTACAAGGTCCTGTTTTAGTCTGTTTGGGCTGCTGTAACAAAATATCATTGCCTGGGTGGCTTATAAACAACAGAAATTTATTTCTCACAGTTCTGGGGGCTGGAAAGTACAAGATGCCTGTAAGATTCAGTGTCTGGTGAGGTCATGTTTCTGCAGAGACACTATCTTCTCATGGTTGTAATCTCACGTGCTTGGGCAAAGGAGCTCTCTGGGCCCCCTTTCCTGAGGGGCTAATCCTATTCCTGAGAGCTCCTCCCTCATGAGCTGTAGTTCCAATATAGGAATGTTGCAGGGATGCAAACATCAATCAACAGCAGGCCTCTATCTTACTCCCCTTTTTTTTTTTTTAAGATTTTATTTATTTATTTTACAGACAGAGATCACAAGTAGGAGAGAGGCAGGCAGAGAGAGAGGAAGGGAAGCAAGCTCTCCGCTGAGTAGAGAGCCCGACTCAGGGCTTGAACCCAGGTCCCTGGGATCATGACCCAGGCAGAAGGCAAAGGCTTTAACCCACTGAGCCACCCAGGCACCCCTTACTTCTTTTTAATACTTAAGACCAAGCACCTACATGATCCTAAAGCAATGTTAGGGGAACTGAAGTGAAAATAAACTTTGTGGATATTTCCTACAGTCAATCCAGTAGAGGAAAAGTTCTGAATCAAATGATTCAAGAGATGAAATTCTACCCTTTCTAGAGAAGGAATTTCTCCATGTCAGAGTTTAAAACTGTCATTACAGATTTCCCTCCCTGATTGATGCCAGACGTTTTAACTTTCCTGGGTCCACTGTCCATATGTCGTCTTGTTAGTATTTATACTGTCAACGTATTTATAGACTATCTAGTACGTCCTCACTTACACAAAAAATGCTTGTGTAGCTTCTTTACTCTGTCCTCCGAAGTCTGTCTCTCGGCCTCCATCATGTTCACTGCTCATCTCTGGACCATTTCCAACTTTACTACATCAAGTCATCATAAAAGCTGCCAAAATGGAGCTTAGGATTCCTGAGCTGGGGGACAGCTGTCCTGTGAATGAGATGCAGTAGCTATGTTTGTATCTGGAAAGCACCACTTAGAGCCTCGTATCCTTAGTTTTCCTCTTGTATTAACATATTTCCTTTTATATTAATTTTCTCACTAGACTGAGTGCTCTTTCAGGGCAGGATCAAGACTCCTTTTTATAATCTCGGACTGATAGTCTCAGCTCAATAAATATTAACTGCGTATGGTGATCTAAACTATCACTGACTCCTCTACCCTCTTCCCCATGTTACTTACATGGAAATGATTGGATTTGGTCTTAAATGACATGGATTCTTCCTTTTTCTTGTTGCTGGTTTGTCTGTGACTTAAAATAGAACAAAGCAAGGGTATGCGATGAAGAAAAAAAATGCCCCCTTCTAGGGTAAGGTAAACTTTGTTTTTATATCTTTGGTTTCTTCTTCTTTTCCTATGCAATATTTAAATTATTTAGATGGCAATTGCTTTGAAAATAGTTCTTGCTTACTTTTATTTTCCCAACAGCCTGAGAGAGTCTGTAGAAATTGATATAGTAAGCTAGTAAGATTCAATAGTAATCTATTTATACTTCTGTCCCCTTTATTCTGTATTTTTTTATTTTTTTGTTTGTTTCCTGCTGTGACACAGAGAAAAAACATTTTGGACAATGTTTAAACAAGACACTTATTCTAGTTGTGCTTTTGTAGCTTTTTACTGTCATTATTTTGTGAATGTACTACATTTATGAAATATACATTCTGAGATTGTTATCAAGACTTCCAGGAGCGATGACAGAATATTTTAAATGACATATTCTTGGATATGGACCCCTGAAAACATTTATTATGTGTCTATTCAATTATGAATTTATTTTGTTTGAAAACCTCAATCTTTCCAAAGAGCTTCATGTACATTTCTCTTATCCTTTAATACTTTAGGTGATACTGAATCAGATTTCTGAACCATATCTAGTCCATATTGCTGATCTATGCTACTGCTGGAGATATTCAGACCCCAGAGCTTTACATATAATATAATAAAATGGTGGCATGTTCTTAGCCCTTTCTGAGTGAAGATGTAGAACCTGTTTTATTTTCTGAATGAATATTCAGTAGTGACAATAAGAACATCCTCCTAATATTTCAAGCCATGGTGAAACTGCCAGCTTTATATTTGCTTTCTTAACTCATGGCCACTAACTTACCAGTTACATTGCTTGTATGTCTTTTGCTTCTATGTGGTCTCAAAGATTCCATGAATATATGTCTAACATAAGTGTGACAAGCATGTGCACTTTTCTTCGTACAATTTTCCAGCCGGTGTCTGGACTAACAAAATAGCTGTTTTCACTGTTGTTAAAACCACATCCTTCTCTGATGACATGAGTCCTGATTTAGTTTCAAATGCATCCTGGGTAGTAGATAGATGGATGGAATGGTTGGAATGAATGGAACGGATGGTGGATAGATGGATGGCACCTGTGGCACCATGTTTCTTTTTTTTTAAAAGATTTTATTTATTTATTTGACAGAGATCACAAGTAGGCAGAGAGGCAGGCAGAGAGAGAGGGGGAAGCAGGCTCCCCTCTGAGCAGAGAGCCTGATGTGGGGTTCGATCCCAGGACCCCGAGATCATGACCTGAGCCGAAGGCAGAGGCTTTAACCCACTGCGCCACCCAGGTGCCCCAAGGCACCACGTTTCTGTGAGCTCCTTACACACATCCCCATTGCTTTCCGAGATATCTCCCATTCTGCCTGGACCAACTCTGGAGAGACTTCAGTTGTCTCTACCAATTCCATAATTAGTCACATTTGAAAGGTATTTTGTTTGGGTGACATCTTGTTAGAAAGCAACTGGGACCATTATAGATCTCCACTCCATTAAGTACAATTAACAAGTTCTTGCCATAGTCATGATCTCTTTCTTGGGGAAATTTGGGAATCTTGTAAGAAAGGAACGGAAGATGATGAGATGCCAGGGAAGGAGAGAAAGGTTGGCGTCCATCAGTCAGTAGCCTACGTGAATGACAGGGGTGGGTTCCTTTTAGCTTTCTGGTTGTCCAATATTGAAACAAATGACTGTGCTACTGTTTGCATCACCAAAACATGTTTTCTGATACCTTGGGCAGTTTACCACTCAGCTGTGTTCCATTTGTCATTTATGGTGTACATCAGGAATCTCTTCATCCTGTTGTAGGGTTATTGCCAATGTGTTTATGGGTATGGTGTCTGTATGTGTGTGTTGTGTGTGGTTCTTGCTTTTCTGAAATGACAAGTTGCACAATAAGGACAGACCTTGAATCCTAATCGCTCTCTCTTGGAAACCTCTGTGTAATGTGAACTGTTGAGCTGATGAAGGCGATAAGAGCACACTCAACGGTGAGTGACAGTTATGCCCTTCTCAAGGGACGTGGGAGCATGGGAGAAGACAAAAGTCAACCCTTGTGCTATGTGTTAATTTCTACGTTGTAGAAATGCTATGTGTCCTGGCAACTGCACCCTTAGTAAAGAGCCAAGTTTGGGTCGGCATCCCACGCTGGCCAATTTGGTCTTTATCAGTTGTTTGTCACCGCCTGGCACCACAGCTCACGTAGTTTTATACATTTATTCCTCTTTATTGGGATGTCCTGTGGCACCTTTGCTGCCATTACAGGACACCTGAATTTCATGAAAGGAGGTCCTTTGTCCAACCATAGTGCTTTAAGCCTATGCATTTACTGTGGTTGTAGAACATGACCTTTCCATTTAAAAATAAACATCTCTACATTTATGGTTACCTGTAGGTATTTGAACTCAATAAGTGATTTTTCCTTCTCTTTCTTCCACCTCCTTTTGTTAGGTTTTTGCTACAGGCCAAGACAATTGAGAAGTCCGGTTGACCCTTGAACAACAGGGTTTGACCTGTATGGGTCCACTTAGATGTGGAAGTTTTTTGTAGATACAATAAAGTACTATAAATGTATTTAAACTTCCTTAAGATCTTAGTGACATTATCTTTTCTCTAGCTTGCTTTATTGTAAGAACATAGTATACAATACGTATACTAAATATGTGTTAAGTGACTGTTACTGGTGAAGCTTCCATTCAGTGGTAGGCAGTCGGTAGTCAAATTTTAGTGGTATCAGAAATTACACAGAGATTTTCAATTCCATGGAGGATCACTGACCCTAACCCTTGAGTTGTTCAACAGTCAACTGTATATATTTGGCACATATAATTTTGTTGTGTATATATATTTGTATATTTATCATTATATATTCTATATACACATACATAAAATACATAAAAACAATGGTGTAGTGTTTTATTATTTCAGATCTCCTAAGTCTAACTTATGAAGTATGGTTGAACTAAATTCAAGATACACTTACATAATTTTTCATGTTTTTAATTTCTTTGAAATAATTAATTGCAATATTTAGATGGATCAGGCATTTTTAGCACAGCCTTTAAGGTTGTCAATTATCTGGCTTGACTAGAATTTCCAATCATGTTTTTCAGTTTCCCCTTCAGATAACAAGCTAGACTATATTTATTATGCTTAAGTGAAAAGACTTTAAGGTCACTGTGTTTTGAGTTTGAACCATAGCTTTAACATGTATTAACATTGTGATCTCAGATAACATCTATTTAAAATTCCTTGGGTCTTAGATTCTTCCTCTTCAAAATGGTATAATAATACCGTGGTTTTACTGTGAAAATGAAATAAAGCATTATGCTTAAGATACATAGCTTTATATCAGGCATATAGTGCCTAACTAATAAAACACCAACCAAATCTTGTATTTCTCTTCTGAGCTTTCCTTCTTGAGATTTCCTCTGTCTGGAGTGATTCTTCTCTACCTTTTGTATTTAAATTCTACCTTCATATCCCACCAGATTTTTTTTTTTAAATATCTGTTTATTTGTTTGAGAGAGAGAGAGAATGAGTGGGAGGGGGGCAGCGGGAGAAGGGAGAGAGGAACTCAACCAGACTCAGCACCCAGCATGGAGCCCGACATGGGGCCCAGTCTCACAACTTGATCAAAAACCAGGTCCCTTCGTAGTTAAATGTTACTTGTTATTCCTTCTTCACTGTTTCCTTCACCTTCCTTATGCCCAGCGATTAGTTTATTGCATTGCTACTATTTCTTTTTTTTTTTTTTTAAGATTTTATTTATTTGATGTAGAGAGAGAGATCACAAGTAGATAGAGAGGCAAGTAGAGAGAGAGGAGGAGAGCCTGCCCGATGCGGGACTCGATCCCAGGACCCTGAGATCGTGACCTGAGCCGAAGGCAGAGGCTTAACCCACTGAGCCACCCAGGCGGCCCCGCATTGCTACTATTTCTGATTTTCATCCATTTCCCAAATGGGACTGGAAGCTCCATGAGAGCCAAACCTTGCATTGGTCACCCCTCTACAACTCAGCATCCAGAGGAATAAATGTTGTTGAGCACTTGAAATGTGACTCGTGTGAATAAGAAACTGAATTTTAAATGTTGCCTTATTTTTATTTAAATTTAGAAAGCCATGTGTGGCTACCTTATTAGACAGTGTAGTGTTATGCAACACTTGTATTTTTTGCTACCTCAGATTGTCTTCACAATGATAACCTGAATTCCCTTTCCTTCTATTATCACATTATCAACACAAAATGAAACTTGCTCTTCTAGAGCCATTTCTGCCTTTACTATTTCACAATATTTGGCTTTTCCCTCTTATTCTCAGTGTGAAGCCCAATTGTCTCAATTCCAGAGTATTTCTTTACTCTGTTATTGACCCCATTACAGGCAATGCTTTGCATAATTGTCTGCCATTTCTCTTCTTTCCTTTCATTCTCCTGGAGTCTTTTTACTTCCTGATATGCATAGGGTTGTTGGGACTCCCATCACTGAAATGGGGAGTTAGGGTCACAAGAAGATGACCAAAAAGAATTGTCCTCAAAACCTGTGTTATTGATTAGACAGAAACTAACGAAGGGGATGCAAACAGTTGAGATTCATCAGAGGGTAGAAGAAAAGACACTATGAAGGGGGACATTAAGTACCTGGTGAGGACTTCTGTCGTAAAAGTGTCAGGGACTGAGCTCAACGCATTAAATATACTTTTAAATTTAACAGGGTGTCTTCTTATGAGATTAATTTCTACTTGCATTATACTTTGGCTGAAACTAACACCCAGCTAACAGTCTCAGGTTATCCAGAGTCCAAATGGCTATTTAAAGATTTGAACGAATGTCTACCAGTTTCATCTCTTAACCTATGGACTTTTTGTAGTTCTTGCATGAGATTTTCTTCAGAATGGGCCCTGGATAGTGAGTACTGGATTATACTTCATCGCCCCCCTGCCTTTTCCCCAGAATTCTACCTCATGGTTAGCTGGTAAGTCCCAGTGCACTGTTATCTTTCCAGATCCTTCTGAACCTGATCTTTATGATTTGTCGCTGAAAGCTCTTGCTTTTCTTTTTTGGTTGCATAGCCCAACTCCATTAAAAAGGAAGATTGTTATTCTGTGCAGTTTGCCTCAAATAACAAATCCTCGGTTGATGCAAAAAATTAGTCATTAAGTATCAGCCATCTGCTTCTCTAATCTCCTTAAAGTGCCATATCAAATTGGCAGATACCATTGAATTTTAAGGAAAAAATCTTTAGTGTGAAAAAGTGACATTAAAGGTTTATGTCCTCTTCTTGTGTTCAATAAACAATATTAATGGCAAAGCATGCAAAGGATTAATAGGTCCTGCCTGCAAGAGGCTCAGTTATAGCAGTCCTGAGGAATTCTGCAGGCTAAAATATGAGCCCAATAGTACCTCCACAGGCATAAATTATTTGGCTTTTCTTCTCCTTGAAGGAGAGTCTGTCACTCTAAAGGCAATTTTTCTCTTTGATCCTTTGTACTGTAATTTCATGTACTCATTGCAACGCACCCTCCCACATAGAGTGTTCTCCCTACCCTTAGCCTTGCACACCACCTTTTCTCACCAGCCAGTCTCAAAGATGAACCTACTTCTTGGAGAGATAGCAGTCCCCTCCTCTTGTGTGTTCAAGATATGTTCGGGAACACTTTATGAGAATAGAGAAGAAAATTGAAGCAATATTTGAGTGAAGAAGTTCCTTAAGTGCCAACAGAAACTTGGCATCCTTAAACTCCATCTCTAGGAGGAATATTAGCATTTACTGATGCTGCTCTCCTGCTTTTTATAAATAAGAAGACTGAGCTTAACCTAATAAAGAAATGCAACTAATGATGGCAGTTTGAATTCGCAATTTCAGATGGTTTATTCAGCTTTTTCTAGAATGTTCTAGATGGTCTATTATACTATTACACATCTTACTTTTAGGAGACTGGTCTTTATCCGAGGACCTTCAACCTCCGCCTTTGGCTAGATATGAAGAGGTTTGATTATAGTCATCAAACCTTTTAAGATAAACAGACAAATAAATGGCAACTGATTCTTTTTGGGGAGGGTTCAGTAAGGCTCTCCTATATAATTTTCCTACCATGATATCCTAAATATTACCCCTAGAAATTCAGTCATTTAAGGGTTGAGAAGTCAGTGTTTACCCTAGTGAAATTAGGTTTCTGTGTTGTTTTTATTAGTAACCATCATTTCATTAACGTTGTTGGCAAATTATTTAACATCTTTAAATCTCGACTTTCTTATTTTCAAAATGGGCATCATAATAGCAACTGTGGAGAACTTATACAAAGATTAAGCCAGAGAGCTCAAGTGTCTAGCATGTGTCTAGCATAGAGTGATTGATTACCAGCCCTTACCACCAACAAAGGGAAGCCATTAATGTTTTCATTCCTGGAAATGAATGCAGTGTTTACCAGGACAGTAATGAAAGATTTTAATGCACTCTAGGTTTTCTATTCTTAAAATGATTGTACTAAATGAATAAGTTATAATGAAGATATGTTATTCACATCTGAAGGAGCTGCTGAGAATCTGCCCAGAGAAGGCCTGTAGGCTAGAGAGAGTTTGATAGAGGACTTTCATATTTGCCATATGCTTGTTGTTGGGACTGCATTCACACACACATTAAGGCGATGTGAGTAACTGGAAATGAAAAAACTGGGCAAAACATCACTTGGTTGGCTTTAGGGACTTAGTTTAGTGGCTCTTAACCAAGTGTAGTATTAGCCCTGCGAGAATTTGAAAAAGTGTGGGAATATTTGTGGTTGTCCTTTCACATTTTTTGCCTCCATTCAGGAATTCTGGAAGTTGTATATTGCATGAGACATTCCCACACACACTGAAGAATTACCCAGCCCCACATATCAAAAAGTGCATCCCTGTTGAATATAATATTGTGATGGTGAATGGAAGCAGTATGGAGAAATGAGTGTAAACAGGTAACTAGATGAGGCTGAGATCAGGTTTCTTTTTCTAAGCCATAAATCCATGAAAACTTAAAATGAAGAGAGAATGAGCTATACGGCCATTTGTATAAAATATAGGAGTTTTCAATCTTCTGTGCTTGTTCAGAAGGCTCTGGAATGAGACGGCCTGGTTTGTATCCAGACCCACTGCCTGTTTCTATGATCCCGATGATAACTTCCTCTTCCTGTGCCTTAATTTTCTTTAAAAAATCATTATTTATATCTTTACAGGATTAATAAGAGAATTAAATACATATAAAGTGATTATAATAGTTCCTACCATAAAGTTGAGTGTTCAGTACATATTTCCCATTGTTATTATTAGTGAATAAGAGGAGTAAACTTAATAGAATTTGAGGAACATCTGCAGGATGATATTGCAAACATCAGAATATGGAGGAAAAACCCTGAGAGAAAAGAGGAAGACCCTGCATGTAAGTCAAAGATTTAGACATCATCTAACCATGACGTCAGTTTGAAATTCATGTTTTCATTCAGTGTTGGGAATTAGGCAGCATTTAAGAATTTATCTTAATTTCTATCTTAATTTTATGGGCTATAGTTTCATGCAGAGACTGGGCCATACCTGTTTCCAAAAATGGCATTATAACTTCTTTCTTGGAGTGTTTTAGGCCTTCCATGCTTCTCCCAATTATTTTTTTTTGAAGATTTTATTTACTGATTTGACAGAGAGAGAGAGATTACAAGTAGGCAGAGAGGCAGGGAGAGAGAGATGGGGAAACAGGCTCCCTCTCTGCTCAGGCACTGAGCAGAGAGCCCGATGCGGGGCTTGATCCCAGGACTCTGGGATCATGACCCTAGCTGAAGGCAGAGGCTTAACCCACTGAGCCACCCAGGTGTCTCTCTTCCATTTTCTCTTCCTGTTTTTATTATTAATTTTCCCCCAGCTCCTGTTTACCTTAGTTCCTTTGTTACTGTCTCTCTGTGACCCTACTTGAATTACAAATGTAACTACTCTCTATTCACTACTGTGCCATGCTTTTTGGTGTTTAGTGTGTGTGTATGTGTGTGTAGAATATTGGCAGTGAAAGACAAGGGATGGGCTTTTTTGGGAGGGAAAGATTGGAACAGAACAAGACATTTTGATTTTGCTGGATCGGAAACCAATTATTTGATCAGAGGGCCTTCGTTTTATTCTTGCTTCAGCTTTTGAGGTGAAATCAGGAAATCCATTACCATTCCTGACCATAATTATTTTACTCTCTGCAAAATGGGTGTTCAAAATGACCATATGTTTTTAGGGACACTTTGCCTGAAGTAAAGCGCTATTGGTATGCCTCTCTGTCATTTAAGGTGCTAGTGATTTCTTACATATAATTATTCAATTGCAGTATACTAAATGAGACTAAATTCCAGTGATGGTCCAATCATAATCTGAGTTGCCGCAGCTGCTATTTAATGGCCTGGCTGGCATAAAAATTCTTATGTAACCCAGATGTCCCTAGACCTCATTATGTGCTGAGTATGAATAAGGTCACACAGCATTGCCACCAGCGTTTTGATGGCTGACTGTTCAAATCTGCTGGGACTCACGTCTGTTTCTAATGAAGCACCTGCTGCAACCTAAGAAGCCTTTCTTGGTGTCCACAAGAGGTGTTTACCTCTGTTGAAGGAGTTCTAGTTCTTTCTCGCTGGGTTAGAGGTGTTCCGTGACCTGCTTTTTGCTCTGAGAATCTGACCATGTCATTGGTGTTCTGGCCCTGCTGCACCAGGACAGTGTTGCTCTAGTCAGGATTTTGTGTCCTGGGCATGGAGAGATACGAACCTGCAGTGGAGACAAATGGACTGCATCTTCAGTCTTTCTCGGAGCCTAGTGGCTCTCTGTTCTCGGTAGAACAGGAGGGAAGACCTCCAGAGAGGTTGGTATGAGTATGAAAGTCTTCACCAAGTAGATGCCACGTGTCTTGATCTCCTCTTCTGTTTTCTAGCTCTTTTCCTTTCTAGTAAGCAGCTGAACACAAACTTTACATTTGGAGGTTTCCTTACTTGTCTGCAAAACATTTACGTGACGGAGAAGTCCTGTTTCTCTTTGGTGCCAATCCACAAGTCATAGGGATAAAACATCAACAGTAGCAGTAATGGAAACCGTAGTAACACTACAAAGGAAAAGGATTAGCCTAACCGCCAACAGATGATTGCTGAATGTGTCCTTAGCACTTGCCTGAGGTTTGTATTCATCATCCCATTCAGTTTGCACAACCCAGCTGGAGGCTTTGTTGTTTCTTACAAGGATCAAAGACTTTCTTTCTCCCCAGCCTGATTTCTGATGAACTGAATAGAGAACCTAGTTGTGTGGCTCAGCTAGGCTGGCTTCCTTTGATATCCTGTATGAGTTAGAAAGATGTGCACACCCAGTGCTTGGACCAGCTAGCCGGCTTCGGATCTTCCCTTCAGGGATGATGAGGGAGGGCCATCCTGAGCCTTGCAGGGAGGCAGATCTAAAAGTGAGAGAGGAAGGAGTTGATGGAGCATGCGCCGTGCCTTCTCCCCAGTTCAGCCATTAAGTCCTCTCCTTTCCAAAGTGAAATGTATGAAAGTGTAAAGAGAGACAAAAGGTTTTCTTCCACAGATTTCCTTCCTGGAAGCAGACTGCACACTTCCTTTCCACTGTGGAAATGTGAGGCACGTGGAGTCCCTCTTTAGCACTCCACCCTGCCGTAGACCTTTTTATACCCATTTTACAGATAAGGAAACAAAGACCTTGAAAGTGAAATCAAGTCTCTGAGGTCACATAGATACAAAGTGAAGGACTAGGACTTTGAACTCATGTCACTTTGACCCCAGCCAGCATCTGTGCCCTTAACACCTCGTGGAATGCCACAGCATGCATTTGATGAAGGGATTTTGGCTGATTCCCAGACTTGAGGAATTACTCTTTTTTTTTTGAAATTATCACTAGGTTAAACACACCGTAATTGATAAGCATGTAAACTAAAATGGTGAGGAGTAAATATATTCAGGAAAAGAGATGTTATGGAATTCCCTCGCATATGCTAGAAGCAATAATACTATTGAAAACATGGCCTGTTGCTGTTATGAATGTGTGATACCGTATTTCCTGAATACAAAATGTGGTCGGATACTCCGCAGGAGCATAAAGTGGAAACGTGGCAGTCTCTTTTGCACAAATTTTGGCAAGTCCTCAATATTTCCCTTCAAGTTCATTGCCTCTAACTGCAAAGTCTAACAACCCATAAGGTATATATAAATTGTGCTGAAACTCTTCTTCGGCGCTTGTATGTTTTTAAATTTAGCATTGTTACAGGTTGCAAATTTGTGATCACCCTGGAAACAGCGGTGGTCTGTTCCTGGAAAGAGAGGAGATCTGATGGAGAGGAGCAGGTTGCTGTTGCTTACTCCTACGCTGCTGACACGTGCATGTGCCCACACAGTTCACACACACACACTTTCTCTTGCACACATTCACACACTCATGCACACACTGACACGCATACGCACTCACATGCGCACGTGCGTGCACATAAACAGGGTTCCCTCTTTCTTCATTGAGACACTGTACGAGGATCACTCATTCTTCAATGTCACCCAGCTTTGGGCAGGAACCGTCTCTCAACATACTTGGGCAAAACTCTTCCATAGCAATATCCAGAGTATACTTTTATGCCTAACCTAGAGGGAGAGTGCATCTCTGTTGCTGTGAATCCCTATGCCATCCCAGCATCCATAGAGATATTCTTGGGCAACTTTTTTTTTTTTTTTTGCCAACTCTCCCAGATGGCTCCCATAAACAAGATGAGCAGCGTTAATTTTGACATTCAGATTTGGCTAATGGAAAATTATTTGTAAAAAGCACTTGGAGGGGTGCCTGGGTGGTGTGGTTGGTTAAGGGTCTTGGTTTTGGCTCAGGTCATGATCTCAGGGTCATGACAATGAGTTCCACGTCAGGCTGTGCACTCCGTGCAGTGTCTGTTAAGGACTCCCCCGCCGCCCCTCTCCGCTGTGTGTGTGCACGCACTCTCTTTCTCTCTCAAATAAATAAATAAATAAATACCCAAATAACATCTCTTTCAAAAACACTTGGAGTTTCTTATAGTTTTTCTTGATAAGCTCCTGAATACCAAAGTTAAATGGCTTGTATCTACTCCGGAGTTACTGCTTTAGGTGACTTGGCAATCACTGTGTCTCCATCTTTTAAAATCATGTCAGAAGAAGTTCTGTTGGGGCAGTCTAAAAAGTATGTCAGTAATGTCAGTACGTTATCATAATGCCATATGCTAGAGGGTTTCCTCTGATAAAATCCTTTGTTACTTTCCTAGGGCTGCCATAATAAATAATTAAAAACTGGGTGGTTTAAAAGGACAGAAATATGTTCTTACGGTTTTGAAGGCTTGAAGTCTGAAAATAGGGTGTCATCGGGGGCTTGGTCTCTCTGAAGATTCCTGGGAAGAATCCTTTCTTGCCGCTCCCTGGTCCCTGGCGGCCCCAGGCAGTCCTTGACTTTCCTTGGCTAGTGGCTGCAGCATCTCCCCCTTTGCCTCCACCTTCACTTGGTCTTTCCTCCCTGGGTGTGACTTCACATAATCTTCTTAAAAAGACACCAGTCACTGGATTGAGGGCTCACCTGAATCTAGTATCACTTCACCTTAATTATTCTATCTGCAAAGACTCATTTCCAGCAAGGTCCTATTCTGAAGTTCCAGTGAACATGAATCTTGGGGGGACCCTATTAAACGCAGGATAAATCCCAAATGCAGGCGGTATCAAAGCCTTGCTCAGAACCCTTTGGCTGCCTCCCAATGGTGGTGCCCTACAAAAGAAAGCTGCTAAATTGCCAAACCATACAGAGCCCAGTGGAAGATTGTTTCTGCCGAACGCATGTGAGAATTAAACAGGTTGAACACAGGCATAAGAATGGGGGAGGGAGATCCTTGCAAAACGGAGAAACCACTTGGATGACCGCGTGGCTTCTGTCATGTGTGTGAAGCAGACCAAAATGGCTAAAGGCCCTTTGCAAGTCTTTCTCCGAATAAAAATAGTGTCCTAGGGGCGCCTGGGTGGCTCAGTGGGTTAAAGCCTCTGCCTTTGGCTCAGGTCATGATCCCAGAGTCCTGGGATTGAGCCCCCATCGGGCTCTCTGCTCAGCAGGGAGCCTGCTTCCCCCCTCCCCCCCCCCGCCTGCTTCTCTGACTACTTGTGATCTCTGTCTGTCAAATAGAAAAATAAAATCTTTAAAAAAAAAAATTAGTGTCCTAGACGAAACTGCCTCCTCGTGAATTGAACAGGGATGTTGTGGTGCCTACCCTTGTTTTTGTAGCTTTCCCTCTCAGATGGTTTTCTCCTACTTCTGTTTTCCTTTAGGTCCAATATCTATGGAACTACCTACTGCCTTCTATGGAAGCTATTTACTTACATTTATATTCCCCTTTTATCCTGCTTGTTAACTAGGTGACCTTGAACAAAGGACTTGTAAATGGTACTTACTTCATAGGATTCCTATGACAGTTTAATGAAATGATCAATAAAAAACATAACACTGCTTAAAAATAGCAAGAACTAAAATACTCGTTTTTTAGAGACCCAAATAACTGTTCATAAACGTATCTATTTGAAAACACGTAAAAATGTTTATCCGTGCTTGATGTTTGGTAGAAAGTCAATAAATATGTGAATATTTATTTCTTTTCTGAGATATTGCAGGAATGGAAGGAAAGAGAATGTTTATTATGTACAAGCCTTGGGCTTTAGGGGTCATGAATGAACACTTTTCTGAATATACAAATAAATGAATTTTATAGCATTGGAACCGATAGAAAATATCACCAGGTTATCATTTATTTCAGCAGCTTTAGACCTAGGGCACCATCCAGTCTCAGTCATCTCATGCCATGCCTGGCACATATTAGGGGTTCAATACACATTTGCAGAGTAAGTCATTTTATTACAATTCCTTGAGGTGCCTGTTTATTGCAGATTCTTAGCATCCCGCTCAGACTTAAGTCTGAAACACTGAAGGAGAGGGTGAGGCAAGGAAAAAGGTTCTGTTAAACATATTTTGTTAATTATACTCATAACCCCCAAAGTTTGAGAGTTACTAATTTAAGGTTATTTTTTTCCCTTTGGAAGACGCTATAGAACAAATGATCATTTCTTTCATCTTTCATTTTGTTCATTTCTTACGTCTTTAAATCTACAAAATGAATGCTATCATGGCCCAAGGTATTTTTTTTTTCTTAAAGCAAATCTCAATTTTCCTCACTGCAGTACTGTAGCATGTTAATGTTTTTCCTTAAAGTTAGGTTCATTCACTTGTGTAGTCCGTGATTACCTATTAGTAGTAACTATAGGCTGGGTACTTTGCTAAAAGCACAGTGATGATGAGGACAAGCTTGGTCATCGGCCACATGGAGCTAAACAGCTACTTACCCAGGTTAGCATATATTTTTTTTAAAGATTTCACTTATTTATTTGAGAGAGAGAGAGAGATCACGAGAACAGGGGAAGGGTAGAGGAAGAAGCAGACTCCCCACTGAGCAGGGAGCCTGAGGTAGGGCTCGATCCCAGGACCCTGAGATCATGACCTGAGCCAAAGGCAAACGCTTAAATGACTGAGCCACCCAGGTGCCCATATTATACATTTTATGGCAATAATGTGGAGGCAAAGCATGCAAGCTCTGGAATTCACAGACTGGTGACTTGACCTAACTTAAAGCAGACATGAGCAGGCGATGCCTTTCCAAGGATAGGATGATGATTTGGATACCTGAGCAATGTGCAGGAGGAGTTAGCCTTAGGAAGAACGGGGGAACTGTGTTTTAGATAGAGGATTAGCAAACACAAGGGTCCTGGAACAGGACGGATTTAGGAATAGTCAAGAAACTTAAAGAAGGCCAACATGTCCTAGGCAGAGTGATCCAGAAAGGGACTGGTGGGAGGTGTTGATGCTGAAAGGTGGGTGGGTACCAGATGGTGTAGGAGCTTGTGGACCTCCTGATGTGAGGGGTTGAGGATAATGGCTCTTTTCTTACATGATACACTGAAATCATCCGCAGAACCCTGAGCCAGCCATCTGAAAGCTGAGGTCTAATTATGTTCCCTAATAATCCAACTCTCTCAGTGTCCCGAGATCTCTTTCTTTAAAGGGCCTACCAACTCTGTATATGGTGGAGATGGGAGCAGATCCAGTTGTTTCAGAGCACCAGGACATTTGTCCTCTATCCTGCAAATTCTCTGGAAACAAACTAACTTCAATAATGTCCTTAGGCGGTTTTATACTCATATCAGTTTTAAGTGTGGGCTTTGGATAGACCTACTTAGAATAGGACAACAACAGGGCAAAGTATTTCCTCATTATCTTGGTAAATAGTGTGTATTGTGCATTTGTAGTACAATTTCTTCCTTGGAGAGGTTTCTCTCATTAACATAACACAGCCCATTATAATTTCTTAAGTATGTTAATTTTGGGGTACAGTCCAAATGAATAAAATATTCATGGCCAGGGTGAGCACAATCAAAGATGTTCATAACATCGTTCAGTGCTAATTGTGGAAGGGTGGAGAAGCAGACACTAATGAGCGGAGCCCTGCTCATGTGTTCGCTGCTGTGTGTCTATCACAGGCCAGCGGTCTTCATCACAGGCAATTACAGACAAGGGTTAGGAGTCCCCCTTTTTAAGATGATCCTTTGTGACTGTTGGCTGCTAGCTCTCTTTCTACATTAGGCTGGTGGAAGTCAAACTTGCAGAGTTGGGCATTTTCTCTTTGGTGCATTTTTGTCCTTCCTCTAGAGATACCCCTGGACCCTTGTTTTCCCATTCTCTGATACCAGTGCCCACATGCTAGCTCTTGTCTATCTTTTCCAAGCATAGTAATGTCCCTGCCCTGTAGCTCCCCAAAACTCAGCTGTTTTGTATCTTGTTCCACGTGTTTTTACTTCTTTCCTAACGAGAGAGCCATGTTTTTAAAAGATGGAGCCTTGGGACCAGGATCTGAGGCTTAGAGTACAAATTTAGACACAAGCCTTTAATTCTAGGAAACTTGAAGTTTCCTTATTTGTGAATTAGATTCCTAATGGTGCATGATAGCATTCTGTAGTACTCGCACTGATGTAACCGTATTTTGTGAGCTGCAAAGTTCTTTACTTCCCAGAAACCTAGCCAACCTTTTGAGAGCTGAGGTCTAGTTGTCTCTTCTAAATGATTCATCCCTCTTAACTGAGTATGTGTGAGTATGGATCAAACCAGTCTTTGCTCATAAGCTGTCTTTCTTCAAATGTAGCCAAAATATCATTGCTTCAGAATCTAGGTCTTAGACTAAATGCAAATTCCCAGTCCTGCTAAAGATAAATGTGTGGGTGTGAGGCTTGACGATCTGCATTTTAACAACGCATCTAGTGAGGTTACACACTAACATTTGGGAACTGCTGCCTTCGGGGTTAGTTTTTCAGGCAGAGCAGCATGTGTGTTGGCTAGAATTCGCAGGTTAAGGTGGCCTGTAGCATTAAAGAAGTCCTACAATGGGGACCCGGAATTTGTGCTAATTATCTGATGTTGTTTTAAAGGGGACAAAAGCAGGTGATACTGAGACCTCTTTCCATAAGGCGACTTCCTGCTTCAAAGATGATGGCGAGGTCTATGCTTGTAGTAAATTATTTCTGCAGAGTCATAGGTCGGTTTTGCTATTTTTCAGCTTCTTGGGAATGTATCTTAGAGGAAAGGAAATAGTCCAGGACTAGAGGGTCAGTTCCTAACACACCAGGAACTGTGATACACTACGTTATTCTATCTGTTGCTCTACCATTGCCAATTTAATTCTTCTACTTCATGGCCCAAGATAGTTTTTTGAGCCCTTGACATCAGTGTTTTATTTTATCCAGCAGGAAGAAAGAAAGGCAATGTAATTTATACCCCAGTGATGGTTGCTAAAATTGTACACTTCCCCTTATATCCCATTGCCCAAAATTTATTCATGTAAATATACCGTAGCTGCAAGAGAGGCATGTAGACGTTTTACAAGCAGCGTTGTGCCCAGCTAGAAAAGGAGAGGGGGATGGATATTGAGGGACAACCAGCAATCATGGTCACAGGACCCATGATATCACACTCTCTCTCTTACCACAAAGAAAATAGGTCAAATTGGATTCCTGATCGAAAAAAATAATTTCTATGGCATTTGATTGGACATACGTTCATGCATATTCATATTTCCAGAGGCAATATAATCACCCATTGCTCTTTTATTTTCCAGAAGGTAAGTCATTTATGTCACTTATATAGTAAGATTACAAATTTGTAAGCCATATCTACTGATATGGGCCCATCTACTAATGGGCCCTTTAAAATTATTTTTTTCAGATTATAAATATTACTGATCTTAAATATTTCTAGTTGTTATAGGTTTCTGTCTTAGCTAATTACTTTTCATTAGCAAGAAACAGAGTTACCTAGGATACCCAAAGGAGTCATAGGCTGATTTTGATAACTTACATAGAAATAAGTTAGACAAGAAATCACAATTGCAGGATCTCAGTTTCAGCCCTAGACTTAGGCCCCTGGAGATGGAGATGTGGTGAGAGAATCAGAAGATGGTTCAAAATTAAAGGCAGCTCTAGAGATTCCATAATCCTTAGTGGTAAAATTCATTGCCACTGGGCCATTATGTTAATTCATATCATCCCCTGATTTTTGTTTATGTTATAGTATCTGATCATTTACCTTTAGTCTTTTGTGTTCTTATAATATACATTTGTAGGTTTTCTTTCTGTGGTTATTTTTTTACTGTTACACATATGACGGAATAAATTAGTATTACTAGATCTCCTAGTTCTACTACAGTGAAGGAATCCATTTTTCTCAGCTAATTTAGTGTTCCTTTTACAGAGTTTTCTGTTTTTGTTTTTCTTTTCTTAATTACTGTGCCACTTTATCCATTTCTGGCCAGACAATAGTTTGGTTATGTAGAAGTCAGTATGGCCTGAATTACCTGTGGAAAATTACCCGTGGATAAAGAGATCTTAAATTTAGACCTATACTTTTCAAACCTGGCTACACATCAATGCTTTTAAATTAATTGTTAAGTATATTAACTTTGGATGTATAACAAGATTTGGGAACATGATATGGTTATTGATACTTAAGGGACCACTTAAATCTACTTTCCTTCATTAAGAGACTATTGGTAAGGAACTTCTTCTTGGTCTGTAGGTGTGGCATGTTTTCCATGGCTTAGGATCTTTCTATGATTGGCTATATTTGTTTCTTGTGTCTCACCACTGATCAACCAAAATGATTTGTGATTTATCGGTGTTCTTCCTAGTTACCCAACCATCTTCCATCCATTTGGCTAACTCAGTGCATTCATCAAGGCACAATTCAAGCAGAACCAGCTCTTCTTTAGCAAAATGGTTTTAGTGACCCTTTCTGTTTCCTGGACTATTTATTCCATGTATACCTTTAGCAGAGTACACCCCACCCTCTACCATGATTGTTTGCATGCAGGCTTCTCTCAGTATGTTCTGGACAACTTGGAGGCAGATCATTTGGTCTTTAAGTAGGAATATGTTGGTATGTATATGTTTACTCCTATATCCCATTTATCTGGCCCTAGTGGCTATATTGTCTTCGGTATCAGGCCATGACTCAAATTTTCAATCTGTCTTGACTAGAACTCATTACTTTAAGCCAACACTAACACCACCTCCATCAGAAACAATAAAAACTCCTGATCTACCTCCCATTTCTTCATGTGTCATTCATTGCTTCCCTTTCAATATCTAGTAAAACAAAATGAAACAAACAAAATCACGGGCTATAGGGAGGACTAAACAAGAATCTGTTGAATGGATGTGTAAGCACATATTTTTTTTTCCAAATAACCAGGGAAAAATCTTATCTTTAAAGTACATGATATACAGTTCTGTAAACATAAGTCTATTTCAATTCACTCTCAACCCCCTTAACCTGATATCTTTTGATGCCTTTCAGAGCAAATTTGATGCATTTCTCAGTTGGGTTACAGAACAAGAAGATTTCAAAATGATACCTGGGAGAAAGGGACTGGGAGAATAAAATAGACATGTCAAACCTTGGACTGTGATTGGAAAGTGATCTACTAAGATTAACCTCATCCCCAAAGAATGGTTGGGAACTTTCCTGGTATACGCTTATTTTGTCCAACAAAGAGGTTTTAGATCTTTACCCGTTGCAACTGCCAACTGTAACTGTGGGGGGTAGCAGGGGTGGGAAGGTGTCTAGGAAACAGCCTAGCAAATTTTAAAGAATTTTTAACTGGGGATTTTGTCTAGAATGATAAGGTAATATGACTGCAGTCAACTGCTTCTTGGACATTTTCATTCTGAATTTTGTCAAGCACCTGCATTCAATAAATTCAAAGCAGAAGTTAATTTCTGTCTCTCCTCCAAAGGTATTCTGTATTTTTTTAAAAAAATTTTGTATGATGTAAATAACATCTAGTCTCCTATAGCTGAAGTCTTACCATGCTTGTTTTCCACCTTGGCTTCTCTCTCCCTGCCTCACACCCTTTTAAATGGATTCCCACATTCTGTTGATTTTCATTCAAAAAAACCTCTTTGTTTCAAACATTCCTCCCTAAACCCATTGCCACTGATTTACTTCGAGTGGTCCTCAGTTTCCCATTGCCGGCCTTCTAACCATATTCCGTACCCCTCATTTCTTCTTTTCAGCGATTTTATTTATTTGTGAGAGAAAAAGAGAGCAAGTGAGCACAAGCAGGGGGAGTAGCAGGCAGAGGGAGAATCAGTCAGCAATCTCCCTGCTGAGCAAGATGCGCAGTGTGGGACTTGATCCCAGGACTCTGGGATCATGACCTGAGCCGAAGGCAGACACTTAACCGACTGAGCCACCTAGGTACCCGGTCTACCCCTAATATCTCCCCGTTCTAGGCTTTCTCCAACTGCCTTCTGAAGTACCTCCCTAAAGTATTATGACAAATATATTATCTTTCTGCCTTAAAAACATGTTATCTCATTGCCTAAGATATTGTCTAGTTTTCTATAAGGAAAAAAGCACACAAATCCTTTTATCAGTCAGTAAAGACAGTTAGCCCCAGGAGTCTGTTTTGCATACAGTCATAAAGTCTTTATATTCTTGAAGGAAAACAACATGATTAGCCTAACGCTGCTGTAAAGTAGTACAATGTGGACATGATACCAACTGAGAATTTGCCGGAAATGAAACAATTTTCTGTAGAACTGGATGCTAGCATGTTGGATGGTTAATTTTAAAGCATGTAGTAGTTCATGAAGCTCTATCATATTGGTCATTTTCCTGCTCCACAAAAGAAGGTGGATAAAGGAATAAAGAACCACGACATTTTGAAATACTGAGGGGATTTTTATTGCTTCCCTAGAAACTTTGTCAAGATCATGGACAATCTATCTAATGTTTTGTGTAGTAGGTGTTCACACCATGAGTAAGGAGATGGAGAGATCAACAGGTCCATGAGGGACAACAGCTTGCTCTAGGCAGAAAAGAATCTGTACATTACATGGAAGTAAGGAGAAGCTTTAGAAATTGTAGAGACTCAGGGCGCCTGGGTGGCTCAGTGAGTTAAACATCAGACTCTTGATTTTGGCTTAGGTCCTGATGTCAGGGGTATAGGATCCAGCCCAGTGATAGACTCTGTGCTCAGTGGGGAATCTAACTGAGGTTCACTCTCCCTCTCCCCCTCCCCCACTTGCTTGCTCCTGAATTCTCTCTCTTTCACTCTCTCAAATAAATAAATAAATAAATAAGGAAAGAAAAAGAAATGCTAGAAACTTCAGACTAGAGAAATACTTACAGCCTGTGATAGGCACAATTATTACCTACTTGACGTAAGGAATGAAACGGATAGTCAAATGGCAAAGGTATCTCTCTGAATATTTTAACAAATTTATTTATTTATTTTTTATTTTTTTTAAAGATTTTATTTATCTCTTTTACAGACAGAGATCAGAAATAGGCAGCGAGGCGGGCAAAGAGAGAGGGGGGAAGCAGGCTCCTCGCTGAGCAGAGAGCCCAACGTGGGGATCGATCCCAGGACCCTGAGATCATGACCCAAGCCAAAGGCAGAGGCTTAATCCACTGAGCCACCCAGGTGCCCCCCACAAATTTATTTATTTAAAAAAATTAAAACATGAATAGGAAAATGATACAAAGTCATAGATTAGACAATAATATTTTACCCATGATGATTTCTTAGTTTTTGATCATTATACCATGGTATATAAGTTCCTTACATGAGGGGTGCCTGGCTCGGTCATTAAGGGTCTGCCTTCGGCTGGGGTCATGATCCCAGGATTCTGGGATTGAGCCCTAAGTTGGGCTTCTGCTCAGTGGGAAGCCTGCTTCTCCCTCTTCCACTCCCCCTGCTTGTGTTCCCTTTCTCGCTGTGCTTCTCTCTGTCAAATAAATAAATAAAACCTTTAATTAAAAAAAAAAAGTCCTTTACATCAGGGAAAGCTGTGTGAATGGGTATATGGGAACGCTCTACATTGTTTTTGCAGCTCCTCTGTAAGTCTAAAATTATTTCAAAATCAAAGTTGAAAAAGTAAATTTTGGAAAAGCACCCATGACTTCACCCCCCTTCTTTCTCGAATCTCTGAGTACAACCTTGAGGTTGCCAGTTTGTTCTGGGTGTGAGGGCCTCCTGTATTTTGCCATTTCCTCTTTTTCCTCTTGAAGTATTTAATTTCAAAGTAATAGGCTGCAAAGTTCAGTGAAGAGTATATTTTTTGTTGCTGTTGTATATGTTTCTGTTTTATTTTATTTATTTGACAGAGAGAGAGATCGCAAGTTGGCAGAGAGGCAGGCAGAGAGAGAGGAGGAAGCAGGCTCCCTGCAAAGCAGAGAGCCCGATGCGGGGCTCGATCCCAGGACCCTGAGATCATGACCTGAGCTGAAGGCAGTGGCTTAATCCACTGAGCCACCCAGGCGCCCAATATGTTTTGTTATTTTAAAGGCTAAGGGAGCGTGTCACCATTTCTTGAAAGCTAAATGTAGGCTATTTTGAACACTTCTAAAGAAAATTGTAAAGTCTTCCAAAGCTAAGTGATAGCACCAAATATTAGAACACAAAATTTTTAATCAGTTGACTTGAATATCATTATAACTTAAAAAGGTTAGAAAACCATATAAAAGCATCTCTTTTAGTGACTTCTAAAGGCTGATTTTTTTTTTTTATTTGTTTATTTGACAGAGATCACAAGTAGGCAGAGAGGCAGGCAGAGAGAGAGGGGGAAACAGGCTCTCCGCTGAGCAGAGAGCCCGATGCGGGGCTCGATCCCAGGACCCTGAGATCATGACCTGAGCCGAAGGCAGAGGCTTTAACCCACTGAGCCACCCAGGCGCCCCCTAAAGGCTGATTTAAGAGCTGGTGCTGGCCTCTGACAAAGATTTATTGGGCAACAGGGAAATTATCTTCCCTATTAGATGTTTGACTTTTATTTGATTAATATCTTAAGTATCTTTCCTTTAATTTTTTTTATATTATTTTGCTTATTTCATGACTTGCTAATTTTTTCCATTTTTTTCATTTTTTAATGCATGTTAGACTATAAATGTCCCTCTGAATAGCGTTTAACTGCATCCCATAGATTTTAATAGGTATGCTTTAATAATCATTAAGTTTTAAATATTGTCATCATAATTATGCTTTTATTTCTGCCTTGGCTAAGGAGTTATTTATGCCTGTATTTCTGAAATTCTGAACATTTTTCTAGTTCATTATTTCTACTTACAGCATAATTGCACTGTAAAGAAAAAAGTCTTTGAAGTCTGTATCATAGACTGAAATTTGAAACTTGTTGAGACTTGTTCTCTGGCCCAATAGGTCAGCAAATACCATAAATATAATGTGTGTTTGCAAAGAAAGTGTATTCTACAGTAATTGGGTGTGCCATTCCGTAAAGTCCATTAGAGTAACTTTATCATGTTCTTTACACAATCTGTCAATTACTGAAAAAGGAATGAAAGAAGCTCCCACTTGACAGCAAATCTGTTTTTCCTTTTAGATTTCCAGAATTATATGTATATAATTCATATGTATCCACACATATATGTCTGAATATGTGTGCATTAGATTCATGGTTTATAATTGTTAATACTTTCTAAACAACTCTATACTGATTCTTTTTGGTTCTAGTAATGCCTGGCTGGCTCAGTTGTTGAGTGTCTGCCGTAGGTTCGGGTCTTGATCCTAGGGTCCTGGGATCGAGCCCCACACTGGGCTCTCTGCTTGGCAGGAAGCCTGCTTCTGCCTCTCCCATCCCCCCTGCTTGTGTTCCCTCTCTCTGTGTCTGTCTTTGTTAAATAAATAAATAAATAAATAAATAAATAAAATCTTAAAAAAAAATCTATTGTACTTAAAAAACAACAAAAATAAAAAATCTATTTTGCTTGATCATAATGTAAAAGTATAAGCTTTTTTATCTTAAAATACATAGACATCTGTTTAATTATGATTCCAGGAGATAAATACTAGCATTTTGTATAATATGGGTAGGGATTTTTTAATCATCTAACAAATCATTCAACAAACATTAAGTGCCTTCTGAACGCTTAATATATGTGCAGAATATACACATTTTAAAAAAGATTTTATTTATTTATTTGACAGAGAGAGATAGAGTAGGCAGGAAGAAATGGAAGGGGGGGAGCAGGCTCCCTGCTCAGCAGAGAGACCAATGCAGGGCTTGATCCCAGGACCCTGAGATCATGACCTGAGCTGAAGGCAGAGGCTTAACCCACTGAGCTGCCCAAGTGCCCCCAGAATATACACATTTTATCACCTCTTCAGAAACTTCTCTTTAAGCATTGTTATTAAATAACAATACCACACAGAGATATTCTTGATAAAGTGTGTCCCCCAACCAGGACAATGAATTAAGAAATGGCAAATTTATTGATACGTTTTAGCTATAAGAACTGAGACAAGATGAAGTTTACTGTTCTTTTTTCTTAACATCAACTTGTCATTTTCCTAATTAAGTTTATCAGTGTATATTCTCCTATTGTACGAGATAGTAAATAAGCCATGGGAAAAGATTAATATCTATTATTCACTCTATTACTCGAATGATGAAGCAGATAAAACTATATTTAAATCAAAAGGAACAGCATACTTTATATTACACTTAAGTGGGTATTTTATTCAGGAAAATATTTGCTACCTTCTACTGAAATATAATACACAAATTAAATATATATTAGTAGGATTTTAAGTGATTCAAAGCACTCAATGTCGCAGTGTCCATCATGAATGTATCACAAGAAACCTGTCTCTTTCATGTGCAGACTACAGCTGTATATTTAAAAATTGCTAGGTCTTTCTTTTCAAATAACGTATGCAAATAGCGGCAAAACAGCAAGAGGCTATAATGGGTAGATAAAGCAAGTGCTAGGGCAGACTCAAGGTCAACAGGCACCAAAAACCTGACCTGTTTCCACCTATCTCACGAACTGTTCTGTTTATATTTGTTGGGATCTCTTCCCTACGTCCATTTTCTTATGTTTTAACTGTGGCTCTTGTAAATGACACAGAATTAGATTTTTTTCTAGTCTAGTTGTCTTTTCTTGTGATACTGAGTCAATTTACATTTGTTGAAATTTCTTAAATGTTTGAATTTATTTCTAACTTCAAATTCTGTGCCCTCTATCTGTCCTATTTTGTGTATGTATGTTCTCTCTCTCCTCTATTGTTTCTTTCAACTGATTTATTTTCTTTTGGTTTGATTTTTTTCAATGGTTGTGATTCTTGTTTTCATATATATATATATATATATATATATATATGGGATTTGACTTTATATGATCTGGTTTTTTTTTTAATGATTACCTTAGGAATTTTAAATTGTACACCTATCAATGTGAAGCAATTCAATATCTCTACTATCTAATCCAAACAATAAAAGACTTTATAATACTTTAATTCCGGCCAACCCCATTATGATACACATATTATGGCTATATATTTTAGTTGTATCATTTTTTAGTAAGTCTATAACACTCACATTTTAGTTTTATTTAATTATGTCTTGTTAGTTTTACTTCAATGCTTGGTCTACATTTGTTTATTGAAATCTGAGATATTCCATATAAAATCATTTTCTTCCACCTGAAGATTATAATTAATGAATTAAAAATATTTACTGAGTTTATTTCATCTCAAGAAATATAGCTGTTATGATTGCAGCATATGGACAACAGTGAAAAATCTTTTTCCATCCCTTCAAACTTTTTAGTGATCATCTCTCTGTGGCAAAATAGGTATGTGTCTAAAAATAATAATTTTTCTCACCCTTGTTTTCAGAAGATATGTTTACAGGTTCTACAATCCTAGCTTCACTTTCATTTTCTTTCAGCAAATTGAAGGCATTATTCCATTTTTCCTTGGTTGTGAGAAGTTAACTTTTCTTCTTTCCCTAGGATCTGTTTTTAATCTCTAGAAACTTTTGAAATCTTTTGATTGTCTTTGGTAATCTGCAGTTTCACCATAATGTGTTTATCTGTGTCTTTTCTGCTTAGAATGTGTTAGAAATTCTGTAGGTTGTTTTCATTTATTATCAGTCCTTATGTATTCGAATATATTGGGCTCTTATTCTTTCATGTTATAATCTTTTTTTTCTATTCTTTACTAATTATGGAATATACCTTTACATCTTTCATTTGTGCTGTTTCTCTCATTTGCTTTGTCAATTTAGCAGTGTGTGTGTGTGTGTGTGTGTGTGTGTGTGATTTTAGAAAGTTCTTAATGCCTTTTCAAATATGCATAGTCATTTCATATATAGGTATATATACCCTGGAGTCTTTAAAATTTCAGTTTTTCATATTTTTTAAAGTGGTATTTAGAAAAAAATTAAGTACTTGAAACTTTTTCAATTATGCTTATAAATTTTAAAACTGCTTATTACTTTTACTTTTTCAGTATTTACTTTTTCTTTAACCATACTAAACCTACTTAATATTTGGTTTCTAATGATTATAATAACTAAAATCTCCACATGTATAATTTGCCTATTTTTTTTTGGTCTATTTTTTGATGGCTTGTTTTCAGGATGCTGTTTTTTAGGGGGGTTTTGTGAGCTTGACAGTGGGATTCTATTTCTTACACTCGATTTGTTAAAAATTTGAAGGATTATGTTAGAAGTGGGTTCCTCCAAAAACTGTGTGCTTGCTTCTAGTGTATGCCTGGGGGCTCTGTGCCAAGAACTACTTTAAATTACGTCTGTGGCTTGAGTTTTCAGATCACACAGGTAATATGATTTTCTATTACAACAGTACTTGAAAACTGGCCTATGATTATGACTTCTTAGGAAAGACATTGTTATGGACTGCATACTTTTGTCCCCACCCAGAATTAATTTATTGAAACCTTCTCCCCCAATAAGATGGTATTAGGAAGTGGGGCCTCTGGAACATAACAAGGTCACAAGAGTGGTGTCTCTCTTCCTCTTCTTCTAAGAACACTAATCTGTTGTGAGGGGCTTGGCTCAATAAGACTAATATTTTTCAGGGTGCCTGGGTGGCTCAGTTAGTTAAGTGTCCTAATCCAGATTTTGGCTCAGGTCATGATCTCAGGGTCCTGGGATCAAGTCCCACGTCACTGGGCTCTGTGCTCAGCAGGGAGTCTGCTCAAGAATTCCCCTCCCCCTGCTCATGTGCTCTCTAAAATAAGTGAATCTTAAAAAAAAAAAAAATGGTATTTTTCTACTCCATTTTTAACCACCGGTCATTCAGACAAATTTGCATGAAATCACTAGAGAGTGGATTTGGATTTGTGTCTCATCTATCTTAATGTTTCAGATGTAATCCTTACGTTTATGTATGTGTGCAACACACTTCTGTTGCACTCCCACTGTAATTGCAAGACTCTGTCACCTGACTTTTGCTACCTGCTTTGGTCTGAATGTTTGTATCTCTCAAAACTCAGGTCAAAATCCTTACTCCCAGCACGTACTGCATGGAGCACTGGGTGTGACGCCAAAACAATGAACACTGTTATGCTGTAAATAAACAAAACAAACAAACAAACAAAAAAACAAAACAAAAAAATCCTTACTCCCAGAGTGATGGTATTAGGAAGTATGGATTCTTCTTTAGGAAATGACTAGGTCATGAGGTCTAATCAAAGGAATTAAAGTCTTTCTAAAATGGGCCCACCAGAGCTCCATAGCCTGTTCCACTCTCTGAGAACACAGTGGGAAGTTGGCTGTCTGCAACCCCGGAAAAGGCCTTCAGCAGAACCAAACCATGCCGGCACCGTGGTCTTGGACTTCTACTCACCTCACGTCAAAGTCTCTGCTCCCTGAATTCTGGCCCTGTGCTTCTCCAGCAGACCCCCGTGCAGCATGCGTCTCTGGTGGCAAAACTCCTTAGTGACAGCTGGCCCACAACACGGAAAGCTTTCATTTGGGCAATGATGAGTGAAGCCTTTAGAGTGGAATCATCCTCTTGACCCCAGGCTGGTAGAGCTACCATACATTTGTAGCCCAAGACACCCTCAACATATGAAAGCTGTGAAGTCAATGGAGTCTAGCAAAGCCTTGTGTATGGGGCAGACCGAAGCCATGGGGGCAGGATCCCTACCACAGTTACTTTTAAAATTTTGAACTTGCTTAGGACCTGTTGCCTCTTTCTCCTTTCCTATTGCTCCCTTTTGGAACTGGAATGTCTGTCCTCATCGTCTATCTCACCGTTGTATTTTGGACACATAAAATTTATTTGTAGGTTCATAGCTAGAGAGGAATTTGCCTTGGAATGAATCTTACCTTGAGTCTCATACACTCTGATTTAGATGGTATTTAGATAAAACTTGGGACTGAGACTTAGGAGTTGATGATGGAATGAGTTAAGACTTTCAGAGATTGCTGGGAAGGAATGAATGTGTACTGCATGTGAGAAGGGCATGAACTTTGGGGCCCAAACACAGAGTGTTACAGTTCAACTTCAAGTTTTGAAATGCCCAACCCCCAAGTTTACAGTATTAAGAAGTGGGACTTTTGAGACGTGTCTTGAAATGGGATCAGAGTTCACAAAAGTGAGATCCTGTGGCGCTCCCTTCTAGCCCCTCTGTCACATGAAGACACAGCCACAAAGCATGGGCTGTGGAACCAGAGAGCCCCTCAGCACTAAGAGATCATGCTGGTGTCTGGATTTTGACTTTCCTGCCTCCAGAGTTGTGAGAAGTACACTTGTTGCTTATAAGTTGCCTAGTCTGTAGTATTTTGTTATGGCAGCCCAGACAGCCCAAGACACTCCCCTTGAGGTTGTGGATCTGAGGCTCAAGTTAAATGAAACTGACAGATTCCCTCAAACAAAACCCACCTTCACTGGTTTATTTTTCTTTATTGGCTCTTTCTTTCATTTAGTCTTTTTCCTGTTTCTCTTTCTGCCAGCTTACTGATGCATCTTAGTGACTGTTATATTTTATTCTATTATATTTATACTTTACCCAGTTCTTGTTAATTTCCTTTTATATACTTAAGATTCCTATCCAAGTAAAAGATTTAAGACATGGAAAAATTTCCTTGGTTCACTCTAAGTTTCAGCATTCCTCAATACCTCCAGCTGAAGAAAAGTTTCTATGTTTCATATTCCCTATAAGTCTGAGAAGGAAAATCAAAGGAGATCTAGTAGAGGAAGAATTTTTCCCTGTAATTACTCAATACACAAAACAAATTTGCACTCCAGAGAAAGTGATTCATCTCTCTCAGGTTGCTGAACTACATATATACAGTGCAATTCTCCTCTTTCTCTCAATTACTGAACTATAATGTGTTGCTGTTAACCTACAAAACAAAGTACCTAGTCTCTTCTATTAAAACAGACCCAACTGAAAATGCTTCCTCTATTCACAATGATCCAATTTTAAATATTTGATTTTTTAAAATTGTCTACCCTAATGCTATGCTTCCTCAGTTGTGAACCACCTCTTGTCAACCTTGCCCCTCAATTAACATTATTAAAATTTTCCAATGCACAATGGTCTTACCCTACCTTTTGAGGTGAGTGTCACTCAAGACCAATCTTCTGTGTGTGTGTGTGTGTGTGTGTGTGTGTGTGTTTTCTAAATGATGGAGAATTGTGGGGTGACTGGTTTTACCTTGCACTTCACAGCTGGAAGAAAGGAAACCCAGCTGGTTTTAAACAGCAAGACTAAGGAGAGAACTAAGTTTCATACTGAGAATAATTAGGAGGAAATAGATCTTATTTAATTATTTCAATAGTGTATCCATGTCCCTGCAGAGCATTTACTCTGCCTTTTGAAGCCCCGATCCATTGGTCTTATTCTTATTTCTCCAGTGATATGTATGTAGGCTGGAGACTTGAGGCAGGAACAACAGGGGACAATTCCAAAGGAAGTGACCCTGCATCTTACCAGTTTCTGAGATCGACAAGAAAACTACCAACACAGACCTCAGGGTTTAAGTGTAGTGAAAGGACTTTTGAGCACAAAGGGATGCAGCTGTTTTCTTTAACTTAACTTTATTCTGTATTGTTTATACAAAATGCTGATCTTTTGCCCAAAGTTAAAACCCTTCTGAGGAAAGCGAAGGTAATCAGTCCTCTTTAACCACTGACTTCCTGCTAATTACCAGTACCACCACACATCACATTGGCTTATGAAATTCTATCTCTGAATTTTATTCCTACCACTTACTTATCCTGTGATTGTACTAACAGTAAATGCGAATACAGGGCTCTACAGGAAGGATTGGTAACCATGGTGATGGGAGGGTGCTTTCTGCAATAACTCCACTGTACAAAGTAATTTATGCATGAATGTAAAATCACAGATGTTTTGAACCATATGCAGGCTATATTTAACCACAGTGCAAGTGACAAGTTACTTGGGAGTTACTAATCCAAAGGAGGTGAGACCCAGTCAGATAATAATTCTTTCTTCTCATTGTCTTGGTAGAAACCTTCTAGGTGCAGGCCCCCGGATATAGGGAGTAATGTCTGAGTACAGTTTGTGTTAGTGCGACTGTCACTATGCGTGTGTTTGTGTGTGTAAGGCAGTGGTGTATATAGGAGGAAATGTACGAAAAGGAACACACTGAAGAGATAATGAGGAAAGAGAAACCAAAGTCAACATAGGAAAAAAAAAATTCTTCCTGCTAGTTTTCCTTTCTTACCTTATCTCTATTCTTAAGAGTCTCGGTTAGAGAGATGTTGAATTTTACACCAGTAACTGATTTTTCAACTTGAATTTAGGAAAATCAGGATTTCTATTTTTAGCTTTTAAGCTGGGAATTATGGTTATTGGGAATAGCCCTTAGGTTAGTTATGTTTGCAACACAGTGAAATCATTTATCTTCAGAGTAATCATTTAAAAGTTTAAACTGTAGTGAGTGTAATCTCAAATCCAAGGACATGTTGAATGTTTGAAATATTTGTGTGCAAAGTCTCTATTCTTTTTCAGTCTGAGTTTGGTTTTTTTTTTTTTTTAAGATTTTGTTTATTTATTTGACAGAGAGAGAGATCACAAGTAGGCAGAGAGGCAGGCAGAGAGAGAGAGGAGGAAGCAGGCTCCCTGCTGAGCAGAGAGCCCGATGCAGGGCTCGATCCCAGGACCCCAGGATCATGACCTGAGCCGAAGGCAGCAGCTTAACCCACTGAGCCACCCAGGCGCCCCTCAGTCTGAGTTTTTAAGCAAATAAATCTTTAGTGACCCCAAGTTTTGCATTTAATGATCCCACATGTGCTTTTAAAAAATCAGAGTTGGTGCCACAAATTAGGCAGTCTTTAAGGAATAAGTCACTCTGTAAATTCTGCTCTTCATCTGTAAAAATCAGTGCTGCTTTTAGAACAGGTTTTCAGAAAGCGAAGCCCTTAGACATCACAAAATTAATGCAGTACTTTGTGGCTATTTTTGGTACCTCTGGTCATTTCACCTTCAGAAGCCAAAGGAGAGAATGTGAAATGGAAAGGAACAATTTACATTGTAAAACTTTTCATTTCCCCAAGGCACTTTGTGTTCTTGGTTGCCTTTTATCCTTCATTCCCATATTCTTTATCTGTTAGTAGAATGTTGTATCTGCTTCTCTTAGATTAAAGTCTTCCCAGACTTTTGCCCTTTGCCCCACCACTTTGCTTACTGCTTTTTTTCTTAATTGCCCCCCCCCCCCCCACTCATTGTAATCTAAATTGCCTTCCAGGTAATTAAGTACATTTCTTCAGATCCAAGGGAGACTCACCTTAAGCAGCTGTTTTCCACTCCTTGGTGCCCTCCCCATTCTGAAGTACTAATGTGCAATTAAACATTAACAGGGAGCCTCACTATTGACCCAAATTTAATAAAAGGGGTTTACTCCACAGTTCGACAGGGCAATTGGCTCTTGGCACATCCAGTTCTGCTTTGACTATTGATGGGATGCTTCCAAATGAGAAAGAGCTGAAAAGCTTTTTTTTTTAAAGCTAAAGCTAACTGAGTGGCATTAGAGACAATAGACCTTGACTGTAGGAGATGGCTGGTTCCCAGCAGACCGTGCCAAGACACACCCAAGGCACCACAATTGGTTAAAAAAAAAAAAAAAAAGAAAGAAGAAGGAAAAAAAAAGAAAAAAAGAAATCTATCAGGGTTTTCCATACAGCCCTGACAATTGCCAATTTCAATGTTGTGTATTTGAAGGAATCACTTAACTTTTCCACTCTATCTTGAGAAATTCTGTGTAATGACACTTATTCTTGAGATTGTTTTGTCCATCCTCTTGAGTGATCCTATACCAGACCATGGGAAGGAAGTAGAATTGGAAATACTTAGCAACAAACATGTCTGTCTTTCTTAGCAGAGGGTGCATCTGCCTCTTCTTTCTGTTCCTCTTAAGAAATGTGAAGGGATAATGGTGGGTGCTGTCCGGGGAACTGTACATCTAAACACAGAAGAATTTTGTCCTTACTGCAGCTCAGGCTGCTCATGAGGTCATTGACATACATGTTCTTCTGGTCTTGAGGAAGATGACTTTTGGTTAGTGGTCCAGGAGGCTGGAAGCTCCCTTGGTGGCGGGGAGGATGGCTTTGTCACTCTTATCAGTTTTGGACCTTAACTAGGTGCCTGAACACACAACACTTATTTAAAAAAAAAAAATCTGTTGGAAGAATGGAAGAAGAAAAGTAGAACTTAATGGAAAGTTAATTGAAGAGAAATGTCATTTTGCATATACTATCCCTGAAACGTGGATGGCAGACGGTTCAAAGATCCAAGCAGAACCTCACTCGCTGAATGACTGCAGATAATATATGAGCATATCTTGGACCCGTGGTCCCCTAAACAAACACACTATCAAGATCACTGTTCAGAATTCAGAAAACTGGAACAGTAGATTTAACCCATTTTAGTCTTTCTAATTAAACTCATCTGCCCTTTCATCATTTTTTTCCATTGACAATTTCCTCTGTTCTTCTATCTTCATTATTCCCTTCAGACTAGTGATTGTGTCTTTTTATCTATTAGACAAATGTATAGATCAGTATAGGGAGAATATTTAAATTAACCATAATCCCACTACTTAGAATTAACATACATAGTTTCTTTCTCTCTCTTTCTCTCTCTCACTCTCTCTCTCTATATATATATGGTCCCCAGGAAATAATTATCTTATCTCCAACAGGAATAATAGTCCTATACTTTTGATAATGGTTTAAGAACTGGGGATACTTAAAC
This sequence comes from Meles meles, assembly GCF_922984935.1. Taxonomy (NCBI): domain Eukaryota; kingdom Metazoa; phylum Chordata; class Mammalia; order Carnivora; family Mustelidae; genus Meles; species Meles meles. The sequence continues at coordinate 24,098,965 of NC_060073.1, forward strand.
TAGGGATTCATATTCTCTCTCTCTCTCTCTCTCTCTCTATATATATATATATATATATAATCTCTTTGCTTACCTCTCTAAAAAATTAATATATATTAATTTTTTTAAAGAAAGGAATGGAAGGGTTAGAGGAGAGGGAGAGAGAGACTGTCAATCAGGTTCCTCACCCAGAGCTGAGCCCAACCGGGAGCTTGAGCTCACAACTCTGAGATAATGACCTGAGCTGAAATCAAGAATTGGATGCTTAACTGACTGAGCCACCAAGGCACCCCTAGAATTAACCAATATTTTAAATTATTTTACTAATTTTGTTTTTTTCTGTGCATATGTATATGTTTTATATAATATGCACATATTTTATAATTTATAATTTTTATGTCAATAATAATTAACAAATATGCACTAGAGTATAGGTAATATGCTCCTTTATGGATATAGTAATTTATTTTACCATTATTTTATTGTTGGTCATTTTAAGTACCCCCCAGTTTTTAAACTATTATCAAAAGTATAGGGCTGTTATTCCTGTTGGAGATAAGATAATTCTTTCTGGGGGGTCAGCATTTATAGTCTGGTCATTAGTTAAAGAGCTGCTTATACCCAGCTGAGACGTGGATGTCACCTACTTCGGCTAAGCGATCAGCCCCATTTGCAGACATTTGGGCAATCTGTAAGGCTGCAAGGCATCTCAGACTCATTCTTTCTTTCTTTAGCAAGCCCCAATTTGTGCAGAGAAGCAAGGCTGGCAAAGTGACATATTCTCAGTAAATCCACTCCCCTGTGGCCAGGCAAAGAAGAAATAAAGAGTGCAGTGGGTGTTTATATTGTAATTCTCCTGGGAATTCAGTCCATTTTTAGAGTTTAGAATTTGTGTTTGCTTTCTCTGCAGAGTGGATTTCTTTAGGAAGAGAAAATTTTACACAAATAAAATTAGTGCTACTCTTCTTATTGTTATATTTTTACAACATTCACAGTAGTTTTGAATATTTTATTAAAATGAAATATCTAATTTCAGATGAATTCCTCAATCTGACAGATTTCACAATCTGATCCAAATTTCTTATCCAGCATCCTCTCTTAAAAGTCTGTCCAGGACATCTGGGTGTCAGTCGTTTAAGCTTCTGCCTTCAGCTCAGGTCATGAGCCCAGGGTTCTGGGATCTAGTCCTACATTGGCCTCCCTGCTTGGTGGGGATTTTGCTTCTCCCTTTCCCACTTCCCCTGTTTGTGCATGCCCTCTCTCTCTCTCTCTCTCAAATAAATCTTAAAAAAAAAAAAAATCTGTCTAAACCCTATTCTGAATTTCTTAATATTCTTAAAATCTCTTTGCTTACCTCTAGGTATTTTTATATATTATTCTTTGGCCTAGGACATGTTCTTTCCTTCTCAGTTGATGGATTCATAGGACACTGCAGACATGTGGGCAAAAGTGGTTACACCTTCTTCTCTGCCATCAGAATTTTCATTTATACTTTGACTATCATACTTGTGTAGAAGTGTGACGTATCAGTTTGACTATCTTTCTGCCTTCCCGATCTGGTGTAGGCAGTAACTGTCCTACTAATATTTATATCATGACAGATGTATGTTAAGAATGACACTCAGATATTTGTTGGATGAATAAATGGATGAATGAAACACACAGTGAATATTGGCTGTAATGATCCAGCGTAATAAATGATTCTCCTGATTCTGTGTATGTCTTAACCCTTATATCTGAGCCTCAAACAGTAGTTATCTGCATTCCTAACTACCCTGTTTCATATCTGGTTGTAGTAGTTCAGTCTGAAGATGATGCTTCTATCAAATGCGTATCACCTCCTTTCCCTGATATAAACATAATTGGCGATAGGAACATATATATTACAATTCCTGATTTCCTATCAATAACTGGCATTAGAATTTTCCTTATTTTTTTCTATTTGATTATGAAAGTATTCTAATACATAGAATAACAGTAGATATTGATACTTAACCCCATCACCTATGTTAGTAATTTTTTATATTTTACCATATTTGCTTTACTATCTTGTCTTGGAATAATTTAAAGAAGACTATATGTATTGAATTATTTTCTTTAATATTTTATTTATTTATTTGACAGAGAGAGATCACAAGTAGGCAGAGAGGCAGGCAGAGAGAGAGGAGGAAGCAGGCTCCCTGTGGAGCAGAGAGCCTGATGCGAGACTCGATCCCAGGAGCCTGAGATCATGACCTGAGCTGAAGGCAGAGGCTTAACATGCTGAGCCACCCAGTCGCCCCTAAACTATTTTATTTGTAAATATTTCTATATGAATCTCTCAAAAGTAATTGTCTTATGTAATTGTAATAGTATTTTACACAAAAAATTAATAATTTCTCAAAATCGTGTAATACCCTATCCATATTCAATCCCTTCTAGGTACTTCCACAATGTATTTTACTGTTGGTTTATTTGAACTAGAATCTGGTAAATGTTTACACATTGCAGTTAGTTATGTCCTATCTTTATTAATCTAGAACAGTCTTTTTTTACCCCTTTATTCCTGACATTGGGGTTTTAAAGAGATCATATTAGTTGTCTTCCATCTTCTAAGTTTATGATTATTTCTTCTTAGTGTCATTAACTCATTCCTCTAGCCCCTTAATGTCCTATAAATTGGAAATTAAACCTGGAACATGATCATATTCATGTTAAACATGTGAGGTAAGATTTTTTTCAACCCTATTTTTTAAAAAAATATTTTATTTATTTATTTGACAGATCACAAGTAGGCAGAGAAGCAGACAGAGAGAGGGGGAAGCAGGCTCCCTGCTGAGCAGAGAGCCCGATGCGGGGGTTTGATCCCAGGACCCTGAGATCATGACCTGAGCCGAAGGCAGAGGCTTAACCCACAGAGCCACCCAGATGCCCCTTTTTTCAACCCTATTAAAGAAATATTTATCGCTTTATTTTCCTCTCCTGAATATACATAGAATCAGTAGATCCTCACATCTGATCTAAGATTGTACCACATAGGCTCATAATATCATATAGTGTGATTATTCTGGTGCCTCTGGTGATATTGCAGATTGCTCAGGTAGAAGTTAAACAATAGAAGAGAACATGAGACAAAAATTATAAAATAAAATCTTAGGGTATAAGGTGTTAGTTCCAAAAAATCCCATTCATTAAGGAGGACCATATAGATGGTTCAAAGCAATTCCAGACCAAAGACTAGAAGGTTCAAGAAAGTCTTCAAGATCACATTAGGTAAGCAAGGGATCCAGATGATGCTCTTAACATTCTACCTTAACTACTTGGGGTAAAAAATTTGGGGATTATGAAATTTGACTATAGGCAAAAAAAGGTTAATGCCATGATATTGACTATGGCATCTGACTGATAGAATGGGCAAAACATTGATATAAGTACTTATATACAAGTTCATTTTAAAATTATTTTTTAAACAAATAGAAGATACATTCAGTTTAGTATTATCCAACGTTCAAAAAGTGTTTTACTAAATACTGGGTGATAGTAAAAGCATATCAAGTAGAAATATGCTATACTTTTACTGAAGTTCTGACTGAATTTTGATGCTAATCCATAATCCTGATAAATATCTCCTACTACTTACATATTTTCATTCATCCTATATATTTGTGGCTTGAGTTTTGCAAAAGGAGTTTTGTAAAATATTTTTATATCTCTACCATTTGGAACTTTACTCAGCAAAAGATCATGGGTGTTGAGATACCTGAATTCAAGTCCTCAACTGAAACTGACAAAGGATATTCTCAGCAACATTGTTGTAATGTAGCTAAGTAAAAGCAACTCTATAAAGATGTAAAATCTTTGTTTTCTACCAATAATGTGAGCAACAGAAAACTCCAACCCTTGTTATATCCTTAATCCTCATCCCAATATGAGGGATTTCAATTTTCTATATTAATTATTTGTTAATTATTTGATTTTTTTAACCATTTAATATTTTAAAAAAGGATGGGCCACATTTAAATGTGTATATATATATAAATATATTTTAGTAAATGTGTGTGTGTGTGTTTGTGTGTGTAACATGCACAATTAAATTAATTGCATTCCTTTTTTAAAAATATGGATCCAGGGGATGCCTGGGTGGCTCAGTTGGTTAAGTCTCTGCTTTTGGCTCAGGTCATGATCCCAGGGATTGAGGCCCACATGGGGCTCCTTGCTCAGCAGGGTGTCTGCTTCTCCCTCTGTCCGCTGCTCCCTCTGCTTGTGCTCTCTCTCTCTGACAAATAAAACCTTAAAAAATATGGATCCAAAGGATTTTAATTATCAAATACCATACCTCTGTGCTACTAAAAATGCTGAAAAAATTGGTAAAATATGTAATTGGGGATTCACTGCTCAGTGCGAATCTAAGCCCAAGAGATTATATTGTGGTCTAAGTAGACTTCAATCATTTCAGATGTCTAGTATGCATCCCCTGCCACACAAAAATGTGGTTGGCTTAGGGAAAAGAACTTAATAAGCTCCAAAAATATCTGCAAAATGAATAATGAGTTAGCATAATCATAAATGCAAGAAAGCAAAGGTATTTTTCCTCTAGGTTTTAAAATAAGAAATAGAATAAGTTTTTTTTTTTTTTTAAAGATTTTATTTATTTATTTGACAGACAGAGATCACAAGTAGGCAGAGAAGCAGGCAGAGAGAGAGGAGGAAGCCGGCTCTCTGCTGAGCAGAGAGCTCCATGTGGGGCTTGATCCCAGGACCCTGGGATCATGACCTGAGCTGAAGGCAGAGGCTTTAACCCACTGAGCCACCCAGGCACCCCAGAAATAGAATAAGTTTTTTTACTAAATAGCTAGTTACAGTAATTTAAGGTGTAGACCATGAAGTTACATTTTTTAAAGAATGAAAATTTTACACGCAGTGAACTGTGATCCTTTCTGGAATATATTAGAGTTGTAAATATGTAATTCATGACGTCTTTTTAGCTGCCCTCTTTCACACAAACCACACCTATCTTATACTCCAGTCCTTTTGGCTACCTATCCAAGGCCCGAACACTACACCAGCCCAGATTTACCCTAGAGTTGGTTGTCAGTGGTACAGTGGGTGTCGGAGATAGGGTTAGGCTCAGAAATGAGTAGGAATATGTTTTTCCATCCTCATTGTGATTAAAAAAATAATGTTTAATAGTTCATAGTCTGGATAATATTTAAAGGTCTTCTTTTCAAAATTACTCATCAAATAGGACACATCAACTATTCCTGTTTCTGGAATAGCCTGCTGAATGAAGAAGACTGATTCAAAATGTATGTACCAGTATATGAGCTGAAACATGTTATGAAATCTGACCAACCTTCAATTTTTTCCGATGTCAAAGGGCAAAATTGTACTGAAATAGTAGTTGCTTCAGATGTTTGTGGTCGGAATAATACATTTGCAGCAAGAGCTCAATAACTATTATCCTTCTTTTCATTCACTGTTTTGGCTACCTCTCCCCGTATAAACCAAATGCAACACTTCCAAACCTGTCCCAAGCAGGTGTACAAACTCTTGTCAGTTTCTATCTCCATTTTTTCTGGAAATTAATGTGGCAGAAATTAAATACATCAGTGTGTTGCAAGGCTCACTGTTTTGCCCAGCAAGGTCTTTAAAAGGGCTGGGGATAAAAATACATTATATGTTTATAGAAAAAATAAGAAATAAAAAAAAATACAAAAAAAAAAAAAAAAGGAACAGAGATAGCAGCCACTCCAATTCTCAGAAAAGGGCTGGAGTGTATAGGAGTTCAGCGGAGTTCTGTACGTTCTTGGTGTCTTTTTCCTCATGAATATACCTACGCTTCATTAATTTAGAAAAATCTCTTTGAAGAGGCTTTAGTTTTAGTAATCTTTAATGCCAGAAATCATCCCCACTTGATAATATGGGTAATTGGGAAGGCAGGGGGATAGTGTGTTTTCTTTCCTTTCGGTTGAATTGTCTTCTCCCAACTTACTTGAAGGTTAGTATTTCATAGCTGAGATGCAAGGTGGGTTTCCATGTATCAAATAACATAGATTTTATTTTGAACATGGAAGACCTACCTCTCAACTCACCACGTTTTCAAAAGAATCAAAACCAGTTTCTCTCTGTCTTTAGACATTGGAATCTGGCCTCCAAATATAAGTGAAATCAGATTCCCAATACATGAAGATTTTGGAAAGTTTTATTTTGTGCCTAAATCTGTCTTCCTGTAGGTCTAAGAGGGAGTTTCCAAAATAGCACAGCTGCTGAATCAAACGTAATAAATTGCTTTAGACATTTTATCAGCAACTATTCCCAAGAGTGATTGTTAATATGACAAGATTCCTGCCCAGATTTCAAGGCTTAAAAGAAGATGATGGTGGCAGGTAAGATAAATTAAATATATCAAAGAGGCTGAGAACCTTTTGAGAAACCATATGTATATTTCAGCAGAAATAGGTTTTATTTTTAATTTTATTTATTTTTAGCCAGCAGGGGGATACTCCTCTTTCTTAGCTAAAAAGTTTCATTAGGGCCGAAAGCAAACACAAACATTTAAGGAAATGAGTAGTAGAGCTGACATTCTTCTTATCTAACAGAAGCTAACAGAAGGGACAGCAGCAGGCGAATTGCCCAAATGTAATTTGTCCCTGTTTCTTAGAATTTAAATAATGTAGAGTTACCTGGACAACCTTACTTAGAAATTATACCGGAGAGGTTTTAAAAATGTGAATTTAAAGAACTATGCCTTGTCTATCTAAATGCATGTAATCTATAGAGATGCTTTTCCATCTTAGTGGCTTGTACTCAGGAATGACTAATGTTTTGGAGGGAAAAAATCAAACAATTTGTTGAAAAATGTAAAACATTTCTACAAATTTACCTCTCTGTTTGAGGAGCAAATTCCCCTGGAGTTCTCTCAACTATCTGTAGAGCTTTCCTAATTAGTGCTCTTGCACCTAGTTCTTCTCTCTTTGGAAATCCATCCCCCACGTTATTTGCAGAGACCATCCAGACCACAAATAGGGTTACATCACTCTCCTGCTTTGAACTTTTATCTGAGTGCTCATCATTTTGAGGAAGAAATCTTTTCTTACACCAGTACCCTGCCCTTCCATGGCTCAGCCTGCCCCTCTTCAGCCTCATCATCTCCTACTCTGGTCTTGGATGAGGACGTCCAAGACTACTGTGTTTCTAAGTCCAGCATGAATCCAGCACCCACCCCATTATCTCCAGCTCATGCGCCCCATCCCTTATCTCCACCCTATTGTTTTTTAATCTTTACCAAATTAACTGATCTCAGATGTTAACTTCTTCTGACATTTTCCCATACCCACCTTCTCCCACCACCGGGTTGGGCTTCATATTCTTTTGCTATACTTCTGTAACACTCTATCATACTCTAAAACTGCTACATTATAGAATTTATTTTTCCTGTGCATTTTCTGCTCATCATAATGCAAATTCTATAAGGAAAGACTTCATCATGTTTTATTCAGCACTTAGATTTTTTGCTTTGCATGTGATTGGTGCTCAACTAGTATTTCTTAAACAAAAATGACCCCAAGTTCTATAGGAAGGGATGTTTTACATTTAAATGACTTCTTTGGAGGAAAAAGGCATGTGGGAATAGAGAATAAGAAGGCATCCTTTAAAAAGTAGTCAACTTTCTGTGCTATTTAGAAGTGAAAATGCAGGCTTAACAGGTTTGCGTACATATGGTTTCTTACAATAGATGTTTAGCATGCGGAAAAAAAGAAAATGCATCCAGTAACAGATGATAGACAGAGGACAGCTTCCAAAGCCTGAAAGTGCTATGGAGCTTTATGATCCAGCAGCCAATGTAAAATAGTCTCTAAGAGTCCCTTCCTCCTTCCTTCTCCTTCTTTGGCCGGCACATGGAATGTTGGATGAACTATCTCTGCCCTTAGGTAGAGAGGATTTTTCCATATGGTTTACTGGCACAGCCATTCGTGATGGTTGGCAGACCAACGTTAGATAATGATTCATCATAACATAAAGTGTTCAGAGCCCCAGCTGAAAAAATCACTCTCAGAGTTTTATTTAGAGTTTTGGGCTCATTCAGTTTAGAGAAAACAGCGTTACCTAATTCAGTTTGGTTGATAAGGACTCTGTTATTCTGCTCATTGATCTCTTGTCCCTTGGTGAGAATTTGTTAGGAGGTGATGCTGGATGTCTGGGCATTTAATGGGATTTTTGTCCAAACAGGTGTTCTATTCAACTCTTATGGGAATGATCAGGATGCCACAGAGCAGGGCTGAGGGAGAGGAGGGTTTTAGAAAGAGCTGAGAGGCAAACAGATTGGACTTTGATTGTTCAGGATAGAGTGACAGAAAGAATAATGGGTGACTCTCATTCTGTTTGGTTGGCAATTTATTGGAGGGTAGGATTCTCAAGCTGATTCTGGATTTCAGCTGTCTGAGACAAAGAAGAAGAAACTTGCCATGATTGGTACTTAGATATCGGCTATGATTTAAGGCCTGGGATCTGAGTACCCTGAGAAATTTCTACCAGAAATAGTTGAAATGCTAATTCAATATGAGATTTTGGCTCATCACATCGAAAGTAGTTTCCTAAGCATTTTGTAAAATGACTTGGCACATTGTGGCTGCAAACTAAGGGGAAGGAATTGCCATTGGTCCAGAAATCTGGTTCACATAAGAATCTGAATGCCCTACTGGGATAATTTTCTTCCTGAGCCGATAACCTTTTGAAGGAGGGATCATGAATCATTAAGCCAAATGGGAACCTGATGGCTTCAGTCACTGGGAATCCATATGGCAGGGAGGCCTTTGGATGCGCTTACAGCTAGAATTGCCAAGGTTCAGGGATCAAATGTAAGTCAGGTTGCTGAGAGTAGATGCCTCAGTCAGATTTCCAGAGAGCGTATACCCAGTGTTTAAAAGAAAACAGCCTGAAGAAAAGTTCTATATGTACAACATATACACGCAGATATAAGCATAAAAGGACATACACAGTTGTCTGCAATGACTACAGTGCAATTTACAGGTATTGAATCTAAAACTCAGAATTGTTAAGTAAATTATAATGCAGAGTGAATATTTAAGTTTATGTCTGTCTGGTTCAAAACTCAGCTTCCACTACATGGAACCAGAGTTCCGAAATGTTGCTTGGCTGCTGTGTTAACTGAGAACTTTCTTAAGCAGTTCAACTTACTCTACACAGTCATCTGCCTTGTTCAAGACTGTAATTTATCAGATCTTAGCTGAAGGTCCTGGGTATTTTTTAAACGTATCCTTGAAAGTAGGGATTTATATCCAAGTTTAGATACCCCAATATGACCTATGTGATAAAGACAAGGGGCATGATATAGGAACGGAGACATGCAGAGTCGTGATTCTATGAGCACAACTTGGGCGGTTGACTATGAGCTAAGCTGAAGCATCAGTCCCATGAATCTACCACCCCTATATCTGTGATTACATAAAGTGAGATGAAAGGAACACTTTCCTTAGAAACACTGTTTCAAATTCTGACTCTGGCTCTGGAAAATTATTAAGGAAAAAAAGACATTACAAGTTTCTCAATCTCTATTTGCCTCACCCTTAAAATGGGCTTAATCCATTAAATTGGTGTTCTAGGCTGCCATAACAAAGAACAATGACCTAATTTTAACTTAAATACCTCTATAAAGACCTTATCTCTTTTTTTTTTTAAGATTTTTTTTTTATTTATTTATTTGACAGAGAGAGATCACAAGTAGGCAGAGAGGCAGGCAGAGAGAGTGAGAGGGAAGCAGGCTCCCCGCCAAGCAGAGAGCCCGATGCGGGACTCGATCCCAGGACCCTGAGATCATGACCTGAGCCGAAGGCAGCGGCCTAAACCACTGAGCCACCCAGGCGCCCTTATCTCTAGGGACGCTTGGGTGGCTCAGTTAGTTACACTTCGGCCTTCCGCTCAGGTCCTGATCCCAGGGTCCTGGGATTGAGCCCTGCATGAGGCTCCCTGCTCAGCGGGAGGCCTCCTTCTCCTTCTCCCACTCCTCCTGCTTGTGTTCCCTCTCTTGCTATCTCTCTCTCTGTCAAATAAATAAGGTCTCTTGTTTTTTGTTTTTTTAAAAGATTTTATCTCTAAATACGGTGACGTGCTGAGGTACCGGGGGTTAGGACTTCAACATCTGAATTTTGGAGGGACAATATTCAGATCATAACATTCATATTCACTTTAAGTGATTATTTTAAAGAGGTAATTAAATAACATGCATTAAGATGACTTGTAAGCTAAGAGGTGTGATGTAGAAGTTATATTTTATTTAAAAACATACATTTTTGGTTGGATTATTAAATTTATTTCAACTTACAGTACTAGAGCACAAATATCAAATCAATATTGCAATTACTTTAGGTTAAAATATCCCCTTTTGTCAAAACAAATCGTGTTTCTATATAGTCTTTTGTCTAGAATTACAATTAGTGAGCCACTAAACATAGCTGGTGGGGCGGACTAGCAGGAATAAGTAAACGGATGTGGTAGTCTAAATTAGGATATACATGAACACAGAGGGTGTGCGCATGCGCTCTCGCCCTTTTTCCTATAATTTACCAAACAGATTAACAGCCAAACATTTCTAGTGGCTATTTTGAAAGCACAAATGCTAACCAGTGGAAAAAAATAATAGTTCTATTGAGTGTTTATTTTATATGAGACATTATTATCCTAAGCATTGAATATTCATACATTATGTCAGTAAAGCCTACCTCAAACTCAGTATTTTTATAACCATTTTAAAATGAAAAAAAAAAGCCAGAAAAATTAAATAGTTTCCTATGTTATTGATGAGTAAGTGATAGATTGAATCAAATTCTGCCCGAATCCTGAGCTTTTTTTTTTATCAACTAAAGACATCATCTTTCACCACATGTCCCATCAGGCTACCTCGTGTGTTCAGTCCTACATTGCTGTGTTTGAAATTAGCTCCAGTGAGAACACTGGCTCTTGAGAGTCTAAGGTAATGCAATTTTGTGGTAGCAGGTTTTCTCTTAGTTATACTCCAGAAATTGAATGTACAGGACTCGAGCATGTGATGAAAACTCAAAGCTCAGGCCCTGCTGTTCTGAACATGATTATATAAAAGGCTTATGACACACTATTTCACATTTATCTGTTCTTCAGAGCAGAAAAGCAATATGCTAGTAGAACACAAATATCACACACACACACACACACACACACACACACCATGTCCTTCCATTCTTAAATAATACTGAAAAAAAAAAATACTGAAAAGTTTTTCAGGGGGCCAAGTTCATTATATATCTACCTTAAATACCAGCCATGTCTGGGGCTTGAATTTGAGCTTTAGTGACTTTTTATTTGGGGATTTTGATTCACCAGGTAATAATTTCTTCTATCTAGGTGGGAGAAACTAAGGTAAAGAAAACAAGCTTTATTTTGACTCAGGCATATTATTCAGAGGATTTCTTAAAAACAGAGCCTAATTTATTGTTTTGAACAATTTGAAGTGAAAACAAGCAATAAATTTTGTTCTAGGCTCTTCTCCCTCTGGTAACTGGCTTCTGTCATGAAGCTTTATTTCATCTGAATTTTCTTATTGCTCTTGACGATCAATCATAGTCTCAAGTGTATTCTCCTGTCTTTTGTACTTTTTTTTTTTTTAATATGTGGTTCTACTAATTCAGCTTTTTTCCCTTTTTGGTTTTGCCTTACAATTCTTATATTTAATTCTAGTGAATAATAGCTAAATTGTTGAGGCTGTACTATGTGGCAGGCAAGGAAAAAACACATGGACTAATCTGTATACATAGGACTAATCTGAAGAGTGATGAATTTCTCATGCAATCCAGGGGAAATTTAGGGCATTTAGCTTAAACTCCATCCCTTGAACTGCCTGATCACGTTCTAAAAAGACATTTACTGGAATGGAACCCCGATTATCAGGGCGAATATGCCTCCCTCACTTGGTACAACTCCTTATGGGATTTTAAATAAGATCCCTTTATACATATTTCGTCTGTGTGTTTTTTCAGTCCTCAGGCTAACGTTGAAGTGATCACAACCTGTTAATTGAAACTCGTGTCAATCACGAGCCAGACGATTCCTGCGGTAATAGATAGCATTTACACAGCCAAAGTAAAATATGTTTTTTTGTGGGGGTGGGGAGTGAAAAGTCATGAACTATGATACTGAAAAATTATTCCTAAAGAAACACCAAAAAAAAAAAAAAAAAAAAAACCCACCAAAGCGTGGGGGGGGGGAATAAAGGAAAAAAAAATCAGTTTACTTTCCTCTTTTGCTTTTCTCCCGATGTTAATGAATCTGAAATGTTCTTGAATGTATTAAAGTAATTTGAAAAAGGACACCGTCAACCCAAAGTGGTTTTCATGCCTTGGTAACCTACAGAAGCCAACTAAAACCTCAGCCAGAGTCCGTTCCTATCGATGCACTTCTACCAAGAAAAATAAACTTAAGAATAACCCATCACAAACAGATAAATAAGCTTTCCCAGATAAGGCAATTACTTAACCAATAACCAGTCCAGTAAGCTCCTTGCTTTGCTTCTGTGACTAGTAGTGGAAAGCTTTTCCCTTCCCTGTGGTCTGTGCGCACTCTAGCCACTTTTGGTTTGGCTCTGCCCGGTTCGTATCCGTGTTGGCTCAGATAAACTGAGAGGTACCTTCAAATTCTCAGGAGCTTATCTTCAAATAGAGGGAAGCATGATTTGGATGGGAACAAAGACAGAGATTCCTGTCATGACAAAGTACCTCCTTGGTTTAATTCACGCTGCAAGACAAACAGCCTATGGTCTTGATTCCTAGGAAGGCAAACGGATTCAATCTGGAGTATTCAGAGTAAGAAAACTGAAGGCAGAGTTGAGGACTAGCTGTATAAAGATTCAAGTGACATTTGGCATCCGATTTCTGTAAGATGTATGAAATGGGGTTGTCAGTCGGAACCTCTCAGAACAGATATTTTGTTTTCAAGAACTCAAGGGGAAGATGAACCATGAGAGACTATGGACTCTGAAAAACAACCAGAGGGTTTTGAAGGGGCGGGGTGGGGGGGTGGGAGGTTGAGGAACCAGGTGGTGGGTAATAGGGAGGGCATGTAATGCATGGAGCACTGGGTGTGGTGCAAAAACAATGAATACTGTTATGCTGAAAATAAAAAAATTAAAAAAAAAGCTCGATAAATATTTTGAAGAGAAACCTAATAGAAGTTAAAGACATGGACTACCTGACCCTAAAGTTTCTACCATACTCTCTGGTTCTGCTTAAAAATAAATAAATAAATAAAGAAAGAAAGAAAGAAAGAAAGAAAGAAGATTGCTGTACTTGAAGATGCCCCAGGATTGAGATTATGATTGACTCAATGGAGGAAAATGTCCACACCTGTTGTGGACACTGTAAGACTCAGGTAAGAAGGTGGCCCATTTAATGCTGGCCCCTCTGAGGCAGTGAGGAAGAAAAAGCCCACTAGGGGCTCAGGGAAAGGAGAAGTGGCATGGGGATAGTTAGAGAAACAAAACGATCCCTACTTTTCCCTTTTATTATCATTGGGCTAATATGCAGAAGATGTTGAATCACGGTGGATGGGAACTGGGACAGGAAGAAGGAGAGCATCCATGTCCCTGCCTGGGGCAGGATGGATAATGCCCCCCAAGGACAGCCAGGTCCTAACCCTCATACATGTTACCTTAAATGTCAAAAGAGATTTTGTAGCTGTGATCTCCAGATGGCAGGTTATACTGTGGAAGAGAAGGCCGTATGATAGAAGCAGAGTCAGAAGAAAAACCTTACGCTGCTGCTTGTGAAGATGGAAGAAGGGGACATGAGCCAGGAAGTCTTCGGACTGCAGCTCTAGAAGCTGGGAAAAGCAAGGAAATGGATTCTTCCCTACAGTCTTCCATGCGAGTATGACTTACCGCACCTTGGCCTTAGCTTGGTGAAACTGATTTCAGACTTCCGACCTCCAGAATTGCAAGAGGATACATTTGCGTTGTTTTAAGTTCTGAAATTTGTAGTAATTTGTTACAGTGCCAACAGGAAATTGGTATAACACATACCTATCTTTTATATATATATATTTTAAGATTTTTATTTATTTATTTATTTGACAGCGAGAGAGGGAGAGATCACAAGTAGGCAGAGAGGCAGGCAGAGAGAGTGAGAGGGAAGCAGGCTCCCTGCCGAGCAGAGAGCCCGATGTGGGACTTGATCCCAGCACCCCCGAGATCATGAACTGAGCCGAAGGCAGCAGCTTAACCTACTGAGCCACCCAGGTGCCCCTAACACGTAACTATCTTGAAGAAGATTAAATCGACCGCTTCCCCTGTAGGGATTCTGAAAGATTCTGCAATACCAATCCTGACCATAGATGGGCAGGGACTTAATGTCTGGTACCTTTGAGAAAGAAGGGAGTTGGGGAGGATGAGAGGAAAGAGGAGACTTTCAGTGACTTTTAGGTTCTGGGATCCTCCATTAAAATCAATTTGCGCTGAAGTTATTTATAGGCCTGGCATTTAGTTTGTTGTCTTTTTCTTTTCTTTCTTCTTTTAACCTCCATAAATCAAGAAAAATGTTTGTTTGGCTATATACAAAGAAACAAAATTTGAGAAAATGCTACTGTTCCTTAGAAAAGATGTTATTTGTGAGCGAGCAAATTTAAAATGTGTGAGAGACCAGTCACGAAGGAGTTATGAGAGGCTGAGCTTGCAGAGAATGGTCTGCTTCCTGAACCCTCCACATTGGCATCCGCATGGCAGGATCCTTTTTTGTCCATATGTTCATCATTTAAATAAAAGCTAAGCTTTAATGTAAATTATCTTTCCTTGTGTTTTACAGAAACCGGTAATACAAAACATATAAAGAACTCTGTGTGTGTGTGTGTGTGTGTGTGTGTGTGTGTGTATGTATGTGTGTGTTGTGGATTTTACTTAGACCTTGGGTGCTATCAGTGAATGTATGTTTGTGTGTGTGTGTTTATTGTGGATTTAACTTAGACCGTGGGTGCTATTAATTATTGTGTATTTGTCTGAGTTTTCAATGAAAAGTATTTTCTGTAAGATTTAAAAAAAATTATAGTGTCTTCCCTTCAGGAGCTCAGATTGTGTGTGTGTGTGTGTGTGTGTGTGTGTGTGTGTGTGTTGTGGATTTTACTTGACCATGGGTGCTATCCATTACTGTATATTTGTTGGGGTTTTCAATGAAAAGCATTTTCTATAAGATTTTATTTTTTTAAATTTAATTATAGTGCCTTCCTTTCTGGAATTCAGATTGAATATGGGCCTGGACACAGAATTATATAATAATCAGTTGTCATGAAAATAAAGTACTGTATTCAAGAATCACTAGAGCTATACCATTTTTTCCATTTTTTCCAGTGATGCTAAAAATATGTTTAGTCAGTAATTTTATAGACTCAAGCATTCAAAGTAGAACACAGAGAATTTAAATGATACTAACCATGACTATAGCTATATACTGTAACTTAAATATGCTTTTTAATCTATGAAATCACTAATAGGTCTTAAAATCAATTTTTTTTTCTTTTTTATAGTCCACATATAAGCATAATTGGGATCGCTCCAGAATTAGCCTGTTACAAGGAGTTTGTGACTAAAGCTATCTGGATAATATTTTTAGAAAACAATATTAGGCGAGGTGCTCAGATTCTAGACTTCTAGTGTTCCTGGGCAAATCATGTAAAGATCCACACTTTCTATTACTTCTGGTAATGCACTTAAAATCAAGGCTGACTAGAGATGCTTGTGTATTTGTAGAAAAGGGGGTATAGAAAGTTGCTATGTATATTTTCTGACTCCTACCAGAGGATGGAACTGATGAGACGGGTTATGGTCTGGATTTGACCGATCTTTCTATTATAACATTAATGAAAGTGGAAACAGTGAACAAGGCGAAGCCTAGATGCCTCTTTTCCAAACATGATCCAGTGACCTGGAGAAATGCTCTGCTGTGGTGACATCACTATGCTCGTAAAATGAATATGCACTCACGCCTAGTGGATGTGATAACTGTCAGGCTCTCTTCTTGTTTTAAAGCCAAGGCCGTGTTTTCTGGAAAACTGCCTGGTAATCATACTGTCCAAAATTTTAACACAGACTCTTTGATTTAGCCTCAAACCATTTATATCCAGCAGCAGTGTTACAATTGATTTTTAAAATTTTTAAAGATTTTATTTATTTGACAGCAAGAGAGAGCATACAGAGGGGTAGAGAGAGAGAGGGAGAGGAAGAGGGAAAAGCAGACTCCCCTCTGAGCAGGAACCCAATACAGGGCTCGATCCCGGGACCCTGAGATCATGACCTGACTTAAAGGTAGAGGCCTAAATGACTGAGCTACCCAGGTGCCCATTGCAATTATTATTTTTTTTTTAAGATTTTATTCATTTATTTGACAGGGATCACAAGTAGGCAGAGGAGTAGGCAGAGAGATGGGGGAAGCAGACTCCCTACTGAGCAGAGAGCCCGATACGGGGCTTGATCCCAGGACCCTGGGATCATGACCAGAGCTGAAGGCAGAGGCTTAACCCACTAAGCCACCCAGGTGCCCCCCATTGCATTGAATTTTTAATATCAACTCCTTTATTGCTATTGGTGCCTAGCATTGTGGTAGTCTCCATGGAGGAGATAAGTATTTAAATTTCTCTTGTTAGGAAGCAGATCATTAGAAATAAGGTTTAGGTGTATGGGTAGAAAATAGTGATGCAAAACAAAACAGCCTCCACATGAGCTTCCCTTACCTCCTCTTTGCTCTTCTCCTAAAGTCGGTTCTAAGTCCCTCTCTACACTTCAGCAACAGAGGTCTTATTTCTTTTGTTCAATTGCCTTTGCTGCTTCTAATTATAGGTTCTTCGCATATGCTTTTCCTCTGGTTGAATACTCTTCTCTTTTTGCCAATTCATGTAATTAACTGCTTCTCTTCATTCAGTTTCAACTTAATGAGAACGGCTTCTTCAGTGAATTCTTTCATGATCTCCCCGCCTACCCATCTCTTTTCTCTTAAAACCATGTAACTCTGTGTTGTAGTTGATATTTCCGCTCGCCATCAGATGTTTGTGGGATTTAAAAACCAATTGTCAACAAAGGAAAACAAACAAAAAAACCACTTGTCTGTTTCCTTCACAAGATTGTCAGATCCATGCAAGTAGAGACTGAGCTCATTCCCTTTAAATCTGACTCTAAGCCCCTTGCAAACTCTGTGGCTAAATGTGGATGATTATACATGTAGATAGAATGGTTGAAATCCAGTAGGGTTATGGGAAGTCTAAACGTGGAAACTCAATGCACACGGTGGGCTTTGAGATGGTGAAAGAGGATGGGGAGGAGACGCCTAGATAGTGCCTGATTTGAGGATTTTTAGGTTTTGAGAAAAGCATGGTTGAGAAGACTTGCAAAGTTAGGAGGCTGCATGAGAAGTTAAACACTCAGACTTTGGAGTCTGAAAACCGGGGTTCAAATTCAGCTGAGCCTGTCACTGGTAAGCCTCTGGTACTTTATTTTCCTTATTTAAGATTTGGTTTATCTTTAAAATCAATACACTAATGGCTTGCTTTGTGAGTTATGACAAGACCATATTTCCAAGTTTCAGGCATTTGCATTCTATGATTTTTTGAATATCTATGTTTTGCTAGTATTCATTATTATTTTCCCCCTTAATTTGGCTGTTTCTTCCATCTTAAAAAAAAAAAAAAAAAAAAGTTCCCCAGAATTAGAATATCTTATAAAATCATGGTTTTGTTCTGCTAGCTATAGTTTTTCTGGTATGTTATTAAATTTACACTTAGCAATTTGAAATGTTCATAATATATCTGCAAACCACCCATAATTATCTCTTGTGCCAACAACAATATAGAACAGGGACACTACTAGAACAGGGAGGTTAGGGAAGTAGGGAACACAGAGAAGAATCCTAAATCTCTACACTCCCAGAGTCAAGTCTTTTATGAGACTTTGTTTCACCTTTGGCCTATGCTCAGAGGAGAACAGAGACAAGGAAACAGATGTTGACCACACTTAAATAGAATTTTCAAGGAAAATATCCTATATTACTTATAATTCTCAAAAGGAAGGATCTGTTCCTCATGCTCTAGTTCACATTTAGTCATGATCTTGCGTTTCCAGCTTGGTTATTAATTGGTACTACTGTCAACACTGCTAGCTATACGGTACCAAAGAATTAGGGCATGATCTACATCATAAACATTAGATAGGTTATTAGTTTTGTCAGTAATTAAAATGGAGAAAGTTAAGCTGAGAGAGATTTACATAGCTTGTGCTGATTTATTACTCTTGGGATGGCTGACAATGAACTTAATGCTGTCTTGGGTTTCTTTTCTTTGATTTGTCTCAAGCCAAGGTATTTAAAATGGCAGGGAAAATGAGTGCTGCTGTCAAATGCTTTTTGGAAATTTTGGGTTACATATGATAAACACATGACTTTTATTCAGAACTTTTTCAGAGATATTAACCTATTAATTCATATTCACCCATCTGTGGAGTTACCCTTGCAGGCTTCTCTTCGGTTGAGTGATTTGTAAAATATCCTTGGGGGGGGAAATGCTGACCTAAAGACTTCTTTTTTTATAATATCTAATCATCAAGTATATTATTCTAATAGCATAACTTTCCCACAAGAATATTTGGAAACTTGGCATGCTTTGGGTGCTTGGCCAAATTGTTGAAAACTTAGCAGTAGCAGATTGGCTGCTGTGAGTGCAATATTCAGACAAGACCAGGAGAGATTTTAAGAATGATATTGTAGCACATCGTTTAGAAATGTGAACAGTCTTCATTCAAGATGTCCAACATGCTGATACCATCCTCTAGGGAGTCAAGGTTGGAGGACAGAAGATTAACGTCACACCAGAAACCATGCTAAAAGTCTATGTTCCAAAATGTAGAAGAAAATTTTACATAAGACTAGGATTTAAGACAGCTGGTCAGGACTACCTAACAATGCAACAGCTTTTCAGCTTGTACCTCACACACACTGACACTTTTCTAAAGGGGTGAATTTGGCCCCCAACCCCAGAGTCCTTGCCCTAGACTATAGTCCGTCTGGACTCTGGGAGAAGACATGCCTATGTAATTCATTTGCCCCCAAAGAAACTCCTTTTCATAATTTTCACGAAGTCTCACTATAAGCTACCAGTAGATGGAGAATCAAGAGTTGAAATCTTGAGGGTAAATAGTTTGAGATCATACACAGTGGCTAAAACATCACTCAAAATATTCTTTTGAATATTTGCCTTTTGCCTGTTTTTTGATACATTTGGGAACCCATGAGTTTAATTTACTAGAAGAGGAGTGGTCTGCAATAGCATTTAGTACCAACTGAATACACCATATAATGTTGGGAGCTATTAATGTTCTGGATGTCTTTTCAGAAACAAAGCTCTATCTCAGAGTAGCAGGGTGAATGATACAAATTTATAGCAATGCTTGAAAGTTCATAGTGGAAGCCTGCTTGGTTTTAATACTATTTTTGGTCATTTAAATACTTGAATGTAGATAACATAAGCCCTCCAACTTGATTTGCATTAGTTAGGATACATTTTCAAGTCTTGTATTATGATAATACTTTTGTACAAGTGTATTAGTTTGAGAGGTTTGGGGTTGTTTTCTGACATGTTCATTTCTTTTTTTTAAAAAGCACATGTCACCTATATATTGAACCATATGAGATTGCAAATATTTAGCCATATTTTAACTGAAAAATGGGTATTTCACATGCTGGATCTAATGGAAAGCATTTGGGAGGACTATGTCTGATATTTCTGTTTTCAGTTATCACCATCCACATGAAAAAATGCCAACATTACATTAGCTTGGAAGGACGAAAATATGTCATTAGTGTACATGAACCATGTAATCTCTAACTATCTCTGGGAATGTCCTCTTGATAAATTTACACACACAACTTTTTAAAGTTCTCATTTTAATTCTAGTTAGTTAACATACAGTGTTATTAGTTTTAGGTATATAATACAGTGTTTCAACAAGGTTCATTCCTAACTTTGGAAGAATTGACAATATGAGTAGTCAGTTCTTGATTTGCTTTTTTTTTTCTTTTTAAGATTTTATTTTTAAGTAATCTCTACACCCAACATGGGCTTAAGCTTACAACCCTGAGATCAAGAATCACATGTTCTACCAACTGAGTCAGCCAGGCCTCCCTTGATTCACTGTTAACATAGATTCTGATCACTTTCAGGATACTACATATTTATGCAGATAGTAAATTCAGAAGTTTGTATCTTACAAAGTGAAGCCATGTCTGTATACTCACATTTTTCAGCTTCATTTCACAGAGTACGCTTTTGGGGTTATAATTTCGACCCACGTTTCTGCTCATAATGGCTCTGTGAAGGATAAGGTGCATTTATTTTTTGCCTCCTTCTTCTTGTTCCCAAATTATTAGTCAGAAAGATAATTATAAGGTGAACATGAGCAATCGAATGCTCATCCCTGAACCCCCCCACTTTCTTTTTTTCTATCTCTTTGCATTATTCATGTTTCTCAGATGAGTTCTGTCAACACAGAACAAATACTAATGCTAGCTAGCCATGTCATTTGCCGTATCTGCCACCATATTTCCCACAGGAGTTTCTCCTCAGTGGGTGCCTTTCCCCTGCCCCATAATGAAGGGATATTGGGAGTTCAGTGGTAACAGCCTTTAAATTTCATATGCCCTCTCTGCATTATGTCTAACCTGAGCAGAGTAAAATAAATGAGTGTCAACAGGAAAAAAAAGGTCAAGCTTACAGAACTCTGACGACTTAGAAGAAAGAAATGTTCTGTTGTTCTTTTGAGAGCAATACTCTTTCTTTCCTGTTGAGTTCATGTCATCTTAATCTTCAAAGCTCTCTGCTTTCCTGAGATGGAGTGAGGTGGGAGTTCTGGAGCATATTAAATCTCTGGTAGATGCATGATGTAGTTCTGATTGTTTATTTCATGTGGATCACCTCCCTTATGTCTGGATTCCAGGAAGAGAGAACCACTCTCTACAATCTTGGCTCACATTGACTTGTGTGTTTTGGCTCTTCTTTTTTTAATAGTAGGGAATTATTTTCAAAGTACAACTATGGTTAGAGAATAAAGGCATTAGGTCAGAAGCAGTTAAAAAAAAAAAAAAAAAAAAAGGTGTGGCATTTCTAGTCCCCGATGGGCTTTCTTTGCTGCTTCTGAGAACTCTCTCAATGACTTAGGTAGAAAGCAGTGGAAAAAACTCATAGACTTGGAATTTGAGAGCTGTGTCAGCTATAGTTTTGTTCTGCCAGTAAGAAAGATGCTATAGAGGTTCATATGGAATCATGAAGGTATATGCATTGACAGACAGTGATCAGGTGGATGACAGATGCCATGGCCAAATGACCTTGCAATCTAGTAAGCTACTTTTATGACCTTGGGCAAAGCTCTTCATTTCTCCTGGCTTCATTTTCCTTATCTGTAAACAATTGGAACCAGTGGTCCAAAAACATGTCCGTGCAGTAGGCCCTTTCTTTTAGTTGCACATAAGAATCTTATGTACTCTTCCTCATCTAAGAAATACTAAAAGCTTTAATTTAGAGGGGCCCTCTCAGAAGTGAGGATAGCAGACCTGGCTCCTTACTGATCACTGTTTACGCTTTCTATTCCAAGACGCTAGCTGCCAGAGGCTACTCCAAGCTGCACATTTTAAAGGCCAATTTTACAAAATATTGATGTGGCCCTTGAGCTTTCACAGTCCTGTTGGCTCATTTGTAAAATTGGAGAATCTACACTTCCTATATGTAGTATCTTTGTAGTAATCCATTCATATGGATTGATTTCACTCATGAAGAAATGATGTCTGTGAAGTAATCCAAGTACATGGAAATTTTGTATTTTACCAAAAAATGTTAGACCCTTGAAACTTGAAAACTGAACATTTATTGCCTTTCCTATTTTTGAGGCACATACTATAGGGTTTCAGGAGTGTCTGCGATGCGTTGTGTGTACCCTGTATGGCATCCCTACTCTAGCTTTTGAAAACTAAAGCTTTAAAATTCTCCTCAGATGGCTATATTTATTAAACAAGCAACATTATTCCATAAGTAAACTGGGAGGTAGAAGAAATGGAGTTTAACTGGTCTATTAATGATGAGTATCTGAATAACAATGACCCTCTGCTCTAACTCTGGTCTTTTGGTCCTTTTCCTCAAAACAGGCCCTGCAGTGTCCTGTGTATGACCCTAAAATGTGGCAGATAAGGTGTAATTGATCCTTCCTTGTAGATCTATTTGGCATCCTTTCCGTTAACTACGGACATGTGTACTTTTCAAAGCGATATCAAACTTTTTCAGTTTTCCCCAAGGTGACCATTTTGAATGTGAGTACAGAATGGTCTGCATTTTAGATATTTGCACACGTCATGATGTTACTGTCTGGCATTAGTTATAAGCTCAGTATTTTATATTTGGGAGCAGATGATAAAGAATTTAGCATGAAAAGTTTGATGATTATCCCATAATGCCCCTCTCAAATTCTTTAGCCTGGTTGCCTAGTCTGTCTTTCAGTGTCAATCAATAGAACTTGAAAAAGAGTGGCGTGTTCAGCCACCTTTAGAATGCTATGTTAAATAAGATTGTTTACTGTAGGACTTTTTAGAGCCTCTTAAAATTACAGTGTAAAATTCTAAGAGTGTATTTTGCAGTATTTTTGCAGACTGACTACCGAGTACTGGTTTTCTTCTAGGATATCTTACACAATTGCTATTCTGAAAAAAAACATACTTGCAATATTCTGACTTAATCATTGTCAAGGAGGATGTGTTTTAGGACATCACTATTTCTTAATTCACCCTGATCTAATTTCACTGTGGTAGAAACAGAAAGTGGAATAAGGCAGAGGTCTGTTGTGTGTGTGTGTGTGTGTGTGTGTGTGTGTGTGTGTGTGTGTGTGTGTTCTGCTGGAGGAAGAAAGGTAGGAACAATCATCCTAGCAGGAATTCACAAGAAGAAACTTCTTTCCATGTTTGTTTAGCCATTGTTTCTTTGGGGCGGGAACCGCTCTGTGCAGGGTTTCTGATTGCAAGTGCAGAATGAGTAGGATGGATTTAATTTTTCATTGGAAGGGTGAGCACTCTGTGTTTTGAGGAACACCAGCTTCTACATCACATTAAATATTAATGACTAACTGCAATTCCTCTCTCTAATGTGCTTTGTTTTGGTGTTCGGTCAAGCCAGGAAGATGAAAATCCCCTTGGGGCCTGATATAAAATATAATTTGCTCTGCAGTTTTGGTGGTAAACATGGTAATAAATTAGAGGGTGTAATGAATATGCATGCAAGAACCTAGAATCCTCCTCCTACCCTTTGTGTTCCTCAGAGAATTTGTAGGGGTGACAAATGCTATGGACTATGGCCATCCATAGTCCATAAGCTTTAAGCTTGCTCACATCTCTTCATTAAATATTTTCATGTACATATTTACTTCAAATGGTTTATTTTACATAAAGCCTTTTGCAAACACCTAGCTATCCCAGAATCCATCAGACAACTCTTTTTATTTTTTAATCTGGAGTACAAAATCCTCTATGATTCTGCTTTTATTGTTTCTGGTGCAGAGATCCTGAATGAGGTCAGAGAAATCTGCAGGGACCATACCGTGTGAACCTCCCAAGCCGTGATAAAGAATTTAGACCTAAAACAATGGCAGTGGCAAGCAAGTCCATTGGTTAGTTAAAGAAGGGAAGTGGTTCTATCTGATTGGATTCTTAAAGCGTCATTCTATTTTCTGTATGGAAA
The DNA here is from genome assembly GCF_922984935.1 of Meles meles. NCBI lineage: Eukaryota > Metazoa > Chordata > Mammalia > Carnivora > Mustelidae > Meles > Meles meles. Next base: position 24,122,710 of record NC_060073.1, read on the forward strand.
ATGGCCCGAGGGGAAGCAAAAGAGGAAACCAGGAGACCAGGACAGAAGCAACTGCAGTAACTCTGCCTAGGAAGGATACTAGTTTAGATTAGACCCCACCAAACTGGGATCACTGTAATGGCAAGTTTCTATGTATTAATTTCCACATATCCAGCAACTAGAACAGACTAGATTAAACTAGAACAGAACAAATTAATTTACTTAAAAAAAATACAGTGGGAGAGGCATATAGACAAATCATGATCTTCTACCCCGGCTACATATCTTCCTCCATCCTCACCTTGCTGAGGCAGAGAAGAGTCTGTGCTGCCCACTGTTATAAGTCTAAGGATATAGTAATTAATGAAACAGGCAACTTGCTTCTTGGATTCCCAAACTTCAGTGATAAAGGAAGAGCTAGGACCTAGTACAGCTCTTGGTTCAGTCCTCTTTTCATAAAATCTGAGCTCTTTTTATTATAATCTTTGCCATACTTTGGCCCAACATCTCTGCTTTATTTGGAGAAGTTCTATTTCTGGGTCAAGAGAGAGTCAAACCAGCTGGGCTTAATAGTCAATAGCGATTATTCATTGGAACTTCTGCCCAACTTTCAAACCAACAGTGATCAGAAGCAGCAGTTAATTGTGTTTAAAATATCCTCCCACCCCACTCCACTTGTTCTTGATTTTCAAATATATATTTTAATTTGCAGTTCATGTTCAAACAACCACTTATTCATGTTGGATTATGGCCAATATTTATTGAGCAATTTTTATTCGGTGTCGTTCAATGTGGAAACAAAGATTTAAGATATGTTTCTAGTCTTTCACTGAGGGGATAAAAGTAAAATTCTGAAAACACTGTGTTTATATTTGTACTACAGACTTCCTTGAATATAGCTGGTGGTCACTGTGCTTATCTTGTGTGTTTCAGTCAGAGAACATCAGTGAGTGCTATAAATGTTGAGGAGAAAGGGAACTCATTAATGAGAGCAGGGGTCAAGATAGAAAAGCTTTACAGAAAAGCTGAGGGTGAATTGGTCCTAAAATAATCACTGGGATCCGGAAAGGCTAAAAATATGTGCTGTACTCTCTAAGCAGAGGAGAAATTTATGAGCTGAAGCTGGAGTTGAGGTGGTGGGGGATGAATGCTGAGATTATCAAAGCTGGAACCAAAGGCATTTGTTGGATATCAGTGGAACGGGTTTTGTTTGCTATTTTAATAGAAAACTCTGGAAAGACAAGAATATCAATTAAATGTGTGGAAAAAGCAGATGTCACCTATGTGCTCTGACTAGTGGAAAGGCCTAAATTTTGTTTCAATTAAATTTAAAGTAAGTTTCAGTAAGATAATAAAGACCTTTTGTACATGTCAAGACTGTGATAGAAGAAACCACCTGGGTTTTGCACCCATTTAAGATTATCATCCATTTAAGGTTATCAACCAAGGAGCTTGAATAAGAGATGTCTTTTACATCTAATTTTAAAAGAAATAAGATAATTCAATAAGACTAAACCTGAATATGGTTCTCTAATCGAAGTACAAATACCTCAAAACTTAATATGTAATTGGTTATTGAATAATAGTCAACTGTTATTTAAATTAAGACTTCTTGGAACATAAGACACCAAAATCCATCATAATACATGAAAAATAAATATACAATTTTATTAACATTTATTACATAAGTAAAAATAAAATAATATTTAAGCTTCACTGAAAGTATTCCCTTTGGTGGAAGAGTTTGTTTTCTTTTTTTGGGCTGAACCAGCAAAGCTTTTAAAACCCAAGACTAACATGTTTGTTTAAGACTTCATTTCCTAATTAACCTATCTATTGGAAGAAAGGGCATGTGTTATTCATTACTGAAAGTATATTTTAATTGTATTCAAAATTAATCTCATTGTCCTTGAAATTTTTTATTATTTGAGTATGTGTGTATGGCCCAGAAGATACTGGAAAAGTAAATTTTTCTTAAGGAGGAAATTTTTCAATTTTTTTTTTCTCTTTAATCATCCTTGATCTTCCATTCCAGTCAAAGAATCAGTTAATTACAATTCTTCAGTTATCAAGTGACTTGATGCAAAGATGTTTGTAGTTGTTAGTCCTATGCACACATATATTTGGTTCATCTGTGGTGTCCTGGGTTGAATTGTGGTCCCCAAAAGATATACTCAAATTCTAACCTCTGGTATCTGTGAATGTGATCTCATTAGGAACAAGAGTCTTTACAGATATAATTAAGTGAACTTGCGATGAGACCTTGTTGGATTAATTGGGGTGGGTCCTAAATCCAGGATTCATAAGAAGAGAAATACACAGAGAAAAAGGCCATGAGAAGATGTGTCTACAGAGAACCAAGAGAAGCAGGAAGAGCCAAGGAAGTGTCCCCTCACAGAGCCTTCAGAGTGACCCTCCTTGACACTTTGATTTGGACTTTGGTCTCCAGAACTGTGGGAGAATACATTTGTGTTGTTTGAAGTCACCAGATCTGTGGTAATTTGCTATGACAATCTAGGAAACAAATACAGATGGGGAGACACTTCTAATTTATAATAGGCTATAAATAAGTTTGTGAGGCAAGCTTTCAAGTTGGGGGTCATTTGTAATTAGTCCCAGGAAGAGATTAGACTTTCTGTAGGAAACAAGGGCCTACACTGAGTGATCACTGGGGGAAAAGAGCTTTTAATATCTTAAAGTGGTTTATGTAGTGTCTCCACATGGCTAATGACCTGATAGCCTTAGACCTCATTTGAACTAAAATAGGCTATGAAAATAATAATGGTATCAACCTGAAATAAAAACTATTAATATTTAAAGTACTGCTGTCATTCACAGAGTCCAGGGTCCATAATAGTAGAGATAACTTCTAGGATTGATGCTAAGTGTCATAATGGTGGTGGCAGAAGTCATTTGGGAAGCAGTGATAATGGGTATCATTCCTTCAGATTCAAGGGGAGTCATTAATCTTACTCAGTTTTCTTCTCTGAAAAATTAAGGGAGGATACGAAGTTTCAAAGTCTATCCTACTCAGAAATGTCTTGGGGATGGGACTTTTTTGAGAGAACCAGGCATTGGTGTAAATGAAAAATATAGGTGAAGATGATTTTTAAAGTCCAAGGTAAGAAAAATACAACACCCAATCAATTCTGAACTACACATATACCTTAGAGATATCTCAGGTTGGTTTCAGACCTCTGTGATAAAGTGAGTATCACAAGAAAATGAGTCAAATGAATGTTTCAATTTCCTGGTGCAGAAGAACCTCAACCCCTACCTCACTTCGTATATGGATGTTAATGTTAAATGGGACATAGATCTCAACGTAAAAGTTAAAACCATATGGCTTCTAGAAGACAACACAGGAAATCATCTTTATAACCTTCAGAAAGGCAAAGCTTTTGTACTCAGAAAATGAAAAGCACAATCATAAGAAGAAAAATGGTACACTTGTTGTATCAGAATTAAAATTTTCTTATCAAAAGTCAGCATTAATAAGTGAATCTCAGGTTGGAAGAAAATGTTTTCAATACACAATCTATAAACGATTATATCCAAAACATGTTTTTAAAATCTCATGCTTTAAAAATCTCATTGAGATTTAAAATCTCAATAATAAAAAACACAACCCAATTTTAGAAATAGGCAAAAAAAGTCAATAAACGTTTTATAAATGAAGCCACATAAATAGCCATGAAGCTCATAAAACTGTGTTCCACATCATTAGTCATTAGAGAAATACTAATTAAAAACACAATGCAATGTCATTCTATATTCACTAGACAAGGTAAAATTTAAAAAAAACACTGGCAATAACAAATTCTGGCAAGAATGTGAAAAACTTGATAACAGTGATAAATTTTAAGTGGCAACGAAAAATATACACTAATATTGGTGACCCTTTGGCAATATCTTGTAAAGATAATCATACATCTACTCTAGCAGTTCTCAAGGTGTGATATGAGGACCCTGAGTTCATATTACATGATTTTAATGACGTGAAGTCTGATGTCAGATGAAACTGAGCTATGATAAAGAAATCAGAGTGGTTGTCTCTGAGTTAGGGAAATTTTGGTTTCAAAGGGACAAGTGGGAACTTTTTGGCATTTATCTCAGATAAAAATGGCTATTGGAATAGGTATATGTTATGGGCTTTTGTCGATTCTGTAAGGGATGCTTCTTCATAAGGCAGATAACTGAGAATTCATATTTTTAAAACATGGGATACTTTTAAGGCAAGTGCTTAATTAATGAAAATGCCATTCAAGCTAGTAGCAATGAAAAGAGGCATGATCCTTAACCTAACAGAATTTACATTATTCTGGGGAAAATTAGTCATCATTATTAAATATCTACAAGTAGGGGAAGGGTTAAGAAGGAAATGCCCAGGATCTGGGAGAGTGTGGAGCCTTACCCAGAGAATGGACATAAGAAAAGCTGTCATTTCATCCTTTTTTAAATGAGTGTCTGATGATCAGAGATGATCTATGGTGTTTTTGATAGCCGGCCTCTCATTTTTGAGCTGTTTTTTCACATTCAGAAGCATTTACTGCATATTTTAAATTTTCTTCCACAGCGCTAGGTCATCCTAAGTTCACTAAAGAGAGCTGTCAATCTTTTTCTCTGGCATTTGTGCTAATTCTTGAGTAGCACCTTCACACCTAGCCTACCTCCTACCCTCCTTGCAGAGACAACACCAGCACTTTACATACTGGTAAAACTGCTTTTACATCCTTTACAAATCTTTTTCCTCTCCACTTTGCCATTTCTTTCTTTTCCCTGAGAGCATGCCTTCTAAGACATCTACTGAAAGCCAAGTGTTGAATGAAGAGAGAGACACAGTCCCAACTTCAGAGTTACTGGCTGGGTTTTATTTCTCCTGGAATCCTCAACCACTGTGAGTACAAATGCCAAAATTAGCGGGCAAAAATTTCAGAATCGAAAGAGTATCGAGTCCATCCAATATTAGCCAGCATTTATGGAATGCACGTTATATATGAAATACTCTCCTTAAAAAAAAAAAACTATAAATTTTCTCATTTCTTCCTCACAGCAATACTATAAGCTATGTTTTTACTTTCATCTTTATTTTCTAAAGGAGGAAACAGACTTAACAGACGTCAAGGTACTTTTCTTAGGCTCCGTCAGTAATAACTGGCATGCAAAGATTTTGTCCTGGGACTCTGAGTTTGTTTGAATAAAGGCTTTGAAGACAAAAATGCTGTAAGCCCACTGCTTCCTTATCTAAATTAACTCTCTCTCTTACAAATCGATTATTTCATTCCAGAAGATTAAACGTAGTCCCTTAACCAAGATTAGTGCTAAGTTGAAACTAGAGCCCAAATCAGACTTTTTAAAAAGTCTTTATTTAAATTGTAGTTAGTTAACATACTGTGTCATATTAGCTTCAGGTGTACAATATAGTGATTCAGCACTTCCATACAGCACCCCTTAGTCATCACAAGTGCACACCTTAATCCTGATCCCCTATAACCCATGCCCCCATCCCTTTCCCTCTGGTAACTCACATTTTTCTCTATAATTAAGAGTATTTCTCCGGAAAGCAGTATGGAGATTCCTCAGAAAGTTAAAAATAGGACTATCTTATGATTCAGCAATTGTACCACTAGGTATTTATCAAAAATGCTAATTGAAAGAGATACATGCACTCTGATATTTATTGCAGCATTATCTACGTAGTAGCCAAATTACAGAAACAGCCCAAGTGCCCCCTGACTAATGAATGGATAAAGAAGAGGCGGTGTGTGTATGTGTGTACACACACACACACACACACACACACACACACACACACAGAGGAATATTACTCAGCCATCAAAGAGAATGAAATCTTGCCATTTAGAATGACATGGATGGAGCTAGAGAGTATTATGCTAAGGAAAATGAGTCAGAAAGACAAATACCACAGGATTTCACTTGTATGTGGAATGTAAGAAACAAAATAAGCAAAGGGAAGAAGAGGCAAACCAAGAAACAGACTCTTAATTATAGAGAACAAATCTGACTTTCTGTTGAGATCTTCTCACTTGTGATTAAGGGCTTGGAGATTCAAAGTAGGTCTTACACCTCATATATTCTCTTGTGAATAATTTTCCCAACATGTTTAAAATGGTGTAAAAAGGGCAACTGACTATATAGGATTTGGTTTGTGAATTTCTGTACTCTCATGATTAAATGAAGAATAGGGTTATTTCTTTATGTAGAATCTTTGCAAAAGCAAAAATTTATAGCTATAAGAACTCGATTTTGCCTCTAATATTTTATCCATTTTGGGTTTGGAGAACCAGTCATTCCTTTTGTCCTGTGTGCTCCCTTTACTGTAAAAAAGATGAGCATAAAAACAACTATATAGAATTATTGTGAGGATAGTATAAAATAATGTAGTCCATAAAATTTCTTAGTTTTATGTAAGTTACCTTTGCCTTTTAATTTTCTTCCTACTGCTTAATAAATATGTAGGGAATATTTCCTAAAGTTCTAGGGCCATTCATTTATATATTTAGTTTTCCATCAGAACATTTTTTATCCTCAGCTTTAGCCTTTTGCTCAGTTAAAAGCCATTTGCTTGAACTTCACTGGGACTAGAGACCAGCTGGTTACCTTTTAGGAAATATTACTCAATAAATAGGAAAGGGCCTTCATTGTTAGATGGCCTCTGATGCTGTCTGTGAAATGCTGAGTTACGTATTTTGCACTTAGAGTTTCTGTAGGGAAGAGAGCCGAGCATACTCTGGTAAAAGCACCTAAACAGTCATCACTCCAAGTACAAAGTATACTTGCATAGCTCAAACTGTTAGGAACATTTGTTGTTTAAAAAATAACTTGCTTGTGATTCCTTTATTTGCTATAGTGGAAGGGTAGAGAGAGTACTTTAAACAGGAGTTTGGGTCATGGTAGCATTTCATGATCTCAATCCCTAAGCTCTTTGATGTTGAACTAGGCAAGAGGAACTGATGAAAGGATCCTTGTTAGATGGGGGGACACTGCTTTTACCTGTTAAGTTTCTAGCTTCTAAAAGATTCCTGTGTTTCATGTGGGCTCTTCCTGCTAACATCAGTCATAGACCGTACTTAGGAGTTTTAGGAGATGGATGTCTTGGGGGATATTGTTTATAATGTATAGTATATAATCCCAAAGGGAAGGAATTGATTAGGTCATGAACTGTGCTTTCTTGTGAATTATTTTAATCTCATAACTTATTCAAGGACATGGCCATTTCTTTATGTAGAGTCTTTGTAAAAGTGATTTATAGATGCTTGATTTAGAATTTGTGTTCTGCCTCTACTATTTTACCTGTATCGGGTTGAGCAAGATCAATGAAGTAAAGATGAATGAAATGATTTCTATTCATTTCCTTTGATAACTTTGTGAATCAAGTATTTACATACTGTAGATACCTTTCCCATTTTAAAACATGATGCCTCACTTGAAATATGCCGGTCTATCAGAACTTTGATACTAGCCACAGCTGACTGAACATTTGCTATGTGTCACGTACTTCGTTGTTTTATTTGTGTATTATTTGGCTTTGTTCTAGTGACAAGCTTTGGAGGTTTTGGTGCTTTTCCAGTTTTAGAGATGAAGAATCTCTCTGAGTAGTCCAATGTTAAACACTGTGTCTGAGGTTGTTAGCTAGATTTCAGTAGAGTTGGAATTTAAATCCAGAACTATCTTACTACACAAACTTTACTCGTTTGTCTTCCTATTTTGTATTCGGAGTGCTCTGTACAATGCCAAGTGCTTAGATGGCAGTCAATTAAGTTTTATTGCCTTTAAGATTTAATTTTAATTTTGTGTGAGGTTTGCTTTTGATATCTACATTCTTCCTTTCAATACTGCATACATATAGTCATGTTCTTTTTGTTTCTTAGTTTCTTTTGTCCATTCTATACCTCTGCACTTCTGTATATAATGTGGCTGTTGCATTGAATTCTTTTAAAGATTGTATGAAATGATGTTAGTTTAAGACCTAGCATGAGTCCCAACACAAAGACTTTGGTCAATACATGCTAGAACACTTTTCTCTCTCTCTGGTTTGTGTCTAAGACCCTTCTGGACATCCCTACAGCCTGGAAACCTGGACCAGCCATGGCAAGGCCAAATGGGAAAGGAGACATGAGATTAGATGCTTGGAATAATTCCCGTCTTCCTTACAGAAATAAGACCTTTACATTTCTTTCCACTAGTAATGGTCTCTTTTTTGCAATCTTCTGGTATCTGTGAATTAGAAACAGTGGATTAAAATGGAAAGATAGAGGACCTCTGCAGAAATTCCCAACTGATGTCAAACACACATGCTTGCTTGTTGACTCTTTGGCAAAAATAACTTTTCTTTCTTCTGTATTTAGCATTTTGGGGGTAGCTCTTTGTCCCTGATACATTTTTCTCTATGAATGTCCTTGAGGACACTGAGTTTGGAGGGAAAGATTTCACATACACTCTTACTTGAAACAATTTATGTGTCCCTAAAACCTGGGCAAGAGAATATATTTTATTTTGTTAAGTTGGTACATATTTTGATCATACTAAAAGAATGAAAATGTATGATTCACCATGAAGCATCTTTTAGAGTAAACCTTTTAAAAACTGATTAATTTCCCTCCTTTCTATTAATTCAAGTTTTATGCTTTGGATTTGCTTCCGGAAAGGCTACATCTAAGTTATCCATACAATCCTGTTTGCAGGAGGCACAAATGACTGAGTGACAAAGTCTCATGGGATTGCCAGATAGGAAAATATGGCCACCCATATAAAGTCTATAAACAATAGACTAAATTCATGCCATAACTAAATGGGTCTGAATTTTTCCCTGGTGTGCCTGGCCATTCACTTCTCTGTTAGAGTGTTGCCTGGCTAGATATCATGCAGAATTGCAAATATGAATGCCATGCTCCCTCTTCTCTAGGACTTGTGATTTAGTGAATGAGACATACTTGTGAAACATTAAAAAACAACACCACCACCAACACCAACAAGAAATTTGGAGATGAGAAACAAAATTCAATGGAAGAACAGAGGAGAGAGATTATAATGCACCTCAGGCTTCAGTCCCTTACATATTCCTTCATTTTTTCAAAAATCAAGAACTTACTTATGATCTGTTATGAATCAAAGACTATTGTAAGCATAGATTCTGGGGACAAAGCAGTGCATGCACAATAGGTACCTAATATGTGCTTGTTGAATACATGAGTGAATGAATAAAGACAGAATCTCTGTCCTTATGAATCTTGTATTTATGGAGCAATCACGCAATAAATAAGCCATACAACAATTTCAGACAGAGGCAAGCGTTGTGAAGAGAAATAAACTCAGTAAGAAATTGGAGGCTAAAGATGGGCCTGGGTAGCACTGTGACATCTTAGCATGGTTTCATGGAGTCTTCAGCTTTCAACCTGGACTTGAAAGTTGGATAAAGTTTTGTCAGGTCAAAAGGAAGGTCAAATTTCTCTCTTATATACCCTCTTCACTTCTATGGCTCTGGGATTTTTAATTTGCTGGTCTGCCTGTACCAATGACAGAGAGTCCATTAGAATAGGAACCATGTTTGATTTGTCTTAATACTGCAAGTGTTATGTTTAACATGTATTAGGTTCTAATAAATGTTTGTGGAACCAAACCATTCATACATAGATCATAGGATAAAATAAATAGAGATACTGATATGGTTGAGGGTACATTTGGGGATTTTGAATAGATAGATATGGCTGGATTGTGGGTGTCTGGAGGGGACACTGGATGCTTGATTACCATATTCATGATTGAGTAGGTTGTAGCCAGGGAGAAGGCTGATGGCCTGATAGTTAGGTTGGAGAGTTTGGATTTGAGAAGAAAGGTGTTGGGTAAGATCCTTGGAGGAAGAAACTCAATTTTATCGTTGTATTTGGGTATCAGAGCCTCTGATGCCTGTTAGGCATGGAGAAGTGCTGAATCAGTAAGTTACCAATTTTATAATTTGCCCATTGTTTGAAAGGTGGGGGGAGGAAAGGAGAAGGAAAATCTGAAATGCCCCCAATTTTCTATCTGTGAGAATAATAAGGCATTGACTAGGATAGAGAACACTGGTGGAGGCCAGTGATTGTCAGAGAAGCTGTTACAAAAGCTCCCTGGCATTAGGAGTTCAAAGTTTTAAACCTCTATGCAAAGCCAGTAAACTATAAACATTCATGAGCACAGAGGCATTCAGGCTATGCTATTAGAATGGGTAAAGCATTAGGAATTTGGAGAGCTGGAGTGGATTCCTCCAGGCTCCCCTGACATTCTTATCTCACTGCCTCTGTATGGTGACCTCTTATTTAGTCCCACTTCTAGGCTCTATGCTTTTATGTAATAAATGATTTGCTAATACAACCTGAAAGGAGAAGATTTCCAAAGAATGGGAAGTATGTGATAGAGCATCACAAGTGAAGTGTTCTAGGAAACAACTCTGAGAAAATTACGAAACACAGAAGTAGGAGGGGCTATCTAACTAAGGAACTTTCTCCCAGAAGTTATTTTCTCTTGCTTATTGTCATAGATTGACAAAAGAAACCAACGTGCCTAATTAGCATTTGTAACCAACTGCATGATGTCAACCAGATAAAAGCAGATTAAAAATGTTGATCTGTAAAAACAAATTAGGCTGCAGAATACAACATGTAAATCGGTGCATTTTATTTCTATGAAGAGTGGTTTTAATTTGTCTGCAAAAGCATTGTCAAATTAAAGGCCTTTTAGCTCACTTGCTTGAATGCCAATAACAGAAAAGGTAAAGCTGTTAAAAACAGCCAGCTAGTAAGCAGACATTTAGCTTTTTGAGTATTTCCACACTCATGAGTCTTAGTTGGAATTTCTTTATTGCTGGTCATGTATTTCACAAATTTCATAAATGGGTACCCAGTATTAAAACTTGAGCCAGATGAAATTTACCTGAATAATAATAATTAGGGTATGCAAACATGTAAAGTAGGATGCCCATGTCATTCTTAAAACTTTATTACTGATCTTTTAATGATTTTATTGGTGTTATAATTCATTCTAGATTAAACCAATGCAAAAATGAGCATTCTGTATGTTTAAGGGAGGAAAAGATGTAGGCCTCTTCAGTATTTTGCTCAAAAATTTATTTTGATCAATACTCTAAATATCAGTAGAAGCCAGGCTGTGCCTGGAGTCATTAATTATAAAGCATTTAGAGAATATATTTTTCTTTTAATAGCACATTCTCCTTTTCTTAGCTTGGCCTTTTCCTATTAAAATGGTATATCTTAATTTACAAGTGCATAGTAATAGTTTGTTCTTTCAAATACAATTTCCACTTCAGAAACAGAACAAGATGTCTACATTTTTTTTTATTGAAAAATCTGTTTACCTTTGTTTTTCTTTCTCCTGAATCCAGAAACTTTTATAAGAGAAGCCTTTGCTTTGTTGAAATCAAATGCAGTTTCATAGATTGTCCCCGTGGAAACCGCAGTGTGATTCTCATGGCTCAAACTAAAGATCATTTTCCCTTCTTTCCTTCCATGGTGCTATGAGTCCTACCATCACACACTATGCTCCCCTTCCCAGCAAATCCCCCACACCCAAATCTAGTTACTTTAGAAGTAAGAAACGAGAAAATGCATTTTCTCCATTTTATTTCTGCTCTATGTTTGAGCAAAAGGGAGGAGAATCTGAGAGTCCCATTATCTGGGACTTATCCAGAAAATGGAACAAACTTTAAGATTACTCTTTATCATGTTTATGATGATACCCTGACATCTTAATTTATATCTAGAGTAGGGCAATCTAAGACAGTATTCTACATAATCCAGCCCTCATGTGCGTGATTGTGCCACTGGACCAACTCCCCACCTGGCCCTTTGGTGGGGGTTGATTGGTTCATTTAATGGTGTATAGGGCAAGACCAAGACCCAAGCGTGTTTCATATCCACCCTGATTTACGTCTTGCAGCGCGTAGGCAATACTGTGAGGCACACACAGAGAATTCTGTAATGTAAGGGTCATTCAACCACTAAGAAGCAGAGTTGAGATTTCTATTCTTTCTGCCTTACAAATTAGAAGAATCAAGATTTCGTCTCTTATTGGCTTGACAAAATATTTCGAGGGTCATTGCTAACTATGTAGCAGTGAATAAACCCCAAATTGCTAAAAGAACTTTGGATTAAAGAACAAACCCATCCATCATTGGAGGAATTGACGGAGCTTAAAATTATTAATTTTAAAAAGAAGGCTAATTTTATTCCTCATGGGGTAAAACAACCAATGGAACAAGATTTCTTAATAGAGTTTTACTAGAAATGCCATATCTTTTTTTTTTTTACTGGAAAATATCATAAGCAAAAAAAGTTCAGTGCATTGTAGTCTGAAACATAAAAACACTCCCAGCCATACTGGAGGTGAAGCTCTCAGGAATTTATATGCTTTGGTAGTTTCCTTTTCTGCAGAATGTGTTGGTTTGGTCAGCTGATATCATACAATTAAGAGAATTAAAGAAGCAAAGGTAAGCAGCCTAGTGATTTGACAGAATAACTTGCACATGCGTACTTGGCTTTTGTAGCGCGGGTATAGCTGGCAAATTATAGAGCAAGTTAGTTCCAAAAAGAACTCCGTGAAGCTCAAGCACTATATTATTTAAGTTTGCAGTGCCGGGAAGGAATGTCTCATAAATGCAATACTTTGTTCAGGGCTTGAGTCTGAAATGGATGAAATCCAATTTTTTTCAGATTTTTATTTGTTTTTACTTTCTCCCCCTTCAGCTCCGGATTTGAAGACAATAATTTTCAATAGACCTAGGTTGGATCTTGAGCTTATTTCTTTAGCTAGTGTAGTACCAAGCTCCTGACTCCAATCCCAGCAGACTTTATCCAAGGAGGAAGGAGAATGGAGGTTGGCTAGCCAAGTTCAGAAATATTTATTGTGATTTGTCAAGGAGAAAACTAAGCATATAAAATACATCCATGCATGCTTTACTTTCTGCCAAGAACAGGCTTATAGTACGTTTGGGGAGAGGAAAAAAAAACAGAAAAAAAAAAAATCTACATTTGAGTAGAAACTCCAGGTGTTTTTGGGGAGTAGAAAGGATGAGAGAAGTAAAGAGGGACTAGATGTTGAGGGTCTCTGATTCTATCTTAATCAACTTTAGGTAAATTATTTTCAACCAAAGGAGACTCAACAATTCTATTTTTATAAAATATTTTGCAGCACTCTTTAATAATTTGGAGTTAAAATTCATAAATAATTTATCAACACAGGTAATTGAAATGAAAAATCAAAACTGTGCTTTTAATGATAATGAAAAAGGGGCATATTTTATCGTAAAATACCTATATTTTCGTCTATAGATCTTTATGCACAATTACAGAGAGCGTTTAATAGTCAGATGCTCTCACCAGTAATCAAGCTACCACAGCTACAAATGGAAACTGATAAAGGTACGTGGCATCAGTGTGTCCATCAGTATGACCTACGTGGCTGTACGGATGTAGTTTCCAAAGAGGAGAAGTATTCTTGTTTAGTTCCAAACTTCCATTTTCTCTCCATTTCCATCTGGTAGTAGCCTTTCTGGAAAATTCAGTATATAATACTGATTTCGGTGTGGGTTTTTTGTAAAATGGAATGAAGGTCTAGTGTTAAGATAATTAATAATATATACACAGGTGTGTGTGTGTGTGTGTGTGTGTGTGTGTGTGTGTGTGTGTTTTAACCCACTCAGTGTCCAGTGGAGTTTCTGAAGTTGTGCAGGGTTGGCACAATTCCTCCACCTGGGGATCTGTCCAGGCATTGCCAGGTTTGTCAGCTCTGCCCCTTAATATGTCCTTACGGTCTCTCATCCCTATAACAACAAAGTAGCCCCACATTTCTGAACTCACGCTGATGGGTGGGATTACACTCTGAGAACTTTGAAGCGGACATAGGGAGGGAATGGGCATAATGAAGTAGGCTTTATTATTAATGTCAATTTGGAAAAGAGATCACAAGGAATGAGGAATCAGGGAGACTGGAATCAGGGCAGTAAAAATAAATATAAAGAAAAGGAGATGTATGTGAAAAACATTACAGTCTGGGAACTGATTGGATGTGAAAGATAAGGAAAAAGAAGAGCTGTAGATATTTGCTTTGGGGTGACTGGGTAAAGTTAACCAAAACTGTCTTATGGGAGGCACATATTGCAGGAAGTATCATAAGCTTAGTCCTCCTTGACTTACGAGATTTGATGTGAATCTGGGTTTCTACATGGATATGTCAATTAGGTGGCTAGGAATTTTGGTCTGGGGCTCGGGAGGAAGATCTTAGCTGAGAATATAGACTTGAGAGTGTTCAGAGTATGAGCAGAGTGAAAGGCTATCCAGCTGTTAAGGGAGGGGCAGAGACGCAGAACCAGTTAGAGTGAATAGCATAGAGAGCAGAACATGCCAACTTTATAAATTATATCATGAGTTACCAGCATGTAGTCTTGAAGAAAGCACCCAGAAGTTAAATAGGCCGATGACATTTAAACAAGAGAGTAACATTTGTTTGCTTTAGTCATGCGTGAAACACCTCTTCTTCAGTTGCATAAGGATTCAAAGTGCATCCAGGCTTAGATGCAAACCTCTGTTCACATCTTATTTACCCAGTTTTATTTTGATAAATCACCCGAATCTTACTGGTCTCAGTGTTCCCAGCTTTAAAACGAGGATAAAAGTATCCATAGCACAAGATAGTTCACAAGATCAGAAGTGAAAGTACTCATGAGAGGAAGGGCCTGTCTTGAGTATCAGAGGCACTCAATTATCTAACACCCAGGGAAAGGGCACTATCTGACAAAACCTCTTCATGTCATGTCTGAGGAGTGCCTGTGGAGCACCACAGCTGGGAGAGCCTGCTGGTGGCTAGGAATTGCCCATCGTCTGAAAGACTGTTGGTGTGGGTGCCACAGAGGGCTACCTGTAGGAGAGCCCACATGCCACATGTAAAAGGGAACCAGCTGAAGCCACCTCACCAAAAGGGATGGGAAAGACAAACAGGACTTATAAAGAGCTGTTGTTGGCAGAGGGAATTACTACATGGAGGTATAGTATGGTAGCTTTACCTTGAGTCTATCCTGAACCCTAACCCGTTCTAGGGACACACACACATGCATGAACTAAGGAAAGGGAGAAAGGGCTCAAAGTAAAATTCCAAAGAGCTATTCTACACATAAAAGAGGCCTAAAAAGCCTTGCTTTGGGGCATATCTCCAAGAAGTAGTGGGAAGGGGAGAGCTTCCCCAACAGGCAGCGACCAAAGGGACCCCTGCTATCTTGCAAGGGAAAGAGCTGTCCCCTTCCTGTCCCCAAGGAGGGGCAGGAAGGAAGGGAACTGAGGGACCCGGGTAGCCTGTGGGAGAAGTCAAGACACAGTTCATGGCAGCAATGGTTCCAGCAGGAATCTGTTTGCTTCCGGTCACAGAAGAGACACCCCTGGGGGTTTCCAGAAACACAGGGAGAACCACCTATCAAAGATGGGCATGAGACCCATAGGGTTGAAACATGAAAAATAAGAGTTCATGCACACTAACACTCCTACTGAATACACTTTTATAAACTTAAATCATGTAAACATTAGCTCAGGCCCTAATACATTGTAAGTAATTTGAAGTATTAGAAGCCGATTTATGATTAAAAAATCCATTTTTCCCGGGGCGCCTGGGTGGCTCAGTGGGTTAAGCCTCTGCCTTCGGCTCAGGTCATGGTCTCAGGGTCCTGGGATCGAGCCCCGCATCAGGCTCTCTGCTCAGCAGGGAGCCTGCTTCCCCCTCTCTCTCTGCCTGCCTCTCTGCCTACTTGTGATCTCTGTCTGTCAAATAAATAAATAAAATCTTTAAAAAAAATCCATTTTTTCCTTTATTCATTGATGAAGACCCAAGTGGTAAAGGATGAAACAACAGCAAAAGATCATGTATTTTGGGGCACCTGGGTGGCTCAGAGGGTTAAAGCCTCTGCCTTTGGTTCAGGTCATGATCCCAGGGTCCTGGGATCGAGCCCCGCATCGGGCTCTCTCCTTGGTGGGGAGCCTGCTTCCTCCTCTCTCTCTCTCTCTCTGCCTGCCTCTCTCCCTACTTGTGATCTCTCTCTGTCGAATAAATAGATAAAATCTTTAAAAAAAGAATCATGTATTTTGACACTAACATATCAAGGAGAGATAGAAGGCAGTGTCTTGTGTTTGTCTGAAGGACTATCGCTGTCCCACCAAGAAGCTTCGAGCTGCTCCTCCATGGCTCAGGCTACACATTCTGAGAGACCATGGCATACCAACTACACTGTAATTGAAAAATCAAGGGAGATTAACCCTAACTTCTCTTCATTAAAATACTAATTATAATACCCAGACCATGAAGAAGGCAGGTCTCTTCTCCCCAGAATATGTTAAGAGAGAATGGGCTTCAATGAGGCCTACTGCATTTGACCCAATTACGTCCTCAGTCTCCTGTAGCTCAGCCTTCACTTGGTCTCTGCAGCTCATAAATAGTTCCTGGGATCTGCTCCTTGACAAGGCCACGGTAAGGAATGGGTTTCTTGCCCTCTCTGCATATTATAATTGACAGCACAATCTGCAGGGACGTCATGGTGTCAGGAATGGCATGATCTATGTGAGATTTCTATATCGTCTACCAGCTTCTCTTAATTGTGATAGAGTGCCGGGAGTTAACATGCAAACTTCAGGGTATCAGGAGGCGCTGCACCTTGAAAGGGTTAGTACTGCCTTGTGAAAGTTTTGTTCCAGGTGCATGTGTGTGTACGCATGTGTCCTCGTGTGTTGGGTCACAGTGCAAAGTCTGTATCTTGCTGCGTGTCATGGCCAAGAAAATAGAAAAACGCTGCAACACTCTATCTACATTACTCATTCTCACATTTATGTGTCACAAAGCTTTTAAAAAAATCTAAAATGGAACTGCTTCTGGAGGAAAAAAAAAAACATATACTCGGAATTTTGCATACAATCTCACTTAGGGTCTGGACCCCTCAATAAACGTCCAGAATGCAGGCTAACTTTTTCTACATTTCTCTAAGAGGTATGTGTGCACACATGCATAGGTATATACACACACTCTAAAGACAAGAATTCTATAAGTAAAATGTCATCTTACAGAATAGTTGTTATTACCTCTATTTTATAGGAGAGTATGTTAGGACGATGCAATCCCAAGAACATGGCAGTTGATCAGTAAATAATAAATTTTGAACTTAATTTAGACACAAAAATCAGAATCTCTTAGCATCTTCAGTGTAGTTAGCTATTATCATGGCAAAAACTGTAGTCTGGCACAAGTGACATTCAGTTTTCAGTGAACAGGGAGAGAGTGTTTCTTCTGTAGAAAATCCATTCACAAAAGTAACTGAGTATGTTTTGTATAAAGCACAGTGTTTTGTTTTCCTCCATTTCTTTTCTCACTTTTCCCCTCACTTTTCTCCCATTATTTTGTTAAGGACGTATTTATTTTAAAGAGAGAGTGTGTGCACGCAAGCAGAGGGGAGAAGGAGAGGGAGAGGGAGTATTAAGCAGGCTTCCTGCTGAGCGTGGACCCTGATGCGGGGCTTGATCCCAGGACCCTGAGATCATGACCTGAGACAAAACCAAGAGTCCAGTGCTGAACTGACTGAGTCACCCTGGTTCCTCTCCCCATTATTTTAAAAGGGATTGTAAAACACTCTTCTTAGACAGAAGTGATTTCTTTTGGGAAGTGTTTGGATGTAGTGTACATGATATATTTCAAATTTGTAACCGGGCATGACACAATCCTGACTTTACTTACATAACATATTGTGTTATAGTTTTTATATGGCTTTCAGTTAACATAAATGTAAGACATCACCATTAACATAATTCCACCTGAGCTCCAAAAATGAATTTGGCAAAGTCTTTCAAATTATGCACTATGCATGTGTTTTCAGATATAGAAATTAAGCTTGTGAGTTAAATTCGTGATACAGGTATAAAATTCCAAGATGTTACTAAAATACCTTTCTAAGAAAAAAAGAATGCACAGCAAGATGAAGGGGAGATTTGAGAAGAGATGGGTTGATGGACATAAAAAGCTTACTGCCTTCTAAATCTATCCTACACAGTTCATTTTTATTTTTCCCACATCCCTGACTATACTGATAAAATATCGGCTCCCTGAGTCTCTTCACCTCATCGACATTTGGCTTTATGACAACTTCGGGTCTTGCAACGGAATACCAGTTCTTATTGTTTGGAGGACATTTTAGAACGCACTAACATTTATTGAGTCTGTGTGCTGCTATGGTAAGTGCTTTACAGACAGCATGTCATTTAAACCTCACAGAAATTCTCTGAAGTATTATCCTTCCGATACACATGTCTTTAAGAACCTTTCTGTGATTTCAACTCACTTTCCTCCTAAAATAGTATTTCTAACATTAGCATGAAGACCTCTTTCCTGGGGATGTGGAAATTTAAAGACAGGACCATGGTGTCTGCATTTTAAACTCTTCAGATAATTTTGGTAACGTGGTCTACAGACCACAATTTAAGGAACTGTATTTTAATGATAATGGATACTTTTCTTAAGGTGGTTTTTTTTTTTGTTGTTGTTTTTTGGTTTTTTTTTTTTTGAGGGGGAGGGAGTAAAGGAGGGGGAGAGAGAGAGAGATAGAAGTGTGTCAGGGGAGAGCAGAGGAAGAGGAGAGAGACTTAGGTAGCAGGAAACCCCAGGTGGGGCTCCATCTCGAGACTCTGAGGTGATGACCTGAGCTGAAATCCAGAGTCAGATTCTTAACCCACTAAGCCACCCAGGCGCCCCCTTAAGGACTTTTGCTATCTATCAAAATGAAGATACGGTTGATTTGCTTTCTACATTGTGACTGGTTCAGGACTTTGTTTACAGTGAGGCTGTCCCCTGCTTTCAAATATATTAGCGTACTTGTTATGAAATTTGCCTCTAAATATAAAGTAGACTACAGAAGTTTTATTTCAATTCCTTTGCTGGAAAGTCAGACGTTCTTTTAAATCTTTTCCTTGGAATCATGCACCAGGTTCCAGTTGTAAATCCTTTCATGAGAAGGGTGCTTCAGTCATGGTAAGGAAGCAGGGCTTTAAGGAAAGCTCATAGATCCCTTACGATTTTAGTGAGGCATATTGCTGGCAGGTAGCATGGGAGTTGGATGAGTAACGTTAAGCAAATCCATTCTCCTTTAGGTGGACAGTGCTGTGTATTTCACAGTTGGAGGAGGAGAACTGGCATTCCCATAAAGTGTGTTTTTCTCTTCATTTAACGTTGATCACAACGTGAAATGGCAGGTGCAGTGTGACCATATGTGATGTCTTCATCTTATTGCCCTTTCCCCTATCACTTTATTATTTTGATCAGAAGACTTGGATAGATTTAGTTTATCCCTGATGCCCTCTTGGAAAAATTTAGGGAGTAGCACAGCAGTCTGCAAAGGCATCGTTGCTTGCAATCTGTCAGCTGGTGGCTTCAGGGGAATATGATGGCATGACTGTCTTCGGCACTGACTCCGTCTTGGACTGTGTATATGGAGGCTGGTATCAGGTCCACAGAGAGCAATGGCTCAAAGAAAATAAGAGATTATGTAGATTATTTTTTAGGAGAAGAACATTTTACCATTCTGTCATTAAGACTCATTAAGTGGTATTTTTATGGTAGCATAGCCTGACTTTTATACTGATGATACTCTTTTGTTTATTTTACTATTCTACTTTTCTTCTTCTTGGATGTTATGATAGGACTGTGCTTGTGTTCAGACTCTTGTTGAAGTCTGGCAGGGCCATATTACTTGCTTTGACTAATGCATCTGGACCAAAAAAATAGGTGTGTTGGAGTGTGTGTACACATAGGTGCATTTGGGCTTGTATATGTGTGTGTCATTGCCACGGAGGAAATTTTAAGTGCTGGTTCAAGACTCTGCTGCAGGTTTTTCTACCTTAGTGACTTTGTCTGGCGGTGGTTATATTACAGCATAACCTGACATACCATGACTGACATTCATGTGTTCTTTAAAATCATTAGGAAAATTCGCATTTTGGGTTGCATTGGACAGAGCACAGAGACATTCAAGAATTAGTAAGACAACATTTATATTAGTAAAGGTTTTGGAGCCTGTATCTCACAGGGAAGTAACTGAAGTAACAAGGGATATTTAGCCTGGAGAAAAGACCTAAGGGGGTCTTGATAAGTGATTTAAAATCTTAATGATCCACCAGATTAAGAAAAAAAAATCAGACATTAAAATGTATTTCATATTTTTGCAGAAGGTAGACCTAGACAAATGAGTAGTATTTCTAAAAAAATTGTTTAAAGAGTCCAAGTAAATGCGAATGATTTTTCTAATAATTACTGATGCCAAAAGTCACAGTAGTCTCTTGTGACGCCTTGAGCTTTTCATCAGAAATGGAATTTAAGGAATAACTGTATGACCATGATTCAAAGAAATAGTTTAAAGATGAGTTTTGTGGGCTCTAGAATGCCTGAGTATAGTAGTGGGCTGAACCATATACTACTAGGTGGGTGATCGTGGGGAAATACTTAGCCTTTTTTTTTTTTTTAACACTTAATCTTTCTATGCCTAAATTTCCTCACATATAAAATAATGTTGATGATAACAGGGGTGTCTATCTTAGTTTCATTGTGGGGATTTTGAGTGAAATCAAGCCAAATACTGAAAACAGGGCCTGGTACCAGGTAAATTATAAAGAGCTGTTTTGATGATGATGATGATGATGTTGCCTCAGAGGGAATTTGTAGATCATAGATTGGTTAAGATCATTGGATAAATTCAGTGGATCATATATTAGTTATAGAAACTAAAGTTTCTCATAGATCTATCATGTGGGCCAACACTCAAAAAAAAAAAAAAAAAAAAAAAGTTGCCCTGTGCCTTAGAATTGTGTAAAACTGAAAGGATTATCTTTAATAAAATAGAATTCAGTTGGCTTTTCACTCATTACTGTGGTAGGCCGAGTTCTGAAATGACTCCTCCACCTTAATTTTAGAGCCTGTGATATGCACTCTGCCTCTCTCCTTACCCTACAATTGTTATTGTTAAGTTACATGACAAAAGGATCTTGCAGAGTTATTAAAGCTATTAATTAGTTGACCTTAAGAGAGGGAGATTATTAGGGTGGGCCTACAGTAATGATAGGAGCCCTGAGAAACAAGGGGGTTTTCTCTGGCCAATTTTGGTAGAGGAAGACAGGGTTTGGAAGTGTGGGGAAGGTTTTCATCAGGGATCTTGCTGTTGATTGTGATGGTGATGAGTGCCTGAAAGAATTCCAACCTCAGGGCACTATGAGCAACCTCTAGGACCTGAGAGTTGCTCAACAGTCCAGCAGAGAGGACCTCATTCCTACAACCACCAAGAACTGAATTCTAGCAACCTGCAAATTTTTCCTCGAAGTCTCAAATGTGAACACAGTCAGCTGACAGTTTGAGTGGGAGAATCTGAGCAGAAAAATAGGTTCAGCTGTCTGGACATTTGGCATGAGGAAAGAAGGGTAAATGAGTGTTGTTTTAAGCCCCTGACTTTGTCTGCACTTGTACTACAAGGGAAAACTAACGCAGTTACCATGAAAGGATATCCGGAAGTTGAACTGATTTGGGAAAAGAGTCATTCTTCATACAACAAAAGTTAACTGGAGCGCTTGTTTTGCCAAATATGTGTGTAGAGCTGATGAAAAGAACTAGTAGAATGTACTAGAGATGCCTAATTGGACAGAAATGGAAATCACTATTCTATTGAAAGCAATTTTCACAGAATCAAGACTGATTCACTATCTGAAAAGACCTTGACCTTTTGACTGTGAACGGCTAAACCATTTTCCACAAGATTTGTTGCCTCATTGCTGCTTTTCTTTCTTCTGCATCTTTCATCATAGAAGGATGGATTACCATCCCCCAAAGTGTAATTAAGGTCAGTTGAGAATCTAAAGTTTGAGGAAGCTTTCACATGAAACACATTTGATTTAAAACAGAACTACGATGTAAAACTACGGAGGTGCACAAATGCCTTTTTTTCTTGAGAATATTTGCCAAAAATAACTATGCACATTGGATTTTGTTTGTATTGTCGATGCCTGCAGTAAATGATTGGGTAAAAGTAAAATAAAAAAATATATATAAAAGTAAAAAAGTTAACATAGTATGTAATCTTTTCACTTTTTTTAAAAAGAGTATGTGATAGGCTTTTTTTTTTTCAAGTGAAAAGATTGTGTACTATAGTCAATATTACATACTTTTCAACTGTTAAGTCTTGGAAAATCAAAGTTTCAAATCAAAATTTAGTTGACAATGATGGTATATGCGTATATTTTAATTTATCCAGCTTGTGTTAAAATACGGATTGTGCCAATGAAATGTGGTTGCCTCATTCTGGAAAGACCAGTTACTTTCTACCTACGAGGCCCCTTAGAAATCTACCTACATACTTGAATGCCTAATTTGACAGAGAAATTAATGCCCACAAGTATGAATTGATTTATCAAAGTTACTATGTGGCAGATTTAAATCTAGAGTTTTATTTTTTTCTTTCAGTGTTTTGTTTCTATTATGTAGTATTTCCTGTCTTTTTGACGCAAATGTTATGGTAATGCTAATGAGTTAAAAGTATTTTTATCTTATTCAATAACAGTTAATTAGCCTGGTTTATGGATAATCTCATTTGGCATCATGTGACATTGGGGACTCCTTTGTATGCTGCTTGTCAGTCAGCTTCAAGACTGCCACAGAACGTGTGAGACCTAAAACAGGTGCCTAACCACATCTTCTGATTATTTTGGCTCTCGAAATCTTCGAGAGAGTGTATGAACTTGGTCTAAAATTGAGGTTCAGTGACAGTCAGACCCTAAAGGGATCTGCTTGGTGAAATACTGATGCTCTGAAAGAAATTTACTGTTAGTGAATTCAGGTAGAATATGAAAGAGTTGGCAGCAGAATCTGGGTGTTCAGTCTTTTGTGTGTGAGGTTGTGTGTGACAATCCCTAAACTAAGGTTCTTTCCGCAATTTCTATCCCCCAGAAAGGAGAAGCTAGTGAAATAACACACACACACACACACACACACACACACACAATACATAATCACAAACACACAGTGGAAAAACTGCCTGAAAGAGCTGATTAGGAATAGGTGAAGGGAGAAATGTATCTGATGTTTATTTTTTGAGAGAAAGTCACCAGCATCTTGAGGAGCAATATATAGGCTTGAGAACAAAAGTGCATAATGACATGGAGGGATGGTGAGAAAAGCAGAGTATAAGGACATAGTGCTACAAATAGCAGCCCTGATTGTATTTGAAAATCTGCACCCAAGGGGCGCCTGGGTGGCTCAGTGGTTTAAGCCACTGCCTTCGGCTCAGGTCATGATCTCAGGGTCCTGGGATGGAGTCCCGCATCGGGTTCTCTGCTCAGCAGGGAGTCTGCTTCCCTCCACTCTCTCTGCCTGCCTCTCTGCCTACTTGTGATCTCTGTCAAATAAATTAATAAAATCTTTAAAAAAAGAAAAAAAAAAAAGAAAATCTGCACCCAAATCTTTTAGGAGAAGAAGGAACAATTAGGAAGCCAGATCTTGAGGGAATACTGAAATCACTGATAATTAAGTCTAAGAGAGCTGAGTTTGTTGTATTTCTTTTAATGTGAATCATTTGTACTAGCCGGTGAGGTCAGGGAGTCTATGGTATGGCAGGAAAGTCTATGCTTTCTCTTTCTAGAAAAATCTGGAAAGTATAGATAAATCATTAGAAGAAGAGAATTACAACAAATTTACACCTAAAAATATATACTCTTAGTATATTAGCATATAATCTTTACTACTGAATACTGTTTATGAGTGATTATCCTTCATTGGTAAATATCCAAAAACGGGTTATGCTCTCTATATTGTTTTTTTCCAACAATATAAAATGAGCTTCTCTTCATGTTGTTGTTACTTTTATAGGATTACTTTAATATCTTCATTGTATTCTGTTGAATGCATGTCCTTTTCTTCAAGGAGTCAATCCTTTATTATTGGATAAGCATTTCCCCCCCTTCACGTATTTTTTGGGTTCTGTGGACCGTTCCATGCTACATAAATTTATAGCCAAATCTTTGAATATGCATATAATTTTTTGTTTGGGATAAATTCCTGGACATGGACATACCATTTCAAAATACTGTTATTTCAGGGCTTTCGACAGGTGAATACCTAATTTGTCAGCAAGATTGTTATCAGTTGACAATTTGAGAGTCCTCAACACTTTAAAAATTAGGAGCACCTGAGTGGCTCAGTCGGTTAAGCATCCAATTCTGGATCTCAGCTCAGTTCTTGATCTCAGGCCCAGATCTCTTGATCTGGACATGGACACTACTTAAAATAACAACAACAAAAAGTAGTGTCTTACTCTCCATGCTTTTCCGATGTGTAGAAAAACCCCACTGCCTGTTGTGTTACCTGGTCGTCTTTTCCTTCATGTCTTCTGGGCTTGGCAACTCGGGGATATTGATTCTATCTCTACTATAAAGGTATGTGCGCACGGTAATAACAAAAGAAATACAAATAAAACAAATGCATTATTATAATTATGGGGGAAAGTCTGGAAGAATATGCACAGACCCCTTATTAAGTTTAACTTGGATGTGGATTGGGGACGTGGATAGAGGAGTGGAGGTCTAAAAGTATGTGATATTTTAAATTTCTTCTTAAACCACTTTTTGTATTGGTTGCGATTTTTTTCTATAGTTATTCTTAGGGCAATATTATGGAAATAGAAAAGAAGGGAAAGGAACTCTTACCTACTATATGTAAGACTTGCCAGATTTTGTTAACATGTATCATCTTATTTTAATTTCCACTATTTGAAATAGACTGTATCCTTCCTTATTTGAAGATGAGACAGCAGTGGCTTAGCTGGATTAAATGACTTTCCCCAAGCCAAAGAGCCATGCAGCAAGGAAACTGGAGGTGAACTCAGGTTTGCCTGATCTAGACTAATTTGCAGGGGATCTGGGAGTTTGATACAGAAACCTATGTTCTTTCCCGTGTGCTAAGCTGTCTATCAGGAGGGCTGTGAGCTGACTTCTGAGATCAAGATGTCTGTGTACAGAAAAGGGAACTGTTGGCTCCTTTGCTGAATCCCAGTTCTGAAGTTAATGAGTTCGAGTGTCTGGGAGAACTGGCTTCCCACAAGGTCACACAACGGGAGTCAGTGTTTTCCGACTCTCTGCATATCCAGTGCAGTTCCTTGCCAGTTCTCTTGGAACCAGCCTTGTGGTTTCATTTCATGCTGACAAGGACAAATTCCAGAATCTGATTTCAAGTGAATGAACGGTATTAAAAAAAAAAAAAAAAGTGGTGATGAATTCTCATATACGGTGGCTGCTGCCTTTCAAGTATTAAAGTAACTCTCTGTTTTCTTTTCTGAATAGCAATAGCTTTTTTTTTTTTGCTACAGTAAATGGCAGAGATACAGTGAAGGAGATTTTACAAAGGATAATTATGATGGAAAGGCAAGGGAGTAGGAAACAATAGCTCTAAATATGAGGAGTCCTCCAAAATGAACCATTATGTAAAATTTATCATTCACAATCCAGAGGAATGGAGGTTCCAATAAATGAGACTTGCAATCCTTAAAATAAACCCTTTTTGATTCCTAAAGATAATATATCAAGATAGAGGTAATAAAAAGATAGAAATTGCACAAATTATCCTTACATACTGCTTTTCAGTGAAATATTTGAATCTGTTACTATTGCCTTGGACAATAAAAAGGAGTGGCCTAGCTGCCATAATTGGACAGCCCTGAGGTAGGGTGGGCTTCATGTCTAACTGATTCAATCTAACAAAACTCTAAAATTTCTGCCTATTTTTTGTGCCATTCAGAGACCCTTCGTCCTCCAATGGCTGTCTCCTCTCATGGTTAAAGACTTTCTGTTAGCCACAGTATGTGATACACATTTCTGCATTCAGTTATAGACAAAGAGCACACCATACCGACATTACAAGAAAGACTAGAGTTTTCTCCGTCACTTACGCACTCCTGAGCTGATTACTATTGCCAGAAACATTCTCCTGGACCTGAAAATGGTGTCCATTATCGCGGAAAATCCTGGACTCTGAAATGTATCCAATGTAACCATGAAATCTCAGGATATTAGTTAAGGGAAAAGAAAGGAAGGAATTCTTTCCGGGTAGGCATTAAAAAAATTATAGTTCATAATAAATAAATTAAAGTGAATACTGTATCTTGTTGTGGTATACAGTGATGGTCCGACTCCATACAATACCTCTTTATTGAGCTCTTACTGTATATATAGATACAGTGTGTAAGTGTGAATAGAGAAATTTTCTCTAAACAATTACTCTCTTAAGGTAGGTTTGCTTTTCCATGTTGGTAATCTCTGTCTAACAAATTAACTCAAAACGTAGTGATTTAACCCAATAATAAGCAACTGTTATCTCTCATAGTTTCTGTGTGTAAGGAATTAAGGGAAACTGATATGGGTAGTTCTGGTTAGGGGTTTCTCATGACGTTGCAGGCAAGAAGTTGGCAAGGGTTGCATTCATCTGCAATCTTGACTAGGGTTAGAGGATCTACTTCTAAGGTGCTTTACCCCCGTGGCTGGTGAGTTGGCTTTGGTGGTTGGCAGTACACATCAGTTCCTCTTCACCCCTAAGGGCTGCTTAATTGTCCTCCTGACATGGCAGCTGGCCTCCCTTAAAGCAAGCAGTTCAAGCAAAATGGAGTCTGCAGTGTCTTATGACCTAACCTCTGAATTCACTCACAGTCACTTTTGCAATATTCTACTGATTCCACTGGTAAATCCTATTTAACATGGGGGAGATCTACGTCCTCAAGGTTGCAAGGATCCTTGGCGATCATCGTGGAGATTGGTAACCAAATGTAAATATTGCTCTTTCTATATTAAAGGTTTAAAAAAAAACAGTAAACAGGCTCAAATGGTTTGAGATCATAGATAATCTCAGGGCACTATGCTTTCAACTACTGAACTAATGGAGCTGGGCTAATTGCTCCAAAGATGATTCTTCTCCTATTAGAAATTCTAGGGGCACCTGGGTGGTTCAGTGGGTTAAAGCCTCTGCCTTCGGCTCAGGACATGATCCCAGAGTCCTGGGATTGAGCGCCACATCGGGCTCTCTGCTCAGCAGGGAGTCTGCCTCCCCCTCTCTCTCTGCCTGCCTCTCTGCCTACTTGTGATCTCTGCCTCTCAAATAAATAAATAAAATCTTAAAAAAAAAAAGAAATTCTCATTTTACCTTTCACAAACTATAAGATAGGTGGAGATGTGGAGTGGCTGTAATTGGTCTTATTTTGTAGATGGTGAAATCTCATTGGTGAGACATCAATTACTTGCTCAAGATCACTCACACTTTGGCAAACTGCTGACACAGGTGACCATCAGCACACTAAATACTTTAAAATGTTTTTGAGATGAGTTTTCCAGGGAAGTTAAAATTCAGCTACTTTTATACTACACTGGGGTTTTCTCTTTTTGTCATATTTTTTATTCAAAGAGCACAAAAGCATGTTTCAAGCTTAGTTGTAGTCTTGAGTCTCTTTACAACAGTACTGAAGAATACCGTATTAAGCCCTTAATCATATGTGAACCTGACATCATAACTTCAACCTAGAGGTGTGATTATAAACTTTAGATAGCACGTGTGCATATAACTATATATTGTTATCTAATTCTTTAACTTTCTCAATTAATGCTGTGCCTAGAACATATTAGGTGTTCAAGAAATGTTATTATAACTATTACTTTACTTAATAGGCTAAATTTAGTTTTATAATATATACAATGAAACTGAAGTTTAGGCATTTAAGGGGTGTTTTAGAAACTTGGTTCTAGATTCGATGGGATAAGTTCAACATTTAATCTATATCTTTCTTTTCTCTTTATTGTATGTTTTAAACATTACTCCACCGTTCACTGCTCCCCATCCCCAACCACATCCCAAGGGCTTTGGCTTCAAAGAAAAAAATATTTATCAAGGCATTAGTGTGTCTGTAGGTCAATTTCCCTAAACATATTCATGTAGTTGAAAGATAATAAGGGAGAGAATTATTTATATGAAGAAATGAATGGATAATGTGACAATTTCTGGCTGATGATAACATTGCAAGAAAAGAAATCACAGCAGGTATTTAGAAATAGGAGAATCTTCCTCATATTTTCAGACCACTGAATAGCTAATCACATTTTTAGGCCAATGATAAGGACTGTTTGGATTGCAGAATGGATCACAGATACACTATATCCTAAATCAGATGATTTGCATTCTTTAACCATGCTAGAGTATTAAGCCCATCTATTAGTAGAAATATTAATGGGACCAAGCAAAGCCTCTTTAACAATGCTTTAAACATACTTGAGTGTGTCCTAAGCAGTATCTCTACAGAGAATTGCTCTACAGTGAATTTCTACAGAAATTCTGAGTTGAATAAATCCCAGAATTGGCTTGCTGCCAATTGGATGAACTGAAGGACAAGACATCTGTGTATCTGTGATTCCTGAAACATAGTTATCCAGAATCCTCATACTTATCCAGATCTTGCTTCACTGCTAAAGCCCTATAAGCTCAGAAATGGAGTAAAGTTAATTACTGCCTTTATCATAGTATATTAGTTCAAAACCATTGCAAAATGGCCCCAAGATGAGCCTGGCATGTGGAAAGCCAGAGAACTCGAGATGGTTGACATGGGCTGTGATCCATGGAATTATTCCATATATGATGTTAAAAACAGACAAACCCAAGTCTAGTCTTATTTGAGAAATATGAATGTAGGACTGAAGCCTGCTGTATCTAAGGAAATCAAGTGTTTTC
The DNA here is from genome assembly GCF_922984935.1 of Meles meles. Classification (NCBI taxonomy): domain Eukaryota; kingdom Metazoa; phylum Chordata; class Mammalia; order Carnivora; family Mustelidae; genus Meles; species Meles meles. The sequence goes on from NC_060073.1 coordinate 24,151,513, forward strand.
AGTCCTTGCTACCTGAAGACTTGCTTCCCATCCCACATTCAGGAAAACAGGGGCCCGGGGTGACTCTGGAGTTCATGAAATTGTGTCCTATTCTATTGCATGTTACCATTAGTGTATGCTTCTGCCGTTTCCTTGGGACTCTGAGATCATAAACTATAGTACAATAAAGAAAACCCATCTAGATGTAATAATAAGGTTGCATTATGCTGGGCACAGGTCTCATCAACTCATATGTATTTAACTCTGAAAATCCTCAGAGACCTATGGACAGAGATGTTAAGCAAATTTCTCAAGGTCACTGCTACTGACTGAACGTATATGTCTCTCACAATTTCAAGTGTTGAAACCTAATTCCCAGTGCAATCGTATTTAGAGGTAGGGCCTTTGGAAGGGGATTTGGGATTAGTGTCCTAGAAAAGAGACCCCAGAGAGGTCCTTTCTCCTTTCACCAGGTGAGAGCACACTGAGAAGATTGTCATCTATGAACGAGGCTCTCACCAGATAATGAATCTGTTGGCTCATTGATCTTGGACTTAGCAGAATCCAGAACTGTAAGAAATTGTTTTTGTTTTTTTATAAGCTATCTAATTTATGTGTTCTATGCTGGTCTCAGCCTATCATTAACAAACATTATGATTGCACCAGCCCTTGGGGTTCTTACATGATTACAAGGTGCCCTCAGTGAATCACCATCAGGGAATTTTGACAAAATAAATGTATTGTTTACAGAACCTAGAAATTATGCAGGATACCTAGGGCTACACAGCAATGTCATGAGGAGAGAGAGAGCACATGGGCCTGGGGTTCTGCTTTTACTGGGGCTGTAGATGGGGACTCAGGGTTTCTTGGACTCACTCTTCATTGGTGAATTTATTATTCCCCCCACAAGAGGGGAATTTAAAGAGAAAAAACAAGTGACCCAAATGGTCGGTTATCAAAATCAAACAAGATCTCTAAAAGAAGAGCCTTGGGGTGGGGAGGTAGCCTGTCTTTGTATTTTAGTTGTGTGGCTGGCAATGTGTTTATTCAAGATCGCTGTCTTTGTTTGAAAAGTATGCTCGTCCATCAATGTTGAAGTCAGGCACTTATATTACAAAAAACCCCACAAAAAACTGTTAAGGTTTCTACTACATTGTGGTATTCTGTTAACAGCAGCTTTAATGGACTACGATGATGACACACTGAATAAGTAGCACATTGGGATTGGAAGGCAGGTTGCTCCATAATCTGAATTCCCAACCATTACTCTTGGCTGGTGTATGTGCTATAGTACTGGCCCCTATGCGCATATGAAACTATCCTCCTAGCAGAGCCCATGCCATTGGTTCAACCCTTTTCATTTTTAGACTGTGTCATGGACAGGTATTTTTGAAAGTCTCAGGAGGTGTGAAAGCTATGAATGAATGATGGTGTTTTGAAGGACTTAGAGATACATTGGACTTAAGAAATTACAGGATCTAAAACCGAGGCAGAGGATCTGGGAAATATAGAAAACCCCAGGAAGAAAAATCATTAGATTTTGGATAGTTTGTGGGTTTGGTGGGGTTTTTTTTTTTTGTTTTGTTTTGTTATGTTTTTTGGTTTTTGCTTTTGCTTTTGTTTTTTGTTTTGTTTTGGCATAAACTTAGTAAAAAACTAGGAAACTGTTCTTCTGTATCAATAGGGTGGTATAATATCAACCAGCATTGACATTACCTGGCATTAAAGCTTCAGTTAACTTAAAAAGTGTGTCAATCTCAGTTGTTCCTGCCTCAGTAGAGAGCTGCTTCTAATTCCAATATCTGCTTGATGGTGTGGGATAATATCCACAGACTTAACGCTATAATTAGGAAATGGAAACCCATACTTCCATTGACTGTCATGAAACAGGAGATGTAGGGGATGGGCAGCACATCAGATCTGTGGGATATGGTAGAGAGAATTAGAGTCTGGAAAGCCCATTGTAAGATAACTCTTACAGTCTTATGTGGTCTACGTTTGCTAATACAATTTAACATCATTTAGTAAATGATTTATTGTACTTAGTAAAATAATGAATAAGAATTGGATCATTGCCTCTACAAAGAATTTCTCTGAGTTTAGACAACCCATTTAACTCTTAAATGCCAAAATATATTCCGTGGTTAAGTCACCACAAAACGGCTGACTTTACACATGAGTTATTAATAATGCTTAGAAAGAACATGGAACATGTATTTTGTGCCGTAATTGAAAAATACCGTAAAGAAAGTAAATGTGTCTTTATAAAAAGTTAATGTGACATAACTAAAACATGTTAACTACCAAGCAATCATAAAACAGTATTTTGACTTTTCTCCCTCTTTTTAATCTGTTCTCATTTGTTTCCATAAAATGTTGAAGAAGCCTGAGTACACTTCTTTTTTGGTTTCTGCAAGAAGTGTGACACATCAAACACAGAATGGATAAGATATGCAGAATGCGTATGGAACTGTAGGCCCCATCAGCACTGAGAACTGATTCCTTAATTGATCGTGCTTTCATGAGCCTTCAGAATCACCGTCCAAACTGAATATAGAAGATGGAAATCCAAGGCATGGCATAGCTTTTCTGCCTGATACCATAAGCACATCTATAAGTTGAACTGGAGAGAGCGGCTAATTCCAGATATTTTAAGCATGAGGTCCTCAAATAAACTCCAGGACTGAGTTCTTTTTGCTGTCTCACTAAAAAGACTGGCTGGAATCAAAATGCCTAGTCACTTGACTACCATTAGGAACAAGGTTCCTGGAGACTATTGGTTACAGTGTGCCATTGTCTCTCAAATTTATCTATATCCTATAGCCAAATGGGAGGGGAGCGGGATACTAGAACCCATACACTAATAGGTTTTATAAGGTAGGTGCAAAATTGCTTGGATAGTATACAGAGTTATATTCAAATTTCAAATTCTATATATTTCAAATTTCAAATTCTATATATTTCAAATTTCAAATGCTATATCTATATTTCAAATTCTATCTGTATCTTAAAATGGAAAACATTTTAGATGCATGTCAATATATAAAGGCATAAATACAATATTGATTTATTTTTTTGATAGTGGGTTTTTCTCAATTCTTACTCCTTTTTAGACTGATTTCTGTGACTACTTTCATAAAAAATTCTAACTAATTTAATTTTCACATTAACCCTGGGGAGCATACACTGTAATATGCTTGGCTGATGGTTGTGCAAACTGAACCAAAGAGCTTGTTTAGAACTTAAATTGATCCAGATCCTTTAGTAAATGTGGAGGTAGAGTTTGAACTCAGGAAACTTAGCCCTTAAGTCCCGTCTCCAGCCTTATTTGCACAACTTCTATGCAGAGAGAGAACTTGAGAGTCTGAGATATTTATTCAGTATATCTTATGTGTCACAATGTGCCAGATATAGGTGATTGTAAGAGTCATAATTCTCAAACTACTTACTCTCTGGTTGTAGTCTCTTTAACATGGGATATGCTCTGAAACCAATTAAGATGAAACTTGTAATCTGGCCAGTGCCAAGTAGAACCTAATGATCTCTCTTGTTCTAGACACCGTGCCTCTACTAATGCAGCTTAAACTTGCTTTAGACTTTTTGTGATATTAGTGTCTCAGGTTAAGACTGTGGTCATTCAGGGGCACCTGGGTGGCTCAGTGGGTTAAGCCTCTGCCTTCAGCTCAGATGATGATCTCAGGGTCCTAGGATCGAGCCCTGCATCAGGCTCTCTGCTCAGCAGGGAGCCTGCTTCCCCCTGTCTTTCTCTGCCTGCCTCTCTCCCTACTTGTGATCTCTCTCTCTCTCTCTCTGTCAAATAAATAAATAAATAAATCTAAAAAAAAAAAAAAGACTGTGGTCATTCAAAATTATGAAGTCTCCCCATTAGGAGAACATGAGAGAGGAAACTCATTGAGAGGGAGAGACAAAAGAAGCTATAGAGACAAAATAGTAAGGTTTTGAAGGGTAAGCAAGAAATTAACAAACCACAGTTGCACAACAATTAAGAGGAGCAATCTGAGGTGGCAGGAAGGATACGGTGTGATGGTCAAAAAGAGACAAAAACTGAGCTCGCTAGGCCTGTATTTTCCTCTATTCTTTCTCTCCTGAGCTCCGAGTGAAACTAGGTGTTTTGAAGTATATATGACTTTTTTTTTAAACTGCTATGGAAAATTATAATGAGGAGGTAACATACTGGCCTTTATAATTGCTTTATGTTTCAGTGAAGTTGTCACAGAAACCCTGTCACCTTGCACCACACCTCAATTCAGATTTCACAGGAGTATGGGGGAGAGGGTGTCGTGTGCATGTGAGTTTTAATGAATCTCGTGGTTGATGGATGTCCAGTGGGAATATTCCATGTGTCAGCCATGTTTCTCGGGTTCTTACCACAGTTAAATATTTTTGAAAGTGCTCAAGGAGGTGTCCCCTGTGTGCTCAGAAAGGAATGAGTCAGAGACCGTAGAGCATCTTTGCCTTCACCTCTTCCAGCCTTCTCTGGGAATAGCCATTGCTGCTTGCTTTGGTCACTGAGCCCCTCTCCTCAGTGGACGTTGATCTCCATAACCGTCCCTTGGACTGTGTAGCCTAGGGGGGCTTCAGGGAATTCCCAAGAATGCCATTGTCACTACAGGCTGCCCGATTCTCCCACCGCATTTTAGTCACATCCACCTCTACGAGGCTACCTTGTCCACCAGACACCATGGCTCCCCATCAACACAGGTGATTCATGCAGGAATTGGGGTCCAGAAGCCCAAGTTTTTGTCACCCAGAAATATTGTATCTCTAGAACATGTATGGGTTTCCTGCGCTGTTTGCATTTGCCCAGTGTCCTCCATGAAAGCTTTTTCTCAGGTTTTTGCTTTAACAGTCCTTCACTCTTCAGAAAATTGAAGTCAGAATACAAAAGGGTTTGGACTGGGAGAGAAATCCAAGTGACTGTTGTATGCTCAGAATCTCTCTTTTGCTCCTGTAGCTTGTAGGACACTGTTCTGCTTCTTTTAGGGCCTACTGGCTTTCATTTTGTGTTTCAAGGATATTCCTCCATCTTTCATGCTGATAGACTTCCTGAGGGCACAGCTCACCCAGTTAGACCTATCATAACTACCTCAGTAGGCTCTGCGCAAGCTCAGCCTGGAACGCCTGCTACATGACGTCATAGTTTACTGGTTTGCTTTTGTGCTGTTTAGAAAAAGATGTGCAATAAATGAAAGATTGGGCCCTTGTTATTCTGCGAGTGCACAGTATTGTTGCTTAACCTATCCCCGTGTATTTATAAGCCCCCCGAATATATCTGCTTTTCTCCATAGAGGAAAAAGCTCTCCTCCAAAAGGAGTTTTGACCTGGGAAATTACTCCTGTCATTTGACGCTTACTTGAAAGAGGGACAAAGTGTCAACAGGCACTTGGTCTGTATCAATACCATTTATGCAGGGCCAGTGCTGTGGGAAGTTCTTTACTGCCTGCTTATCTCCTGGGAATGATAGCTGAATACTCATGTTGGTCTCTTATTACACAAGTCTTCTAGAAAGGCCTGTGTGTGGGCAGTAGGCACAGGGCTCTGCCCATTTTAGCGTGTCCATTAGCACTGTGAGGACTGTAGGTTACAAAAAAAACTTGTTTGCTGTACTCTCCCCAAAAAGAAATATTTATACTTTCATTTAGTCTTTTCAATTCCCATGAGAAAGGTACAGTAGCTGAACTCCCGAATTAGAATGTGTTTGAAATAATGGGAAGAAGAGGGAACGAAAAAAGACATTTCTCCTCTAAAGAATTTCAAGTTGTGCCTCCTATTGTTGCTGATCTTTAAGTTGCACATGGGAAAAGACGGAGGGCTTGTGGAAGGGTGGCTACTCTCCCAGACGTGGAGGCCATGCACAAAGTCAGTTGGTAATGAGATTCTCCACAGCAGCAAACTGCACTGTCCATTCATATTTCTTTTCCACCTGTCCCCACAATGGTGTCTGTTTGCTCAGCCCGCATGCAACAAGGCTGTGTTTGTAAGTGAGGGCCCATTCATTGGCTGTCTATTTAGAAGTCTTGACAGAAAATCCCATGAAAAACTCCTCAATTCAAATTCCTCTTTAATGACTTGCTCCATTCACCAGCGATGGCCGGGGGAGGGTGTTTGGGGCTTGACTTCTTCCCCTATGGGAAACAAGAAAGCATTTTTTATAAAGCTCCTGACGTGCTAAGGGTATTAAACAATAAGTCATGATAGATGATTGAATCTGAGGGAGAAATCTCTCTCTCTCTCTCTCTCACTTTTTGATAAAACCTTTATCTGGTTCACAAAATAGGTAATCTCTAACTATCAATGGTGTTTTCCGTTTGAAAAATTTAGTTGCTCTTTATGCCTTCCTTGTGACTCCCCGTCTCTCCAGTGGATGTTGTTTGCTTGGTTGGTTTTCTCTGGATGTGTTTCAGTATCACATTGGGAGAATTATGTTTGTGGTTACTCTGGTTAGCAAAACAAAAGGACAGTTGTAATTATCCCAAGTTTTTGGCTTCGGTTGTCATTTAGTTAGTTGAGGTATATGGAGCTCAGAGGTGAGAAAATACCTCTTTGTGTATTTGATTCTCTCTGCATTTCTTCTTAGTTTGTAGAAGAAATCCATTTGGTACTAGGAAATCAACGACTCAAACATTTCCTAACAAGGTGATATATGAGGACATCACAGTAGAACAAAACATGAGGGTTTTCCACCCTCATACTGGCAGATATTCCCTTTCTTGAGTAACTTTGTTCAGACTCTCACAACTCATTGTTTCTTTTTTTTTCAATTTTTTATTTTTTTATTAACATATAATGTATTATTAGCCCCAGGGCTACAGGTCTGTGAATCTCCAGGTTGACACACTTCACAGCACTCACCATAGCACACACCCTCCCCAATGTCCATAACCCTACCACCCTCTCCCTAATCCCCTCCCCCCGGCAACTCTGTTTGTTTTGTGAGATTAAGAGTCTCTTATGGTTTGTCTCCCTCCCAATCCCATCTTGTTTCATTTATTCTTTTTCCTACCCCCCAATCCCCCCACGTTGCATCTCCACTTCCTTGTATCAGGGAGATCATATGATAGTTGTCTTTCTCTGATTGACTGATTTTGCTAAGCGCAATACGCTCTAGTTCCATCCACACTGTCTCAAATGGCAAGATTTCCTTTCTTTTGATGGCTGCATAGTATTCCATTGTATATACATACCACATCTTCTTTATCCATTCATCTGTTGATGGACATCTAGGTTCTTTCCATAGTTTGACTGTTGTGGACATTGCTGCTATAAACATTTGGGTGTGTATGAGTTCCATGTCTTATCACTCATCTCAGTCAGGAATAACATTTAATTCTTGAATTTTCCCCCTTTACAATGCATCATCTGTGAGTTTAGGGGCTTTGTCTGACACATTCATTTCTGGATACTTTCTACTCAAAACAGCACATGGCATGTCATGTGTGCCCAGTTAGTGTTTCTTGAGTGAAGAAATGAGAAATGATTGATTCATGGTCTGCTGTTCTTTATTTTTCTAAAGAGCCCTTACAGGCATTTTCCCAAGTAGAGGACAAATCAAGGAACACTCGGTGAATTCTTGATTTGCCATTAAATATTTTGTTTTGTATGTTTGTTTTTCAACATTCAATCTGTATTGGAGATTGCTAAATAATGAAGGTAAAAATATCGGTAGCTTTCTGTCCTCAATGAACTTAGATACTACGGTGATGACAGAAAAACAGAACAAAAACTATTCAGAGTTGTAAAAGAGAGAAACTCAGTGTGCTGGGATTTCAGACAAGAGAAAGTTTCCTTTTTGCTATGGCAATTAGGGAGTCTTCATGAGGAAGCTTCCAGGGTGAAGCAAATGTGGTTTGTGCTTCAACCTTAAGAGGTTGTCCACAATCCCAGTAATCAAGATTAATTCTTTGTAATGCAATATGTTACAAAATCAATATTGATACCAAAAAGTGTCATGATGAATAAAATACTATGATTTAAAGAAAGTATTACTGTTTTTCCTTTTACCTTAAGCTCCATTACAACAGGGCATGGTCCATGTTTTGTAAACAGAGGCTCAGGAGGGTTGATCAGCAGCATAGAAAGGGGAAAGAGAAAATGTTTTGGGCAGTCATGAGTGACTGATTTGACCAAACAGAGTAATGTATAGTATAGTGGGTGTTAATAAGATTCTAAGTCATAAGTCAAAGATTTAGGTCACAAATGAGTATATGACTAAATTATGAACAATCTAGACTCTCTGGCTCAAAAATTGGCATTATGATATAAACAGTGGGGAGCTGTGAAGATTTCTGAGTGGAGAAAGTGAGATCATATTTAAAGTAATAATAACAAATACAAATAACAAAAACTTTTATTTTTTAATTAAAAAAAATTTATTGTGTTATGTTAGTCACCATCCAGTACATCATTAGTTTTTGATGTAGTGTTCCATGATTCGCTGTTTGTGTATAACACCCAGTGCTCCATGAAATCTGTGACTTCCTTAATACCCATCACCAGGCTCACCCATCCCCCCACCCCTCTCTGTTCTAAAACTCTGTTTCCCAGAGTCCATAGTCTGTCATGGTTCATCTCCCACTTCGATTTCTCCCCCTTCATTTTTCCTTTCTCCTAATGTCCTCCATGTTATTCCTTATGTTCCACAAATAAGTGAAGCCATATGATAATTGACTTTCTCTGTCTGACTTATTTCACTTAGCACAAGTACACTTTTAAAAGTCCTTTAGGGAGTTAAATCTGAAAACAGGATGAAAATCTCTTCCCTCGTTTTTGTATCTTTGTTTAAAAGGCAATATATTAGAAAGTTGCTTCAATTTGTGCCCTTTGATGAGCATCAAGTTCTAAAACAGAGTTTACTATTTGATCTGAATATTTTCTGACTTTGCTTAATCCACTTTACCATATAATAAAAATGCCACTGAAAACCATATCCTCACGGAGAGATCATTACCTAATTAGACCATGCTCAAACTGCTCTTTTGGAAGGTTCTGTCTCTTACTTTTGCTCTTCTTTTTCTTTTTTTAAAAGATTTTATTTATGTATTTGACAGAGAGAACACAAGTAGGCAGAGAGGCAGAGAGAGAGGAGGAAGCAGGCTCCCCGCTGAGCAGAGAGCGTGATGCAGGGCTCAATCCCAGGATCCCGAGATCATGACCTGAGCTGAAGGCAGAGGCTTAACCCACTAGCCACCCAGGTGCCCCCACTTTTGTTCTTCTAAGACTGAGCAGCTTCTCTTCCTTCACTTCTAAGTGACATATTTATTTTCCAGAACATATTAATGGTTTCAATAAGATTACAGCTTCCTCTTCCTCTCTTTATAACATTTGTCTGCTTTTGGTGACATCCTATTTCTGTTTATCTATTACGTGTTTGTTTCAAAGTTTAACTCTGAGAAAGCGGACATTTTTTCCTGATCTCCAGTATTTAGTATTTCGAGTATTTGACATCTTTGTCAAACCCTATTTAGATAGATTTTGATTGAATTTAATGGTGTTTTCCTAAATGTGTCTCTGAACTATACACAACATGATAGGATGGGATCCAGGCTAAGTTTTCTGAATTTGGTAGGAGTAAAAGGGCATGACGTCTGCAACATAATCTAAAATAGTTTGACCAAAAGAAATAGATGCAGATAACTAAAAATAACGCTATAGAGTAAAAAGCATTAGAAGTGAACAGTGTGTAGTGGAAAATTGGGAAAGTTGAACTGGCAAATGCCAACAATTGGTGAATCTAGATGAAGGGTATAGAGGAGTATACCCTTGTCTTGTTTTTCAAATTACCTGTAAAGAACTAAAAACTGAGAACTAGACTATCCAGAGAGATTTATGGTAAAATATCTTGGCACTTATGGTAAATATTCAGTTAAATAAAGAAATTGGCAAGAAGAGGGAATTATAGAAAAAATGGTTTCGTACCCTTCTCTAACCTATTGTTCTAGGATCATGATTTTTCTTCGAGTTTCTTTACACCATTGAGTTCCAAGTCCTCATGCTTACATGAATCACCCTTGGAACATAATACCTAATTCCCTTTCCAGTTTCGCTAAACCATAGGTAGCATTTTTTTTTAAATATTTTATTTATTTATTTGACAGAGAGAGAGTTAACAAGTAGGCAGAGAAGCAGGCAGAGAGAGGGGGAAGCAGGCTCCCTGCCAAGCAGAGAGTCCGATGTGGGGCTCGATCCCAGGATCCTGAGATATTGACCTGAGCTGAAGGCAGAGGCTTAACCCACTGAGCCACTCAGGTGCCCCCATAGGTAGCATTTTTAAGAAGAAAAATTTGCAAAGCAATTCGAGTGCACAATTCATCTGTTTATTTTTTATGATTATTTTTCTCTCCATTTTTTAGGATTTTTCCACCCATGTGTATTTGAGAACCAGGATTTTAGTGACTCACTGATACCAAGTCTTTTTTTTTTAAAGATTTATTTATTTCAGAGAGAGAGCACAAGTGGGAGGAACAGGGAGAGGGAGAGAGAATTTCAAGGAGACTGCGCAAAGCGCAGAGAGCCAATGCAAGGCTCCATCATAGGACCCTGAGCAGAAACCAAGAGTCAGACGCTTAACTGACTGTGCCACCCAGGTGTTCCAGCCAGTATCAAGTCTTAACAAGTATTCAGTTTGGTTTCAAACAGAAGTAATTCTTTTATCTTTCAGTACATTTTATCAGTTTATATAATTAAAATACTATGGTTAAGTAATTGCAGTTAAATGTAATTACAATAACAAGTATATGAGTTTAGGATACAATAGGACAGGCACTTGGCAAGCTCACATCTCCACTCATGGGAGCAGAGGGGCTATGCTTGCTAAATCACATCAGCAAACATTAGTGTGCTACTGGCGTGGGTCATACATTGTAGAGAGAATTGAGAATACCAGGTAAGCCAGCAGTTCCACTAAGTGGAGAACACTCAGGAAGGTTTCCATTATGTTTCAATTTTGTGTAAATTATTGAAAAAATTTTTATATCAGAAAGTTTTAAGTTAAAGTGTGGCTTTTTCAAATACATTTTGCTCTCTTGTCACTCTCTGCCTCTCTTCTGCTCCCCACCCTTCCAAAAATTGAAAGAACAAGATTGGGAAATTGAATTTTCCTTTGAGATGTACCAGTGGTACCTTTTTATGAACGTTGAAAGGAGAAAAAAGTACTGATGTCCTTCAGATTTCTAGGGCAAGTGTGCTCCCCAAATTTGTTAATAGGGTGCATGATATCGGACCTCTTGTACCAGTTGAGACTGTTGAGAAATTCTGACCAGATATGGGTAACTGGTAATACTGAGGAGGATTGTGGTGGTTGGGGCAAGGAATAGAGGGATTCCTTGCCCTAGGCCAGTCTCTTCCTAGGACATATGTAGACTCAGAAAAGGGAAGACAAGAGAAACAGAACTTAAGAACTATGCATCAAGAATGAAGTGCCATTCCAGCATTACTGAACAGGATTCCAGGGACCAAGGATAAAATCTGTGATTCAGGGACTGTGAGAAAAGTTTTGGTTCCTTGATTTTGAGAGGGACGTAGGAGTTATAGAGGGGAAAAAAATGATACCAGTTCTCTAAGGATGTGTGTGAACATGGACTGATCCCATCAGAAGAAGTCTAATATGTTAATATAAGCATAAACTAAAATCTCAACATGTGAAGAGTTGGGCAAGTTGAATTATTATGTTTCATATTGGATGCTCCAAATGAAGTTCTTGAATAAATAAAAGTATCTTTCCAAATTTTAATATGTTATTAATACTGCAAAGTATTAGTAGATGATTTCTGTCATGACTCTTCAAATTCCATATGTGAAATTCTAATTCATTACTTTACCCCAACTCCCACTGTGGTTTCAGTTATCCATGTTACCTCATTTTTTCATGGTTCTCATTATTTCAGGCAAACTTTTTTTTTTAATTCCATATAAATATAAAAACTACAGTGACTGTACACTCATTATGTCCTTCAGAAATTTGTTCCATTTTTAAGTAAATTCAGTCAAATACTGTTCTTACATAAGTGAACCAGAATCTGCTTTCTTGTATTTATCAACCATCAGTCCTGCTTTCCTTGGTCCAATAAAATTTGTTTGTTTCTTTTATGTGTTAGTCTCTCAAACATATAAGAGTTATAAAGTTTCCATAAACATGTTGTTGTTGTCTTTGAAAAAAATAAATAATGAATTTATTCTTTCTGGAAAGCTTCAATCCCTTAACAAATACCATTAAGTTATTTGAAAAATTTAATGTTTATTGTTTGAAATAAAGATTTTTCTTTTAGCCTGTCTTTGCATATTTTTAAATGCCTTTATATTTCTTGATTTATGAAAGACCAAGAATTGACTTTATTTTTAAAATGCTTTCTCTCCTAATTTAGTGATTCTTTTTCTTTTTATTTATATATGACAGATCAAAGGAACTGATAACCTTTTGATGGTAACCTATAGAATAACTGGATATAGCAGTTACTAGAAAGTGTCTAAGATGCTGTGGCATTTTGGGGAAGTTCAGGTGGCTGAGAAAATTAAGAACAATGAGATGGATTCTAAGTGCAATTGTTGAAAAAAATCAATGAACAAAAGTTATTCACGGTTTGATACAATATAACTTTAATGGAAATAACTATACTTAGAATTTTAAGAAAATATTACTATTTTTATTTTTTTATCTTATTGCCTGTTTTTATTTCACTGCTTTTAAGATTTCATTTTTTTATATCTAAGTAATATTTCATTACAGATATATACCACATCTTTATCCTTTCATCTTACAATGGACACTTAGGTTGCTTCCATATCTTGGCTATTGTAAATAATGCTGCAGTAAATAAAAGGTGCATAATTTTTTCAAATTAGTGTATTTGCTTTTTTTGGGTACATAGTAGTAGAATTACCAGATCATATGGTATTCCTTTTTTTCTTTTTAATTTTCAAGGCACCTCCTACTGTTCTCCATAGTGGCTGTACCAATTTACATTCCCACCAGTAGGGCATGACAGCTCCCTTTTCACTACATCTTCACCGAAATTTTTATTTCTTTTATTTGATACTAGACATTTTGACTGGCATGAAGTGATATCTCATTATGGTTTTGACTTATGACGATGACCAGTGATGTTGAACATGTTTTCATGTATCTTGGCTATCTGTATGACTTCTTTAGAAAAATATTTAGGTCCTCTGCCCATTTTTAATTGGATTATTTGTGTGTGTGTGTTTGTGTGTGTGTATGTTTCATTTTTTGTTTTGTTTTTATTTGTTGTTGATTTGTGTAAGTTTTTTCTATATTTTGGCTATTAACCCTTATTGGGAGTGTCACTTATGAGTATTTTCTCCTATTCAGTAGGTTGCCTTTTTTTTTTTTAATTTTTTATTTATTTCTTATTTTTTTTATAAACATATAATGTATTTTTATCCCCAGGGGTACAGGTCTGTGAATCGCAAGGTTTACACACTTCACAGCACTCACCCTCCCCAATGTCCATAACCCCACTCCCCCTCTCCCAACCCCCCCTCCCCCCAGCAACCCTCAGTTTGTTTTGTGAGATTAAGAGTCAGTTATGGTTTGTCTCCCTCCCAATCCCATCTTCTTTCATTTATTCTTCTTGTACCCCCCTAACCCTCCATGTTGCATCTCCACATCCTTATATCAGGGAGATCAAATGATAGTTGTCTTTCTCCGATTGACTTATTTCACTAAGCGTGATACCCTCTAGTTCCATCCACGTCATCGCAAATGGCAAGACTGCATTTCTTTTGATGGCTGCATAGTATTCCATTGTGTATATATACTACATCTTCTTTATCCACTCATCTGTTGATGGACATCTAGGTTCCTTCCATAGTTTGGCTATTGTAGACATTGCTGCTATAAACATTTGGGTGCACGTGCCCCTTCAGATCACTACAGTTGTATCTTTAGGGTAAATACCCAGTAGTGAAATTGCTGGGTCATAGGGTAGTTCTATTTTAAACTTTTTAAGGAACCTCCATGCTGTTTTCTAGAGTGGTTGCCCAGTCTGCATTCCCACCAACAGTGTAGGAGGGTTCCCCTTTCTCCGCATCCTCGCCAGCATCTGTCATTTCCTGCCTTATTAATTTTAGCCATTCTGACTGGTGTGAGGTGATATCTCATTGTGGTTTTGATTTCTTTTTCCCTGATGCCGAGTGATGTGGAGCACTTTTTCATGTGTCTGGTGGCCATCTGGGTGTCTTTTTTGCAGAAATGTCTGTTCATGTCCTCTGCCCATTTCTTGATTAGATTGTTTGTTCTTTGGGTGTTGAGTTTGCTAAGTTCCTTATAGATTTTGGATACTAGCCTTTTATCTGATATGTCGTTTGCAAATATCTTCTCCCATTCTGTCAGTTGTCTTTTGGTTTTGATAACTTTCCTTTGCTGTGCAAAAGCTTTTGATCTTGATGAAATCCCAATAGTTCATTTTTTCCCTTGCTTCCCTTGCTTTTGCAGTTGTTCCTAGGAAGATGTTGCTGCGGCTGAGGTTGAAGAGGTTGCTGCCTGTGTTCTCCTCAAGGATTTTGATGGATTCCTTTCTCACATTGAGGTCCTTCATCCATTTTGAGTCTATTTTTGTGTGTGGTGTAAGGAAATGGTCCAATTTCATTTTTCTGCATGTGGCTGTCCAATCTTCTCAGCACCATTTATTGAAGAGGCTGTCTTTTTTCCATTGGACATTCTTTCCTGCTTTGTCAAAGATGAGTTGACCATAGAGTTGGGGGTTTATTTCTGGGCTCTCTATTCTGTTCCATTGATCTATGTGTCTGTTTTTGTGCCAGTACCATGCTGTCTTGATGATGACAGCTTTGTAATAGAGCGTGAAGTCCAGAATTGTGATGCCACCAACTTTGGCTTTCTTTTTCAATATTCCTTTGGCTATTCGAGGTCTTTTATGGTTCCATATAAATTTTAGGATTATTTGTTCCATTTCTTTGAAAAAAAAAAAAGGATGGTATTTTGATAGGGATTGCATTAAATGTGTAGATTGCTTTAGGTATCATAGACATTTTCAAAATATTTATTCATCCAATCCAGGAGCATGGAACATTTTCCATTTCTTTGTGTCTTCCTCAATTTCTTTCATGAGTACTTTGTAGTTTTCTGCATATAGATTCTTAGCCTTTTTGGTTAGGTTTATTCCTAGGTATCTTATAGTTTTGGGTGCAATTGTAAATGGGATTGACTCCTTGATTTCTCTTTCTTCAGTCTTGTTGTTGGTGTACAGAAATGCAACTGATTTCTGTGCATTGATTTTATATCCCGACACTTTACTGAATTCCTGTACAAGTTCTAGCAGTTTTGGAGTGGAGTCTTTTGGGTTTTCCACATATAGTATCATATCATCTGCAAAGAGTGACAGTTTGACTTCTTCTTTGCCCAATTTGGATGCCTTTAATTTCCTTTTGTTGTCTGATTGCTAAGGCTAGGACTTCTAGTACTATGTTGAATAGCACTGGTGATAATGGACATCCCTGCCGTGTTCCTGACCTTAACGGAAAAGCTTTCAGTTTTTCTCCATTGAGAACGATATTTGCAGTGGGTTTTTCATAGATGGCTTTGATGATATTGAGATATGTGCCCTCTATCCCTACACTTTGAAGAGTTTTGATCAGGAAGGGATGCTGTACTTTGTCAAATGCTTTTTCAGCACCTATTGAGAGTATCATATGGTTCTTGTTCTTTCTTTTATTAATGTGTTCTATCACATTGATTGATTTGCAGATGTTGAACCAGCCTTGCAGCCCTGGAATAAATCCCACTTGGTCGTGGTGAATAATCCTTTTAATGTACTGTTGAATCCTATTGGCTAGTATTTTGGTGAGAATTTTTGCATCTGTATTCATCAAGGATATTGGTCTGTAGTTCTCTTTTTTGGTGGGATCCTTGTTTGGCTTTGGGATCAAGGTGATGCTGGCCTCATAAAATGAGTTTGGAAGTTTTCCTTCCATTTCTATTTTTTGGAACAGTTTCAGGAGAATAGGAATTAGTTCTTCTTTAAATGTTTGGTAGAATTCCCCAGGGAAGCCGTCTGGCCCTGGGCTTTTGTTTGTTTGGAGATTTTTGATGACTGTTTCAATCTCCTTACTGGTTATGGGCCTGTTCAGGTTTTCTATTTCTTCCTGGTTGCATTGTGGTAGTTTATATGTCTCTAGGAATGCATCCATTTCTTCCAGATTGTCAAATTTGTTGGCGTAGAGTTGCTCATAGTATGTTCTTATAATTGTCTGTATTTCTTTGGAGTTAGTTGTGATCTCTCCTCTTTCATTCATGATTTTATTTATTTGGGTCCTTTCTCTTTTCTTTTTGATAAGTCTGGCCAGGGGTTTATCAATCTTATTGATTCTTTCAAAGACCCAGCTCCTAGTTTCATTGATTTTTTTCTATTGTTTTTTTTTTTGGTTTCTATTTCATTGATTTCTGCTCTGATCTTTATGATTTCTCTTCTCCTGCTGGGTTTAGGGTTTCTTTCTTGTTCTTTCTCTAGCTCCTTTAGGTGTAGGGTTAGGTTGTGTACCTGAGACCGTTCTTGTTTCTTGAGAAAGGCTTGTACCGCTATATATTTTCCTCTCAGGACTGCCTTTGCTGTGTCCCACAGATTTTGAACCATTGTGTTTTCATTATCATTTGTTTCCATGAGTTTTTTTCAATTCTTCTTTAATTTTCTGGTTGACCCATTCATTCCTTAGAAGGATGCTGTTTAGTCTCCATGTATTTGGGTTCTTTCCAGCTTTCCTCTTGTGATTGAGTTCTAACTTCAGAGCATTGTGGTCTGAAAATATGCAGGGAATGATCCTAATCTTTTGATACCGGTTGAGACCTGATTTGTGACCCAGGACGTGATCTATTCTGGCGAATGTTCCATGTGCACTAGAGAAGAATGTGTATTCTGTTGCTTTGGGATGAAATGTTCTGAATAGATCTGTGATGTCCATCTGGTCCATTGTGTCATTTAAGGCCTTTATTTCCTTGTTGATCTTTTGCTTGGATGATCTGTCCATTTCAGTGAGGGGAGTGTTAAAGTCCCCTACTATTATTGTATTATTATTGATGTGTTTCTTTGATTTTTGTTATTAATTGGTTTATATAGTTGGCTGCTCCCACGTTAGGGGCATAGATATTTAAAATTGTTAGATCTTCTTTTTGGACAGACCCTTTGAGTAGGATATAGTGTCCTTCCTCATCTCTTATTATAGTCTTTGGCTTAAAATCTAATCGATCTGATATAAGGATTGCCACTCCAGCTTTCTTCTGATGCCCATTAGCATGGTAAATGGTTTTCCACCCCGTCACTTTAAATCTGGAGGTGTCTTCGCATCTAAAATGAGTTTCTTGTAGGCAACATATAGATGGGTTTTGTTTTTTTATCCATTCTGATCCCCTGTGTCTTTTGATTGGGGCATTTAGCCCATTAACATTCAGGGTAACTTTTGAGAGATATGAATTTTGTGCCATTGTATTGCCTGTAAGTTGACTGTTACTGTATATTGTCTCTGTTCCTTTCTGATCTGCTACTTTTAGGCTCTCTCTTTGCTTAGAGGACCCCTTTCAGTATATCCTGTAGAGCTGGTTTGGTGTTTGCAAATTCTTTCAGTTTTTGTTTGTCCTGGAAGCTTTTTATCTCTCCTTCTATTGTGAATGATAGCCTAGCTGATTATAGTATTCTTGGCTGCATGTTTTTCTCGTTTAGTGCTCTGAATATATCATGCCAGCTCTTTCTGGCCTGCCAGGTCTCTGTGGATAAGTCTGCTGCCAATCTCATATTTTTACCATTGCATGTTACAGACTTCTTTTCCCGGGCTTCTTTCGGGATTTTCTCTTTGTCACTAAGACTTGTAAATTTTACTATTAGGTGACGGGGTGTGGACCTATTCTTGTTGATTTTGAGGGGGGTTCTCTGCACCTCCTGGATTTTGATGCTTGTTCCCTTTGCCATATTAGGGAAATTCTCTCGAATAATTCTCTCCAATATACCTTCTGCTCCCCTCTCTCTTTCTTCTTCTTCTGGAATCCCAATTATTCTAATGTTGTTTCATCTTATGGTGTCACTTATCTCTCGAATTCTCCCCTCGTGGTCCAGTAGCTGTTTGTCCCTCTTTTGCTCAGCTTCTTTATTCTCTGTCATTTGGTCTTCTATATCACTAATTCTTTCTTCTGCCTCATTTATTCTAGCAGTGAGAGCCTCCATTTTTGATTGCCCCTCATTAATAGCTTTTTTGATTTCAACTTGGTTAGATTTTAGTTCTTTAATTTCTCCAGAAAGGGCTTTTATATCTCCAGAGAGGGTTTCTCTGATATCTTCCATGCCTTTTTCGAGCTCAGCTAGAACTTTGAGAATCGTCATTCTGAACTCTAGATCTGACATATTACCAATGTCTGTATTGATTAGTTCCCTAGCCTTCAGTACTGCCTCTTGTTCTTTTTTTTTGTGGTAAATTTTTCTGCCTTGTCATTTTGTCCAGATAAGAGAATATGAAGGAGCAAATAAATACTAAAAGGGTGGCAAAGACCCCAGAAAAATGCACTTTAACCAAATCAGAAGAGACCCCAAATTGTGGCGGGGGGAAAGGGGATAAAAAGATGTTCAGAAAAAAAAAATTAAAAAAAGAAAACAAATAAAAAATATAAAAAAGAAAGAAAAAATATATATATTAGATAAACTAGCTAAAAAACGTTAAAAAGAAAAGGGTAAAAGTTTAAAATATTTAGCAGAAGAAGAAAAAAAAATTTGAAAAAAAAATTAACCGCAAGACTAAAGAATCATGGGGAGAAAGCCATGAGTTCCGTGCTTTGCTTTCTTGTCCTCTGGAATTCCGCTTCTGTCCTTGGTAATGAACCTGCTTTCCTTGGTAGATGAACTTCATCCTGGCTGGATATTTTGTTGATCTTCTGGGGGAGAGGGGCCTGTTGTAGTGACTCTCAAGTGTCTTTGCCCGAGGCAGACTTGCACCGCCTTACCGGGTGCCGGACTAAGTAATATGCTCCGGTTCGCTTTCAGCAGCTTTTGTTCCCTGAACGTTTTCCGTAGAGTTCCGGAGGACTGGAATGAAAATAGCATTCTCCCAGTCTCCGGCCCGGAGGATTCGAGAGCCCAGGGCCCCACTCCTCAGTGCGCCCCCAGAAAACAGCGCCCAGTCACTCCCATATCCCCAGCCTCCGGCCGCGCTCTAAGCTCACCCAGCCCGCGACCAGTTCAAGGTAACCCCGAGCTGAGAGCTCAGTCCTCGGCTCTGTCTCTGTAGCCGGCTTCTCCGTTCTAATACCTGCGAGCTCTGTGACACTCCGACACCCCTGATCCTTCTGTGACCCTGCGGGACCTGGGGCCACGCTGACCCCACATAGGCTTCACCCTGGTTTAGCCTCTGGAGCAATGTCCTTCAGTGGAACAGACTTTTAAAAGTCCAGATTTTGTGCTCTGTTGCTCCGCCGCTTGCCGGTAGCTGGCCCCTCCCACCGCGGTCTAGCTTCCCGTCGTTTGGGATTCACTTCTCCGCCAGTCCTGCCTTTCAGAAAGTTGTTGATTTTCTGTTTCTAGAATTGCTGTTCTTCTTCTCTTGATCTCCGGTTTAATTTGTAGGTGTTTGCAATGTTTAGATAAGCTATCTAGCTGATCTCCTGCTACCCGATGTAGTCTCAGCCTGCTACTTCTCTGCCATCTTGACTCCTCCCCTCCGGTTGCCTTTCTTTTGATAATGGTTTCTATTGCTGTGAAGAAGCTTTTTATTTTGGTGTAATCCCAATAATTTATTTTAGCTTTTGCTTCCCTTGTATATATGCATATCCATATATACATTTCTAATGCTGATGTTTTTTTTTTCTTTTTTTTAAAATTTATTTATTTTCAGCATAACAGTACTCATTGTTTTTGCACCACACCCAGTGCTCCATGCAGTACGTGCCCTCCCTATTACCCAACACCTGGTTCCTCCAACCTCCCACCCCCCGCCCCTTCAAAATCCTCAGGTTCTTTTTCAGAGTCCATAGTCTCTCATGATTCATCTCCCCTTCCAATTTCCCACAACTTCCTTCTCCTCTCCATCTCCCCATGTCCTCCATGTTCTTTGTTATGCTCCACAAATAAGTGAAACCATATGATACTTGACTGATGTTTTCTTTTAAGAGTTTTATGGTCTCAGGTCTCACATTCAGGTCTTTGATCCATTTTGAGTTTATTCTTGTGTGTGGTGAAAGAGTGGTCCCCTTTCATTCTTTTGTATGTAGCTGTTCAGTTTTATCAACACCATTTATTGAAAAGACTGTCTTTCCCCCTTGTACATTCTTGCCTCCTTTGTCATAGATTAATTGACCATGTTATTATGGTCTTATTTATGAGCTCTCTCTGCTGTTCCATTGATCTATGGCTCTATTCGTATACTAGTGCCATAATGTTTTGATTACTACAACTTTGTAGTATATCTTGAAATCTGGGATTGTGATACCTCCAGTTTTGTTTTTCTAAGATATTTTTGGCTATTTGGGGCCTTCTGTAGTTCCATAAAAATGTTAGGATTATTTGTTCTAGTTCTGTGAGAAATGTCATTGGTAGTTGGATAGGGATTGCATTGAATCTGTAGATTACTCAGGGTGGTATAGATATTTTAACAATATTAATTCTTCCAGTTGATGACCCTGCAATATCTTTCCAGTTTGTGTCATTTTCAATTTATTTCATCAGTGTCCTATGGTTTCAGAATATTGGTCTTTCACCTACTTAGTTAAATTTATTCCTGGATATTTTACTCCTTTTAGTGCAATTATAAGTAGGGTTGTTTTCTTAATTTCTCTTTTGCTACTTTGTTATTTGTGTGTAGAAATGCACTGCCTTCGGCTCAGGTCATGATCTCAGGGTCCTGGGATCGAGCCCCGCATCAGGCTCTCTGCTCCACGGGGAGCCTGCTTCCTCCTCTCTCTCTGCCTGCCTCTCTGCCTACTTGTGATCTCTCTCTCTGTCAAATAAATAAAATCTTTAAAAAAAAAAAAAAAAAAAAAAGAAATGCAACAGACTTCTGTATATCAATTTTGTATCCTGTCACTTTACTGAATTCATGTATTCTAATAGTTGTCTGGTGAGATCTCTAGAGTTTTCTACATAAGATATCATCTCATCTCCAGATTTGTTTCTTTCTTACCAATTCAGATACCTTTTCTTTATCTTGTATGATTGCTACAGCTAGAACTTCCAGAACTATCATGAATAAAACTGCCAGTAAAAGTGGACATCCTTGTCTTGTCTTGTTCCTAACCTTAGAAGAAAATCTTTCAGCTTTTTCCTAATGAGTCTGGTATTAGCTGTGGGTGTGTCACATACATGTTCAGAATATACTTTTTATTGTTCATTTGTAAAATTTAACCTCTTTTCAGATATCAGAACATAACTTTTTCTATTAATATCATGACATATACGGCAACCATGCAGAGAAAGCTTTTCATTTATCTCCGAATTTCGGGTATTATTATGCAGTGTAAATTTCGTTAATATATTTCGGCAAAGGTAAAAACATCATATTTTCCCACAAATGTTCATTTCCAATTGGTTAAAAAAAAGAAAATCTGTAAGTTTTGATTCAATAGCAAGTTTAGTACCTCTTGTTCCATATTCTTCAAAAAGCACATTTTTTTTTTATCCTTGGCAGATGAATCAAATTTTGTTAAAACATCATTGACATAGTCACACATGTCATGAAATCCCCATTAACTAATATTACTGAAAGAGTAAGAAGAAAAAAATACCACAAGACTTACTACCCTGATGCTTTTAGTAATTTTTTTCAAGAGGTAGGCCCAGAGTTTCGAGAGGGTAGCTGTATTTATGTGAAGAAAAAAGACTATACCAAGGAATTTATTTTCTCTTGGTTTTTTTTGGCTGAAGTCCCAAACTGAAAGAAGTTGTTTTGGATTTGATCCTATTTCTTATTTGTAGGCCTCAAAAAAAAAAAAAAAAACAAACAAAAAAACCCACACATTATAATTTGTCACTAAGGATAACACACATAGTGTAAGACATGGGAGCATGGAAAAACCACCAGGGCCTTTTTTGAAAGCAGAGATCGCTGCTGAGGTAATGCTGCTTCTGCAGTGCAAAATCAGCCTCTTAGAACCTGAGCACTGCATTTCTTTCCCTCTGAAACTTTTAAAAATATATGCCATTTAAAGATTTATTCATTTACTTGAGAGAGAGTGCGCACAAGAAAGAGAGCATGAGTGAGCAGGGGGGAGGGGCAGAGAGAGGGAGAGAAATCTTCATGCAGACTCTCTGCTGGGTGTGAAGCCCCACACAGGGCTTGATCTCACAACCCTGAGATCCTGACCTTGGCCAAAACTGAGAGTCAGAGGCTCAACCGACTAAGCCTCCCAGGTGCCACAGTCCTTGCCATTTAATATAAATGCATAGGACACTGTGATCATCATTTAATTTTCAGTTTCTCATAGATTTTTTTCCTTAGAAAAAAGGAAACAGAGTGATCTATACTCTGAAACAGAGTGATTTACAATCTTACAGGAACTATGGGGTTTTGAATTGTTTACTGATTTTGGGGGGAAATATCTAGAAAACATTATAGTAAAGTTTGGCAAGTACAGCTAAACTTGGCTCAGGTGTTTCTTAATCATACGTCACCTCTCTGGTTACCCACTTGAACAGGACTTAAAGAAAATAGCATTCCATTTTGTAGTTAATCTAATTGAAATCATTCAACCCAGTCAATCACAAGCCCTTCCCTCCCAGAATCACTGGACTTAACAGAAAAATTGATTAATCACTAGGTAAATAGGTATAATAAAAAGACAGCTTGAAACTGGTGATAGTTGATACAATGTGATCTTTGATACTGTGTCACCTTACAGTAAGTGCTGGCTTGAAAGTCATGGAGAACAAAGTTCCCAGGGTCAAGGTTACATACTACGTCCTTTGATCTTTTTTCTTTGTTTGAATATGTCTCTTGTTCTGAACATATAAACTTGAAAATAGGAGTGGAATTTTTTTTCTTTGTGTCGAGTTTTTTATAATGGCAGAAATAAAAAGAGAATACTATGTATTCTCTGAAAGGAAAATAAACCATCTAAAACCCTACCAACTAACACAACTGTGATTCCCTTTCTCATCTTTGCACACACGCATAGGTGTTCTGCATCACTGAATTGCAACAAATATTTTATGTTCTCTCTTGTTTCATCTCACATTGCATGACCTGTGTTAGACACTAAAATATCAGGATGGATCATATATGTTCTCCAGTGCAAATATTAATATTTATAACTTTATTTTGAATGGTCACAAAGTGTACATAAAATGTGGTAATCACATATAATTTTTAATAATATCTCTATATTGGAGCGCCTGGGTGGCTCAGTGGGTTAAAGCCCCTGCCTTCAGCTCAGGTCATGATCCCAGAGTCCTGGGATCGAGCCCCGCATCGGGCTCTCTGCTCTGTAGAGAGCCTGCTTCCTCCTCTCTCTCTGCCTGCCTCTCTGCCTACTTGTGATCTCTGTCTGTCAAATAAATAAAAATCTAAAAAAAATATAAAATAAAAATAATATCTCTATATTTTTGATATTTATCTCAGCTCCAATTTTCTACTATTTTAGATAATGCTACAATGCTTTTTTCCCCTCCTTCTTCAAGTTCTTGACAAATCACAGGGTGAAAGAATGTGGTTCTTTCATGACCTTGAATACATATGACTCATATGTATGATGCAAGTTGCAATGTTGACAGCCAGGTCTAAGTGTACCATAAGCAACTAGACTTTATATTTTTAATGCATTTGTTTTTGTAATCACTGATACTACAGGGAAAATTTAGTGTCATAAGAGGGATTGTTATAGTCAGACTTTAACCTACTCAGAACCTTGAAGAATTACACTCCTTTAAGTCATTGCTACATTAATGATTAAAAACATTTTTAACTTCATAGACTGTGTATTATGACTCAATTACCCTTATCCTTGTTAATTCTCTTCCTCTGCTATAATAGTTTTATTGGGATACATTATGAAACTTGTAGAACCATAAATAGTCATGATCATATTGCATTCTGAAAAGAGTGAATTCTGTTGGAATATAAATCCAAATGAAAAAAGAAACATGCACATTTTAACAATAAGGAAAGGGGACAATATTACATAATATTTTTTCCCTCTGAAAATCCTTCAGCTTTGTACATTCTTACAGATAGAATATATCATGCTTTAACAATCAAATGAAAAACGTCTTTCTTTGGGATATATCATTTCATTATTCAGTTACTCACATATTCTTGAGCAATCTTTGCTTTCCTAAATTTGAAGAGGGAAAATGTACCTTGCATAGAGATGAATGAAATTAAGGGTCAGAGTTGGCCGATCTGAAATCACAGGCAGAGCGAGCCATTGAGAAGCCCAAGCTTTACCTCTTTTTCTCTGTGTGAAGTTGTTTTCTCTCACGCTCTGTGGCCTGGATTCTCGAGACAGGGTCCTTTGTTTTTTCCTCAAGTGATTTTTGTTTTTGAGGCTTACACATTGGACCAAAGCCTGGGAAATGTGGGTGTAACCAGTACATTCTCTTTTTGGAAATAAATGGGTAGATTACTTCAGCATAATACCAGAGCTAAGAATAACTCCAAAGAGCCTATAGAAGTTGGCCTGGGTTTTAGTCTTTTACTCCACCTTGAAGGCTTTGAAAACTGAATAACGTTGTCCCTGTTCTATTCAGAGAGGCTATCTGGCTGTGACAGTGAAGACACCACATTCAATTACAAGGCCCCAAATATGTGTGTGTGTGTGTGCACGTGCATGTGTCCTCATGTGTTTGTATGTTTAATAACATTAGTGAAGTTTTTAAATTATAAATTAATATATGCTTATAATAAAAAGTATATAATATTGAACTGTATAGGGAATAAAGTGAAAGTTGTCTTCTCATTTGCTTCCCACCAATATTTTAACAATTAATATTCATAATTCTATATATGTTGTCCTAGAGATGTACTATGTATATATTTCAGTACAATTTCGGTGTGTTGTACCAGTCACCTGGTTTTTTTTTCTCTTCAATAATATTACCATAGAACATTATTATTACTTCATAATAATTCAAAGTTGTAGATAATATTGAAAACATAGATAAGCATAAAGGAAAAAAGTGCCTCTTTTTACATTACCAGAATTTTGTTCATTTATGTAATTTGGATAATATTTGGATCATACCATATATGTTGTGTTATAATATGATTTTTTTCCCTCAGTGTATTTTGAGCATTTTCCACAGGTTTAAATGTTCCTCTCTGACAGGATATATTCTATTTATTTTAAAAATATACCAGAATTCATTTAGCTCACTCTATATTGTTGGATATTCAGGTTGTCAATATTTTTTTCAATATTAGAAGAAAAGCTTGCATAAAAAGTTTTATGCATGTGTTTACTGATTTCATGGTTTCCAAAAAATGAAATTGCTGACTTAAAGCATTTGAAACTTGTTGAGATATTGTTAAATGGTACAAAGGATCAATAGTGATGGTACATATAGCATGGGATCAGCTGTGATGTTACTGAGCTACCAACATAAGATTAAATGGTTACAAACGATCAACTGCCATAACTCTTGTTAACGACCAATTCCTTGTCAAAATGACTTAAGTCTCTAATACAAGAATATTAAGTATGTAATATGCCAAAATATTATATCCTATATAAAATATAATGAGTATAAAATAGCATTCTTACACATTTCTACCGTCTTTTCTGTCATTCTGTGTATCCTCAGGATAGGCTGGGGTATGCTGTAGTGATAACTTGCAAATCTCAATGACTTAAAAACAGGAATTCTTATTTTTCTGTTTATGTGACTATTTGCTGTGGTGTCTATGGCATTGCTTTTCTTTATATTCACTCCAGGACCCAGGCTGCAGAAGCAGTCCTCATTTTGGCTTTAACTGGTCTTGTGGCATAGGGAAAAGAGGTGGTGGAACCAAAGATAGTCTTGAACTTGGGCTCAGAAGAGACACACATTACTTCTTCACAATTCATTAGGCAAAGTGAGTCAGATCGCCATTTCTCCCATCAGTGAGGGAGAGAAATAGAATTGTCCCTCTATGAGAGGCAATGCAAGCTCCATGGTGAAGCTTTCTATGAATATGGCAGGAATGTTCAGTTCTCTCCCATGGAGTAGGAGCAAATATTTTAGACCAGAATAGAATCTACCCACATCCTGATCCTGGGTTTTCAAATTGGGAAGGACTTTGACATGATCCAACACTATATTGCAGTGTGAGTACAAGCCTCCATTTGTTCAAAAGCCTTCCAAACTCTTGCTCTAGAGGTAATATATAAAATGAATGATTTCATAGGATGAAATCTCTACAGTATCCATTATTTAAAGTATGCAAAACTGTCTTACCCACAGAGACTTTTATAAATTATAATCTCCTCGCCCCCCCGTCTTTTTTTCCCCATAGCTGTTATATAAGAAAACTATCACATGGCAAGAAAGTTTACCAGAGTTAACTTTCCTCAAATATAAGATCTGTACAAAGTCTCCTCTGCGTGTATATGTATATCTAGAAATGCTCTTTGCAGTTTAGGGAAGAGTAGGGAGACCTTTTTTATAGCCCTCTGCAGCTTTTTGTGATAAAAATCCTTCCAGTACTTGTGTTGATTGCAAAACCATCTCTTTCTACAAAATCCATTCTCTGTTTCCTCTCTCATTATCAGAAGCAGCTTCAAATAAAACTCTCCGATACAATGTTACAACAGTGAATTTAGTAGCTTAAATGTTTCATCTTATATCAAGGGATTCAATATAACCCAATATTAAATGGGCAGAAGCACTGAGATTCCTGGCATATCTTGGGAGGTAAAATGGCTAGGTTACATGAGAACAAAAGTATTTTTCACCCTTGTATGCCTCATATAAAACAGTAATCTATCAAGTTTCAGTGTCCGAAGTCAGTTATACCTCACATTCTAATCCTCTCTCCTTCCTAGGTGGTAAATCTTATTTCTCGACTCTTAATGTGTGGTGTGAATACAGGAAAATCTAAAAGGCTTTAAATCACGTTTTTAATGTGCTCATATCTTGCTGTTGCTGTCCATAGAATTGTCCTTTGCTCCTGCACATGGACATGTTTTCATGGAGGTAAATTTATTTTAATTTTAGCTTCATTTCACACTGAGCTAGTGGAGAGTAGCATTGTAGCTTACTGTCTTTTCTGTTTGCTAGAGTTTTCGCAAAGTTGACATTCAGGACTTTCTGTATCACTTGTCACTTAAGATAATGGATGCTTGGTTGATTTGGCGGTGCTGGCCCATATTCTTCCCAGGGTCTAGGAAAACTAAATTCAGGAACCTTAGTTCCAGGCTCTCCCTATCATCTTAGGTCTGAGGTTACTGATGATGCTTCTTTTTTCATTGAATTATAGCAAGGCCTTTGTACATTTTAAGCTCTCACCATAAACAGCTCTCTGGTCATGGAAGATTGAATATAGCTACAGTAATATAGTTTCCTCCAGGGAAGGAATTTAATGGGATAGAAAGGGGGAGAAATGAAAAATGTCTCATTAAGCTTGTTCTGCAAACTAATGTAGACAGTCGTAATAGGAATTTCATTTCTGGCATTGGAGTGTGTTTCAGTGGTTTTCAAGCTCTCTGCTCAGGAATATGAATGAACTTGGAACATGCGTTCATGAGTTTGCCTACATGTGAATAGTATATATTCAGGAACAAGCATGATAATGATCAGTGCTCTACAGTAAGAATGGAGGCATTTTGTGTATTTCCAGGATGCAGATATCTTAGATCACTTCCCTGCATGTCTTCTGTTCACTGATATCTCTCAGGAACTTATTTAACTTATTGCTTATTTCTCTTTGGCGCCTCAAAGTGCTTATTCTTATAACTGCCCAGTACCACAAATTTGTACAAAAGAGCTAGAAGTACTTATACTTTTCTCCATTTCCAGTTTTTTGAACCATTACTCCTTTATCATTACACTAAAAATAAAATTCCTCTGAAGCTCATACTGCATTGTTAAATTAATCTCTTGTTCCTTATTTAGGAAATCTTTTTAACTTATTTATTTACTGAGGTTTTGGGTATATGGTCCATTGTCTCCTGCTCCCCCTAGATGCCATCCACCATCCTGAACAAATTCATAGGCTGTTTGTGAAAAACACAACACTGTAGCTGTACTGTTACTCGATATGCATTAGTACAGTAAAGGAACTACCAATATACTTTGGTGACTCATTCTCATGAAACATGGCAAAATATGTACATAGCTTCACTCATGAAATCTTAATATGTGAATATATAAAAATAATTTGTGTCATCATAGTTAACTTTTGTTTTACTCTCAGTACATCTGATTTTTTTTAAAGATTTTATTTATTTATTTGACGTTGAGAAACACAGCGAGAGAGGGAACACAAGCAGGGGGAGTGGGAAAGGGCGAGGGAGAGGGAGAAGCAGGCTTCCTGCTGAGCAAGGAGCCTGATGCCGGGCTCGATCCCAGCACCCTGGGATCATGTCCTGAGCTGGAGGAGGCACTTAACGACTGAGCCACCCAGGCGCCCCAGTACACCTGATTTTTAAATGCCATTTCTACCCATTTGCTTGTCTTGTCTTTATTTCTGTTTTTCTGTTGTTCAAACTTTGCTTCTTAAAAACACCTATTTCCATGACTTCTGTGATGTGATTTACATGAATCTATTCAGGTGGTCATAACCAAATACCACAGACTGGGAGATTTCAACAAACATTTATTTTTTCACTACTGCAGAAGCTGGAAGTCCGAGGCCAAGGTGCCCTGAGGGCTGGTTTCTGGTCAAGGTTGTCTTCCCAGCTTGGAGATGGCCATCTTGCAAGATCTGTTTTATATTTGTGTGTGAAGAGAGAGAAAGCATGCACAGTCTCTGGTATCTTTCTCTCTTTTAAAAGATTTGCTTATTTAGAGAGAGAGAGTAGAAGGGTCAGAGGGAGAGGGAAAGAGAATTTCAAGCAGACTCTGTGGTGGATGGGGAGCCTGATATGGGGCCTGATCTCACAACCCTGAGATCATGAACTGAGTGGAAAACCAAGAGTCAAATGCTTGACAGACTGGGCAGCCAGGCATTGCTGGTGTGTCTCTTCTTATGAGTACACCACTCCCATCAGATCAGGATCCCGACTTTTGACCACATTTAATCTTAATCACCTCCCTAGAGACCCTGTGTCCGAACAGTTGCATTGAGAGTTAATGCTTAAGAATAAGGATTGGCTGGTGGGGGATGGGGAAGGAGGAGCATAATTCAGTTCAAAGGGCTATTCTTTACAGGTTACAATACAAATTTCTTAACTTCCTGTGAGAGCTACAGTTCATTATGCTTATTTTAAAGGTAGGAAAATTGATTACATAAAGACTATGACTTAAAGATTGTTCTTCATCTGTAAGAGATTATATGCATACTGTCTTAACAAAGTAAGGGGTTTAGTTTTCTCAAGCCATAGGGATTCCAAAAATAAGTCCCAACCTGATACAGCGACTAATAAAATCACCAAGAACATAGACTCCTGTGCATCTGCCCAAACAATCATTGTAGTGGTATGGTGTTTATTTTCATATGAGATGAAATTTTGTATGGGATACAATATTACTTTTATACCAATAGATTGCTGTTACACTATTATATCATCCTTTATTTCTTCCATTCTGATCTGTATGCCTCTTATTTATTTTTCTTGCTATATTGTACTGTCTAAGACTCAAAGTACTATATGAGATTAGAGGGACAAGAGTACCTTCCCCATTATTTGAAACGAACAGAGGGCGCCTGGGTTAAAGCCTCTGCCTTCAGCTCAGGTCATGATCCCAGAATCCTGGGATCGAGTCCCACATTGGGCTCTCTGCTCAGCAGGGAGCCTGCTTCCCCCTCTCTCTCTGCCTGCCTCTCTGCCTACTTGTGATCTCTGTCAAATAAATAAATAAAATCTTTAAAAAAAAGAAATTAAAAAAAATAAAACAAGCAGAAACTAATTTTGAGTCTTTTATTTTGATTCTTATGTTACCATTACTAAGCTATTCTCTTTCCCTTTGGGATCCAAATATATGAAATTTGGATTATTGAATCAAAAACTTATGAAACTCACCATTTCTGCATTTCTGCCATGTGTTCACTCCCCTAGGAATCACTGAGTGAGGGGCTCCTGGGTGGCTTAGTCTGTTAAGAATCTGCCTTCAGCTCAGGTCACAATCTCTGGGTTTTGGGATTGAGCCCTGCAAGGAGCTCTCTGTTCAGTGGGGAGTCTGCTTATCCTTCTCCCTCTGCCCATACCCCGACTCATACTTTTTCTCACTCTCTCTCAAATAAATAAATAAAATCTTAAAGAAAAAAAAGGAATCTCTGAGTGAAAAGGCAGTGTTTTTCCCTGGCACTGAGGTCATGTAGTGAGACAGGTAGATTAAAAACAACAACAAAAAAACCAGAACCCCCAAAATAGTGGTGAGATCGCACATCCTTGCTTGTGCCCACTTTTAAGGGAAACACTTAGTGTTTCACCATTAGATATGATATTAAATGTAGGAACTTTTTTTTTTTGCAGATTAACCCTATCAAGTTGAGAAAGCTCTTCTCCATTCCCTTCTGAGAGTTTTTATCATGAATAAGTAGTGAATTTTTTCAAATACGTTTTCTAAAGTAATTAATATGATTTTGTGATTTTTTGCCTTGACCTGTTATTATGGTAGATTACACTAATTATTTTTTTGGAATATTAAGCCATTCTTGGATCCCTAGAATATACTCCACTTTGTCATAGCATAAAATTATTTTTATATATTGCTGAATTCTATTAGTTAATATTTTGTTAAGGATTTTTGTATTTATATTAATGACAGATACTGGTCTGTAGTTTTGTTTTCTAACTGTTTTTGTCAGGTATCAGAGTAACACTAGCTTCAGAAAATGATGTGAGAAGTATCCTATCCTCTTCCACTTTCTACAATAGTTTGTGTAGAATGAATGGTAATTTTCTTTATTGTTTTGTTAGAATTCTCCACTGAAACTAGTCCAAGGATTTATTTTTTCATTTTAAGCATTTTTAAATTATGAATTCAATGTCTTTAGCAGTTATGATGGTACTCAGATATTCTACGTCATAATTGGTGATTTGTGTTGGATTGTGCATTTGAGGAAATTTATCCATTTTATCTAAGTAGTCAAATATTTATGTGTGTAGAATTATTTATTCTCTCTTGTTTTTTTAAAACAGTATTCTCTTAATGTCCCTATAATGTCTGCGTACTCTGCAGTGATATTCATAGTTTATTGCTGACATTGGCAATTTTTCAGTTTTGCGAGGCGTCTGCCAATTTTACCAGTATTTAAAAGAAAATAGTTTTGATTTCATTGGTGTTCTGTATTTTCCTGGGTTTTTAAAAAATTGTATTTGAGAGAGAGAACAAGTGAGCACAGGGTAGGGGATGGTACAGAAGGAGAGAGAAAAACAGACTCCCAGCTGAGAAGGGAGCCCAATGGCACGCTCCATCCCAGGAGCCTGAGATCCTCACCTGAGCTTAGCCAGACATTCAACTGACTGAGTGACTCACGCGCCCTGTATTTTTCCGTTTTTAAGATAATTCATTTATGTTCTTATTATGTCCTACCTTCTGATTTCTTTTGGTTTTTCTCTTTTTCTTTTAATTTCTTAAGGTGGGAACTCAGATTATTGATATGAATTTTTCTCTTTCCTAATAAAATCATGTAGTGTTATAAATTTCCCTCTTAGCCTTGTTTTTGCTATGTTTTGTGAATTTTGATATTTTGTATTCTCATTATCATGTAGTTAAATGTACTTTTGGTCTCCTTTGAGGAAGACATTTCTTTGCCACTTGTATTTAGAAGTGTGTTGTATAATTTTTAAGTATTTGGAGATTTATCTGTTATCTTTCTATTATCAATTTTTAGTTTGATTCCGTTGCAATCAGAGAATACACTGTGTAATTTCAGTATCTTTTAATTTTTCACGGTTTATTTCATGTTCCAGAATATGACCTATTTTGGTAAATCCTTCATGTAAAGTTTAAGAAATGTATATTCTGCTGTTATTGAGGAGAGTGTAGTATAAATGCTGATTAGATCCAGTCCAAGGGTGGTATTGAGTTCTTCTGTAACATTACTGATTTTATATCTAGTTAGTCTATCAACTGTTCAGAAAAGATATTGAAATCTTTAACAGTAACATTGTATTTATCTTTCTCCTCTCTGTTCTATCGGTGTTTCTTCACATATTTCAGAGCTCTGTTGTTTGATGCATACATATTTAGGATTCCAATGTCTTCTTTGTAGATTGATCTTGAAAATCCACTTAAATTCCTTTTAGTTCCGGCTTCCTCTTCAATGAAAGAACAGGGATGGAAAGAAACACAAGTGACAGGGTTATTGAGAGAATCAAATATGTGAAAATACTGTCTAAACCAGAAGGTGTCAGATTAATATCTAGAGGTATTATTATCAAATGGGGAGGGGAGAAAATATTATTAATAACAAAATAATATCTTTATCTCTTTTAGGAAAAATAAGTTTTATGCCCTATTATTTCCTGACCCAGACATATAACACATTCTTATCAATTTATTGGGAGTGCAAAATATGTATTAAAATATTACTGAATGTTCTTTTGCCATATTAGGTGCAAAGGAGATTAATAGAAGAAAGGTCCTATACTTAGAACTTAAAACACTTGGGTATTTGAGATATTATAGGACAGAGGCAGTATTTCCACTGTAATATTTTAATTGAGCACAGACTAGAATTGCAAACTCAAATACTTGCTAATGTGAGTATCAGACATGAGTAAAGTTGGTCATATGTATATAGGAATGATTGAATGGATTATTAAATGAAAATAACAATGGCTTCAGGGCATTATAGATAGTAATTGACATTCATCTCCTCTTTTTAGCATTCAATGATGACTTCAGAGAACCATATGGAACATTAAAAGGGGGACTATTAGTTCTTGATTCAGCTTCTGTCCTGTAATGCTTTCAGGGAGAGAATTCAGGTCCAATAGGAGAGGCAGAATTGTCAACTTTCCTCCCTGATTCCCATCTTCTGATACAGATTTCCCTGTGTTGTCTGGAGTATGGGTGGAAACTTTGAATTAAGATGGGATTTTACCCTATGATTAGATTATCTTATGCAACAAAGGTGATGGGAGTTGGCAGGTGCAGTTAAGACCCCTGATCAGTTGCCTTGGAGCTCATCAACAGGGAGATTATCCTGGGTGTGCTTCATCTCCTCAAGTGAACTGTAAAGGATTGATGCTATCCTTATAAACAGATTCAAAATAGGAGACACTCTCCTGCTGACCTTAAAGAAACAAACCAGCATGAGTTTTTTTTTTTGCCACAAGTGAATGAATTCTGCCAACAGCCCTGTAACTTTAGAAGAATACCCTGAGTTGTTGATAAGAACCCCCTATCTAGCTAACATTTTGGTTTCAGTCTTGCAAAACCCCCAAAAGAGAACCCATCTAAATTAAGCCCAGATTTCTGACATCCAGAATTTGTGATACTGTCCAGACACCTGACTGGAGATGATGCTTTCTTCATGGAACTTCAACCACTTAAGAGGATGAAATATTTTGAAACAACTTGTTTGCTAACTGGTGATATAATCTGGAGAAAGGATTCTTTTACAGTAATCCTAGTTTCCTTCTCTATCTTCCTTCATCTACTCTCTTAACCTGTTAACCTTCTTTGGTGAACTCCCAAATACTTCATTGCAGGAGGCTCATGTTCTCTAGATCCCTAGTTCTTGAATCATCTCTGACCTATCCAGGCAGTCTGAGAACCTCATTTCCAGCCTCTGTTATGGAGGTTGTATAGGGACACTAGTTCATTTTCCCCTAGTGCATCAGAGTTTTGAATTAGAATCATATAAAATGCTTTGACACAAATCAAGGCAAAAATGGAAAGTAGACATTGTCAAGCCCATGTTCTTACTCTCCACCCTTGAATTTAATGCATTTCCTTTAGAGAACTGTGACAAGTTGTAGCCTTTTCTTTGCCTGCATGCTTATTGACTGTGCCTCCTCATAGCCCGTCATGTCCATGGAGACAAGGAGTATGTCTGTTTTGCTCTAGCAATAACTAGAGCCTAGTAAAGAATTTGGCATAGGGTAGCTAAATAAATATATATTTTGAATGAATACCCTATCGTCTAATGTGTTCTGGACCTCCTTCCTCTGTTGTGTTTCTCCCCCGTGTAATCAAAAGGTTGCTGAACAAGTACAAATCATAGCTTGAGGCTAAAGTTATTTATAATTTAGTTGAAATGAAAGGGAAGTCATTAATAAGAATGATTCAAAAAAAAAAAAAAAGGAAAGAAAAAAAAAGTTACATACAGCCCAGAGAATGAGTACTAATGAACCAGGGGAAGGAATTACTCACCTGGGTTGAAAAAATCAGGGACAGCTTCATAAAGTAGGGAGTTAAAAATGGACTCAGAATATCAGGCAAAGGTTTAGGAGGAAAGAAATATCTGGAGCAGAAGACATGATTTTATCAGTTGATTCACAAATGGCTTACAGTGGGTAAGCTTCCATCAGCTGCCCTATTCATGCAGGCTTTGTTGTTGTTACTGTTGTAGATAGTTTCTAGGTAGTTGTGGCTACATAGAAATTTAGTCATGCATTCACGAAAATAATGTCCTACTTAAAACAACAACAACAAATCCTAAAGGTTCCTATAGTTTTCATATGTGAGTCAATTTCTAGACCCTCATTTTTCGTCTTTGGTATAAGACCCTACCCTACACACATGTGTGCGTGCACACACACATACACACACCCCTCCATTGTTTTGTGTTTTGGTCCTACTTGAGGATGGTATCCTTTCTAAAAAACACAGACAGGACACACTAAGTACCAATTTAATTTTCCTTGATGTCATTCTGTTTTTGAAATAACCAGACCATGAGCAGCTTCTTTAATGAGATTTAATGAGATCCGTTGGCTTATCTTAGGCATATCAGAAACAATGATGCCTTATATTAATGAGAATTATTAGAAGATTTTATCCCGTGTCATTAATTGAATTCTTATTTTGTTGTTACCATTGTTCATAGAACAAAGGAAAATCCATCAAAATATCAATTATCAATTTTCTGGGCTCTACTGGTATTTAGTGAATAAAATGTGTAAGTTTTATTTTACCTTGTGCTAATTCCTTTTACTACCAGAACTTGGGTATGGATTTTTCTTTCTGGTGTGATCATCTCCACTCTTTCTTTGTAAGGAACAGGACACTTTTCTAATTTCTGGAGCCATATTATTTTATACCAGGAGATATATATGTATATGTGTGTGTGTGTATATATATATATCTCCTGGTATATACACACACACACACACACACACACACACACACATACATACGTATGTATGTATATATACATATATATACACACACATAAACATACATGTACATATTAACTTGTTAATATATTAACTTGTTAATAGTGGAGAAGAATAATGACAATTATAAAAGCAAAGTAGGATTAACCCATGAGGCCAACTGGCAGCCAATCTTTACTTGTACCAATCCTATTAGAGCTCTCACTGGAAGATGAAAAATATAACCTCGGGATTCCCTAAGAAGGATCATCCTTGTAAGCCTGTAGATTCCTTCTGCTGAGTTCTCTGTGCTGGCTCAATATCTACTGCTCAATTGTCTTATCTTCAAGTATAAAAATAAATATATTTCTACACCCATTAAAATGTATTCATTATCTTGTGGTGATTTGACTGAATTTCAAATTTAACAGTTGCATCAAAACAGAACCAAGTAATATTAAGGAATATTTCTTTATTTTTTGCACAGTATACATTTTTTAGAAACAGCTCCTTAAATCAAGAAAACAAGAGAAATAGTATGGGATGAGAGAAAGTGAAGCAAAATGTGTATTTGGTCACATGAGGTCAACCCACCTTTCGCTTGTAATTGTGCCTCTTGCTGTTCCAAAGAGGTTGACCATACAGTGACTGGGCTGTATTGGGTTAGTTACGTGGATTATTCCCTGTCACAACAAACTGCAAATATTCATGGAAATTCATCAGCAGAGTCGGAAATAACAGGGGAGAATTTGGAGGAAACTCAGCATCCTCCACTCTCCCTCTCCGCCTCCTCCCCACAGAATATGTCACTTCATCCCTTGGAACTCAGGTGTGCTATTAACATGCCATATTGTGTTCAATGTACATGTCCGTCTGTCTGTGTTCCCTATTGGACTGTTAGCTCATCGAAGAATAGGTAGATGCTAATTTTTTTTTATCATGAATATCTTTCTTAGAATCAGCGTCAGCAGTAGACATTCCAAAATCACGCTTGTTGAGAGGTGAAACTACTGATATACTTCCAATAGGCTATGACTTTAAAGTTTTGTTTTATCCAGTTTCATATGTGAAGATATGCATGTATAGATCAATGAATGGTTGGATGGATGGGTGACTGGATGGATGCATGCAAAGACAGAGAATCCAGATGAGGTTCATTGTGTGATGTCTGCATGCCAGACATTGTGTTAGGTATTAAAGTTACACTACACAATCTGATTGTTTTTCCTGGGACCTCTTGCATTTATTCAACATAAGCCCTCAAGTGTAACCTCACATGTAGGAAGGAATATCCTCCCAGTTAGGTGGCACTACATGTCTTATTTAAAGTTCAGTCCTCAGGTGCCTCCTTAGCGCAGTAGGCAGCGCGTCAGTCTCATAATCTGAAGGTCCTAAAGTTCAGTCCTCTGCGTTGGCCATGAATTCAAACTAACAGAAATGACTTGCCCAGACATTCACAACTTTGTGTTTTAGTGCTATTTTCAGGTGCAGTAGAAAATAAGAAATGAAATATGTAAATTGCTGTTTCCAACAACATAGTATTGGGGGGAAATCAGTGGTTTTAATAAATTGTGCCTAAGGGTTGGTATTCAACTAACATATATCCAAACTCCTTCCCCAGGAATTCAGTCACACATCCTAGCTGAGCTGAAAGCTCTCATTTGTACTGAAAGATTGATTGTAGGAATGAGGAGAATTTAATACAGAATAAAAATGCAACTGTCTATGGGGAGGGCTGCTGGAGACAAGTGCCTGGAGCAGAGAGGCTGGGGAATGAATTTTTCAATGTGGATAATGAAGTGTGGTGTCAGCGAAGTCATTGGTAATTAGCCATCTGTATAATAGGATGAACTTGGGTAAACCTGTCACCTCACACTTCCAAGTGACCAGCAGTACAGGTGAAAGGTGAACTGCGTAAATGTCACTCTTACCCTTTGGTAAGAAAAAAATATATAATTGTGAAAGATGCGGTGAGACTCTATGAAGCAGCAGCAGGAGGAGAGCTGTTGGAACACAAAATATTCATTACTCACAGTTGTACATTTATTCCTCATGTAAAATGTGCTTTCATAGAACTGTCTCCATAGTTATAGCAATCTCCATCTTTTTTATATTCATGATTGTTTTATCATTATATAGGTAATTTGAGTACATAGAGTATACTTGGAAAGAACAGAAAAGAAAGTAAAAATCCCTCCAGTTAAAGATAGATAATCATTGTTAATATTTTCTACCAGACAGTTTTTATGTGAAAATTTTGCTAACAGTTGTACTTATACTATATTTATAATTTTATCTGATTTTCCATCTAACACTTGTGTAGTTTTGAGCAGTTCAAAGAAATGTAATAATGTTAGCTAACTTTCACTTTGTTTACTCTGGATGCATTATGACACAATTACTACAACAACCATAAGAGGCAGGTACTATTATTATCTTCATCTCACAAGTGGGGAAGGTGAGGCACAGAGAGGGTATCTTTCCTAGGGTCACAGGGATAATAAATACCAGAGTTTGCACTTAATACTAAGCAATCTAATTCCCGAACCCATAATCTTTTTTCCTGACATCTGATCAGGGGTTAGAAGGATTTTTCCATAAATATTTGAGATTTGGTAGGTCTTATGGTGTCTGTCTCAACTACTTCATTATGCTATTGACTACAGATGAGATATAATGAATATACAATAGATATATATGATTGAGTACTTCTGTGCTCTAACAACATTTTATGGGTGCTGTAAATTTGAATTTGCTCTAGTTTTCATGGGTCACAAAATATTTTTAAGTGTTTTTTCTACCATTTAAAAACGTAAAAACTATTTTTAACTTGAGACTAAAAACGAGGCTGCTGAAAGTAATTTGTAGATACTTGCATTAGATTAACTGATGTGGGGGCGCCTGGGTGGCTCAGTGGGTTAAAGCCTCTGCCTTCCGCTCAGGTCGTGATCCCAGGGTCCTGGGATCAAGCCCCGCATTGGGTTATCTGCTCAGCAGGGAGCCTGCTTCCTCCTCTCTCTCTCTTCCTGCCTCTCTGCCTTCTTGTGATCTCTGCCTGTCAAATAAATAAATAAAATCTTAAAAAAAAAACAAAAAACTTAGATTAACTGATGTGTTATTCACCATCAGGAGCATCTCCAATACTTAATATTTAGGTTGTTTCAAACATAAAATATTTGTTTCAAAGAAAAATTGATCAAGATAGTGCTATGGTGAATATCTTTGTGCATAAAACTTTTACTATTTTTTACTAATTTTATAATATTTTCTTAGGTACTTAATCACCCAGTGCTCAACATAGCAAGTGTACTCCTTAATCCCCATCGTCTGTTTCATCCATTTTCCCCAGCGCACCTCCCCACTGGTAACCATCAGTTTGTTTTCTATAGTTCAGAGTCTGTTTCTTGGTTTCTCTCTCTCTCTTTTCCTTTGCTCATTTGTTGTCTTTTAAATACCACATATGCATGAAGTCCTATGATATTTGTCTTTCTCTGACTGACTGATTTTCCTTGGCATTATACTTTCTGGCTCTATCCACGTTGTTGCAAATGGCAAGATTTCATTTTTTATGGCTGGATAATATTCCATTCCACACATACACACACACACACACACACACACACACACACACACACACATGCACGCGTGAACATTATCTACCTATCATCCATCTATCTACCTTCTTTATCTATTCATCAGCATTCATCAATCCATGGACACATAGGTTGCTTCCATATCTTGGCTATTATAAATAATGCAGCTATAAACATAGGGGTTCATATATCTGTTTGAATTAGTGTTTTTGTATTCTTTGGGTAAATACCCAATAGCGCAATTGCTAGATCTTTGGGTAGTTCTATTTTTAACTTTCTGAGGAACCTCCATACTGTTTTCCACAGCGGCTGCACCAGTTCGCATTCCTACCAACAGTACACAAGTGTTCCCTTTTCTCCATGTCCTTGTCAACACTTGTTTCTTGTGTTATTGATTTTAGCCATTCTGACAGGGGTGAAGTGATATCTCATTGTACTTTTGATTTGCATTTCCCCAATGATCAGTGATGTCTGTTGGCCATCTGGATGTCTTCTTTGGAGAAATATCTGTTTATGTCTGCCCATTTTTGATTGGGTTATTTGTTTTTTTGGGTGTTGAGTGGTATAAATTCTTTATATGTTTTTTATATTAACCCTTTATCAAATGTCATTTGGATATAACTTCTCCAATTCCATAGGTTGTGTTTTAGTTCTGTTGATTGTTCCCTTCACTATGCAGAAGCTTTTTATTTTGATGTAGTCCCAATAGTTTATTTTTGCTTTTGTTTACCTGTTTCTTTAAAAGTTTAGTAAAATCTGTCTGTGAATGCATCGGTCTTGGACTTTTATTTTTTGGGAGTTTTTTTTTGTTTTGTTTTTTTTAATTAATTAATTTATTATTTTTTTTCCATTTTATTTATTTTTTCAGCGTAACAGTATTCATTGTATTTGCACAACACCCAGTGCTCCATGCAAAACGTGCCCTCCCCATTACCCACCACCTGT
This sequence comes from Meles meles, assembly GCF_922984935.1. Lineage (NCBI taxonomy): Eukaryota > Metazoa > Chordata > Mammalia > Carnivora > Mustelidae > Meles > Meles meles. The sequence goes on from NC_060073.1 coordinate 24,191,395, forward strand.
TCCCCCAACCTCCCACCCCTGACCCTTCAAAACCCTCAGGTTGTTTTTCAGAGTCCATAGTCTCTTATGGTTCGCCTTTTTGGGAGTTTTTTTGATTAGTTACTCAATTTCATTCTTGGTAAATGGTCTATTCAAATTTTCTATTTCTTCCTGCTTCAGTTTTGGTAGTTCATGAGTTTCTAGCAATTTATCCATTTCTTCTAGGTTGTCTAATTTATTGGCATAGAGTTTTTCATAGTATTTTCTTATAATTGTATTTCTGTGGTGTTATTTCTCATTAGTGATTTTATGTATTTGGGCCCTTTCTCTTTTTTCCTTGATAAGTTGTGCAAGAGATTATCAATTTTATTGACATTTTTTAGGGAACCAGATCCTGGTTCATTGACATGTTGTATTTTCTCTCTCTTTCTCTCTCTCTCTCTCTCTCTCTTTAGTTTCTATATCATTTATTTCTGCTCTAGTCTTTATTATTTCCTTCCTTCTCCTGGCTTTAGGTTTTGTTTGTTCTTTTTTCTAGGTTTTTAAGTGTAAGGTTAGGTTGTTTATTTGAGATTTTTCCTACTCCTTGAGGTAGGCCTCTATTGCTATAAACTTCCCTCTTAGAACCACTTTTGCTGCATCCCAAGCTTTTGAACTGTTACGTTTTCATTTTCATTTGTTCCCATGTACTTTTTCTTTCTTCTTTGATTTTTTTAGTTGACCTCTTCATGGTTTAATAGCATGTTTTTTAATATCAATGTGATTGTGGTCTTTCCAGATTTTTTCTCATGGTTGACTTCTAATTTCATGGCTTTGTGGTAGAAAAGATACCTGGTATGACTTGATCTTTTCAAATTTGTTGGAGCTTGTTTTTATGGCCTGGAATGTGACCTATTTTGGAGAATGTTCCATGTACACTTGAAAAGAATGTGTATTCTGCTGTTTTAGGATATTATGTTCTGAATATATCTTAAATTTATCTGGTCTAGTATGTCCTTTTTTTTTTTTAAAGATTTTATTTATTTATTAGGCAGAGAGGCAGGCAGAGAGAGAAGGGGAAGCAGGCTCTCTGCTGAGCAGAGAGCCCGATATGGGACTCAATCCCAGGACCCTGGTTAAGCAGCCGCTTAACCCCCTGAGCCACCCAGGTGCCCCCCAGTATGTCCCTTAAAGCCATTGTCTCCTTGTTGATTTTCTGTTTAGATGATCTGTCCATTGATGTAAGCAGTGTGTTAAAGTCTACTATTTATTATTATCAATTAGTTCTTTCATGTATGTTATAAACTGTTTTATGTATTTGGGTGCTGTCATGTTGGGTGCATAAATACTTATAATCATTATATCTTGTTGGATTTACCCCTTTATTACTATAAAGTGTCACCCTTTGTCTCTTGTTACAGTCTGTTTTCAAATCTATTTTGTCCAATTTAAGTTTTGCTACTCTGGCTTTCTTTTGACATCCATTTGCATGATAGATGTGTTCCCACCCCTCAGTTTCAATCTGCAGCTGTCTTCTAGGCAGCATATGGGTGGGTCTTGCTTTTTTATCCATTCTGCCACCCTATGTCTTTTGATTGGACCATTTAGTCCATTTATAGTCAAAGTAATTATTGATAGTTATGTATTTATTGCCATTTTATTGCTTGTTTTGTGGTGGTTACTAAAGATTTTGTCTGATCCTTTCTTGTCTTTCTCTCTCTCATATTTTGCTGATTTTCTTTAATGATATATTTGGATTTCTTGCTCTTTATTCTTTGAATAGTTACTAGTGATTTTTGATTTGTAGTTACCATTAAGTTTGTATATAACATTGTCTGCATGTAGCAGTGTGTATTAAGTTGATGGTTAAGTTTGAACCCATTACCCCTCCTCCCCTAATCTAAATTTTGGTTTATTTTTAATTCATTAATTATTAATTATTTATTTATTAAATAACACATAAATATAAATATAAATAATTATTAAATAATTATTATTATTTATTTAATTTATTAATAAATTCTAATTTATTAATTTTGGTTTATTTTTGTCATATTTTATATCCTTTTATTTTGTGAGTTCCTTGACTAAATTTTTAAAGAAATATTCATTTTTGCTTGTGTAGATCTACCTTCATATGTTATTTTTGGTCTTTGCTTTCCACTCAAAGAGTCCCTTTCATATTTTTTGCAGGGCTGGTTTAGTGGTCATGAACTCCTTTAGTTTTTGTCTAGAAAATTATTTTTCTCCTTCTGTTTTCAGTGATAACCTTGCTGAGTATAATATTCATGGCTTCAAGTTTTTTGCACTCTGCACTTTGAATAGATCATGCTCTTATTTCTGGCTTGGAGAGTTTTCTATGAAAAATGAATTGAAAACTTTAGGTGGGTTCCTTTGTAAGTAACTGTCTTCTTTTGTCTTGAAACTTTAACATTTTTTTTCTTAGTATGTCTTGGTGTGGATCTGCTTTTGTTGATTTTGTTGGGGGTTCTCTGTGCCTGCTGGATCTGGTTATCTCTTTCCTTCCCCAAATCAGGGACGTTTTCATCTCTTAATTCCTTAAGTAAATTTTGTATCCCTTTTTCTATCTTCTTTGTCTTGGGCTTCTATAAATGTTTCATGGAGTCCCTGAGTTCCCTGAGTCCATTCTTGTTTTGCATAATTCTTTCTTCTCTCTTTTATTCAGCTTGATTACTTTCCATTACTCTGTCTTCTAGGTCACTAATTCATTATTCTGCTTCTTCCATCTTGCTGTTTATTCCATCAAGTATGTTTCTTATTTAATTTATTGAGCCTTTTATCTCTGCTGTTTATTACTTATCTCTGTGTTAATGGTCTTTCTGATATTCTTGACTATTTTTTCAAGTCTGGTGAGTATCCTTATGAACACCGCTTTAAATTTTCCATTAGGAATGTCACTTCTGTTTTGCTTGGACCTCTGGCTATGGCCTTGTCCTCCTCTTTCATTTGGGACAAATTCCTCTGTCTTCTGATTTTGTCTAAGTCTCTGCACCTGTTTCTCTGTGTTAGAAAAGTCAGGTACATCCTTTGTCCTTAAGGGAATTGGCTTTATGAAGAAGAGGTCCTATAGTGCCCTGCAGTATAGTGTCTGCTGTTCTCCAGGGTCTGGAGATTCTGGGATTGTCTCCATTGTTTGCTGTATGCACTATGCTCTTGTGTCTTGATTGCTTTCTCTTTTAGGCCTGTCAGTTACAGAGGTCTTTGCTGTGGTCAATATTTTGTCCCTGACCTAAACGTGGCATGTTTTAATGAGGTGTGCTCTGGTCTGCTTATGACATGAGACCTCTCACTAGAACCAAGGACTCACAAAACTTCCGGGTCAGAGATGTGGTTCACAGGGGCTTGGGCTGGTCATCTGGGGGATGGAACCACTATATGGGGATTAAGGCAGCATGACTGGGAAGGTAGGTTCTTCCCGGAGTGGGGGGGGGGGGGGTTTCTTGGTATAAGCAAGTTAGGTGGGGAAAATAGGTGCTGGTTCCCACATGTGGCTCTGTGTTTATGCTGAGGGCTGAGGGAGGTAAATGGTACCTCCCAGTTCCTTTGTTCCCAGTGGAGTTTCTCAATGAACTCTGCCTGTCTGGAACACACTCTGAGATGAATCACCTCCTCACTGTGTATCGCAGGTATTCTTCAGATTGCTGTTTTCACGCCATATGTCCAAAGGCTCTTTCCCTTGACTTTTCTCCAAGAGCCATTCCAATGTCCTCGGAGCTCTACCATAGACAACACACTGACTTTTAAAACTCTAGGTTTCAAGGCCCACTGATGGCATGAACTCATGAAATTTGAGCTCTCTTACTTTCTAAGCCAATTGCTATTGGGATCCATTTTTCCCATGTGCTCCTGTATGTGCTTGTTTGTGTCTTGCCCTTCTCCCTGACCACAGCTCCCTTCCTACCACAGCAGCCAAGAGCTGTTTCTCTCCCAAGCTACATGTCCACATTTTCTACCTTCTTCGATGTGGCCTCTTCTTTACCTTTATTTTTTTTTTAAAAATTTAACATAATTTTATTTAAATTCAGTTAATTAACATATAGTGTATTATTAGTTTCAGAGGTAGAGTTCAGTGATTCATCAGTTGTATATAACACCCAGTGCTCATTTCATCACTTGCCCTTCCTTTTTTTTTTTTTTTTAAGCTTTTAGTTATTTATTTGACAGACAGAGATCACAAGTAGGCAGAGAGGCAGACACGGGGGAAGGGGGAAGCAGGCTCCCCACTGAGCAGAGAACCTGATGCAGGGCTGGATCTCAGGACCCTGAGATCATGACCTGAGTGGAAGGCAGAGGCTTAACCCACTGAGCCACTCAGGTGCCCCCTCACTTGCCCCCACAATACCTGTCACCTAGTTACCACATTCCCCCATCACCCTCTCTTTTTTACCTTTAGTGGTGGAGTTTGGCCATCTCTGAATTGATTTCTGGGGATGGGGCGCCTGGGTGGCTCAGTGGGTTAAGCCGCTGCCTTCGGCTCAGGTCATGATCTCAGGGTCCTGGGATCGAGTCCCGCATTGGGCTCTCTGCTCAGCGGGGAGCCTGCTTCCCTCTCTCTCTCTCTCTCTGCCTGCCTCTTCATCTACTTGTGATCTCTCTGTCAAATAAATAAATAAAATCTTTAAAAAAAAACATTTGAATTGATTTCTGGGGCATATAGGATGATTTGATAGTTATCTAGTTGTATTCATGGGAGGAGGCAAGTCTAGGGGCCTCTTATTCTGCTACCATCTTCCCCTCCTCTTAGGTATACACTTTCTAAGGCTATATTCCTGGGCTTGATCTGCTCAAAAGGTATGTATGCCTCTATTACTCTTAAATTTGACTACAAAACAACTTGCTATCAAGGAATTACCAACATATACTCTTATAGCTATTCTAAAAGGACAGCATATTTTGTGGTTGCTGTAGTTCAGCAGATATTGAAGTAACGTATTTGGCATCATGGGAAGCAAAAAAAATTTTTTTAATATAAGGTAACCACATTTAAAGATGAGTTAAGGCAGCCCTGTGTTTTCCTTAATAATATTTAAGAAAATTCATTTGAGAAATTATCTAAAATTTCTGTTATCTCAGAGTGCTCTATCCATTTTGCATCTGAATATGACAAACCATTGGAGAGAAAGGAAAAAATAATTAAAACTGCAAATTCAATTGAGAGCTTTTTAATTTTATCCATACCAAACACCTTTTCCCCTGTTGGCTTTGATTTGATTTTTCTCAGAAACTGGTTTTATAGAGGATGTCTGTTTTCTTGAATATAGATTTTTTAAAGCATTAAATAAGTGGTATTTTATTACTTTCATATAATAACATAGCCTTGAAGTCAGAGGATGTTAAAATTTCTTCTAAAGTCCTGAAAGTGAGGGGTGCCTGGGTGGCTGAGTTGGTTAGCGTCTGAGTTCAGCTTAGGTCATGATTTCAGGGTCCTGAGATTGAGCCCCATGTCAGACTCCCCGCTCAGGGGGAGTCCGGTTGTCCCTCTGCCCCTCCTCCAGTTTGTGCTCTCTCTCTTCTCTCAAATAAATAACTACAATAAGGCTGGAAGTGTAGTGGTTTTCCAGGTGGCAACTGATATGTGTGCCACTAGATGGCGATGTGGCAAGCGGCCATTTTTCACCCCCCCCTTTTTAAAATTAGATTTTCTTGAAGATATAATTGACATATAACATTATGCTCATTAATATTGCTTTTAAAAGCCAGTGAAAATGAAAAGATGGATGGACAGTGGTGTCACTGTTTGAGAAGGTAGAGTTTTATCAGCTTGGTTGGCCCCAATGGAAGCCTGGGGTTCAGAGACCCACGTCTCTAGCTCCATGTCCTCTTAGCGGCCACATGTATTTGCTCAGCATCAAGCCCTAAGTGGCCTCAGTGTTCCCCTGGTCACTGCTGCTAAATGGAAGTAGAAGTCAGGAACCAAGCGTGGCAAACTGATCAACGCTACAGAATAAACATCCTAGGGGCACCTGGGTGGCTCAGTGGGTTAAGCCTCTGCCTTCGGCTCAGGTCATGATCTCAGGATCCTGGGATCGAGTCCCACATCGGGCTCTTTGCTCGGCAGGGAGCCTGCTTCCCTCTCTCTCTCTGCCTGCCTCTCTGCCTACTTGTGATCTCTCTCTGTCAAATAAATAAATAAAATCTTGAAAAAAAAAAAAAGATTTAGAATAAACATCCCAAAGCTTCCATACACCTGTTGGGAGTATTGTCTCCACATAAAGGATCAGATTTGGGAAGTAATATGGCTGTGTTTGTTGGGAGTCTTCCAAAAGCTGTCCCTTCCCCTCCTGGAATTGGTGGGTGCAGGCAGCATAATGAAGCCACAAGAGACTTTAAATCATAAATGCAGTTCTGATGTTTAAAGAGGGTATTCAAACACCACAGGGATTTCCTTCTACATTCTCCAGTACCTCGGTGGTGAATTTAATAGGTTAATGTCCTTTGAACTGACTTCCTTTCTTCTTTATAACCATATGGTTCCACATGGAATATTAATCTCCCTTATATCTCCAAAGAACGCTGATTTTTTCCCTACTTTTTATAGTGTACTTAAAATCTCAGTCTAGTGGTTAGAGTTGTACATTTTACAGAATTACCAAGGGAATGAGATGGGCAGTCCCTTTCTCTAACCATGTTGGTCTACTTACATTAGTCTCCTTTAGGTCAACATGTCTTTTTGAACATGATATTTTCTTGGCTGGAAATTTCCTTTTGCATGACCACTCTACCCCTTCTCCAGCCACCTGTTAAATATCCACGTCCTCTGGGAAGACTTTTGAGACCCTAATTCCCTCTTTATGAAATAGAATGATCTAGTCCCCCAGTCCCTTTTATGGTGTTCTACTGTATCCTAGAAAATGTTCTGTTGTAATATTTATATTTCTTTGATTGCAGGGTTTGTTTCTTGTATTTTCATCCTGTTTCTTGTATTTTGTAATTCCCACAAACTGAAGTCTGCTGGAGTGGCTTATTCGTGCTGCCATTAACTGAATTCGTAGTTCTTGACCCAGGCTAAATACTAGAAAATTGTTTAACGTGTCAGAGGCTGGGCGATTCTGATGTGTAGCAGTTTTGAGGACCTCGATCCTAAGCCATTGTCAAGAGGCCTGCTTATAGATCCAGCTGTGAAATGCTTCTCTGACATAATCACGCCATTCTTTTTTCTCCTCCATTGACAAGCCGAGTGTATCATTTTTGAGACTCATCTCCAGCCCTATTTGACGTTCTGCCCATTTCTAACGGAAGACTGAGCACTATGCAGTCTATTTCCAGAGCTGCCATGAATATTTATACATTGCCTGCATCTTTACAAATTAGAGAACAGCAAGATGAATGAGAGTAGTGAATCAGAGAAGACACACAGTGTGATGCGGGCAGAAATTTACTATCTCATTTCTATTTAAAACCTGATGACTCAGAGAAGGAGGCAGTCCGCTTCCATTTCAGTAAATTCCTTAATGCTCTCCAGCATAGCACTTTGGATTTTTGTACTACTGGGGGTGACTTGATTTGTTCCCAAGAAAATTATAACTATAGTATGTGTGTGTGTGTGTGTGTGTGTGTTTATGAGCACACATGTGCTTGAGAGTTTGTAGTTAAGTTAGATTATTTTAAAATACAATAGAAAAAAAAAGAGATCACCAAGCTAATTGTTAATTATTTTTGTTAAGCCTCATTATCTATGTTGCCTTGGTGATGGGGATGTACCTCCGACCCCTAATGAGTAATTCTTAAGTCTGACAAAATGCTATTTGTTTCTAAATTGACTTTTAATGCCTTTGGTTTGCATTTTCTTCACTTAGCTTCCCAACAATTATTCATTAAACTTTCTTGCCTTTCCATCTTTCTCATGCTCAAGTTCAAAATAGACTTTTACAGGAGACAAGTGTCAAGATTTATTGTGGCAATGTAATGATGTGACACTTCTGTACCAGAAGGGGACAGAGACGACAACAATATGCATCCTTTTGACTATCTAGCAAATGCAGAACCATTTAAAAATTGCACATTATAGCATAAAGTAAGGAAAATTTGCCCATAATGATATTCACATGCCTGTATTATAAACACAATGGTGAAGGCAGCATAATTTCATCAGGCAGAAGGCACAGAGTGGGGTGAGCATGCCTGTGGTATAAAGTCACAGTTCGATATTATTAATTTCAGACTTAAACTTCGAAACATAAACAAGAATCATGAGGACAGGGTTGCAAATTAGTCTTCTGGGTTAATAGACACTTAATTCCAAAACTTCCAATTTCTCCCCTCACTTTTGACTACTTGGACAGTTAAATGTTTCTTCTGCATCGCCTAAGAGCTGAGGTTGTACTTCTTCACACTTGTCCGTGCTGTACGTCTTTCCACACTCACTAGATGGCGAAAACTTGAAAGTCTGCTGCTCTTTCAAAACCAGCCATTTCATTAGGCATTTGTTCATTAACCAAGATAGTCTATATTATATATTATTGTTTTAGTACATATTATATTATATTGTTATACTTCATATTATATTATATAATTGTTATACTTTACATTAAGCCCTGTACTAAGCCTTGAAGTGAAGTCATTTCTTTATTTGGCACTCACAGTCTCTCAGGGAGAAAGACACTAAATTAAAACATATTATCAAATATTCACTGAAAACTGTGATAAGTGCTATGCCGTTGAGGCATCAGAAATGATGACAACCTTAGACAAAGAAATCAGTATTAAGCTGAGGGGTCAGACAGAAATAAATATTCTCTGAAGAAATCATGTTTGAGTTCAGACTTGAAGGATTTTAGTACACATGTTTTTGTCAGAATGGATGAGGGTGTTAAGAAATTATTACAGCCAGTTGTAGTTTCTATATCAAGGGTTCCCATGTTCTACAAGGGACATTTTACTCATTTTATGTTCATCATTAAAGATGTTTATTGTAAATCTGGTGTCCAAGGAGGCAGATGGACATTACTATATTGAGCCAAGCAGCCATAGGACCACAAGGGCAATGACGGAGTTCTCGTTGTGTGGAAGCAAAGGCTGAGACGAGCATTCTTGAGCTCATCTTATTGAAGGCATGCTCTCAGGGGAAGGGGAGTGAAGGAAGCAGAACGAGACAGGGAAAAAGGAGCTAAAAGTGTGGTTGAGCTTTAGACCTGTGGAAAGTCTTGGGGCTTGAATTGCACCACAAAAAAGGTGGAGGGCACAGAAACTGCCCTGTGGTATCCATCACAAGTATCCATCGCACTGTGGGGGTAGTGTGTGTGTGTTGGGGGGGTAGTGAAGGGAGTAGTATTCCTGTAACTTCCTAAGAAGGTGGCTTCCTTTAGCCGGGGAATTCTTTTGATTAAAACAAACAAACAAAATAGAGCTGCTAGCAGACAGCTGATAAAGGAGATCTGGGTGGGACCCCAACACTTTCCACTGAGCACTGATTCCCCTGGACCAGTAGCAGCATCACCTGGAGTCTTGGAATGAGATTTCCGAGTCTGCACTGAAACCTACTGAATCAAATCAGGGGATGGAAGTTAGCAATCTGCCATCTAACAAGCCTTTCAGGTGATTCTGGTATATGCTCAATGTTGAGAACCATGGCACCATGGGTAGCATTTAAAATATCTGGCAATAAAATAAGTTTGGTAGAAAGTTCAAGCTCCTCATTAAACCTGCACAAAAATCAACAAAGGGAGACAATCATAGCCAAATTTCCAGTTCTTAAAAAAAAAAAAAAAAAAAAGGATAGTGCTCTTGGCAGCATCTTCAACATCACAAATGAATTTGTAGGTATTGCATTGTCCCTCACACTTTCTGTTGACATTTGATATTCCCCTGAAGCTTGGCTCAGTCATCAGTATCTGAGCTTACACCATGGACCTTACTTCTCTACTGTGCTGTTGGTGAACTGACCTGGTAATTCGATGAAAGCAGCCACAAAGGTTACTGGCATGGGATGAAAATGGCAGCGAAAGGGGGTAATTAATCTTGTAACTTTTCTTTTGACTGCCAATGTGGAAATATATCATTTTGTAATACCGAATTCTTCCGAAAAGTTCTAGAGGATCTTTGGAACCCAGATACTGGTTCTTAAAGTTGTGTGTACATGTTGGGGTCAATTTTTTTTAACTGAGTGTAAAACTACAGGTGGTTTTCAATTTCAAGTTTTCAATTTTCAATAAGATCAGTCATGCATGGAAAAGTCTCGGAAGTGATTTAATGATTGCACAGAGCATGCATTTTTTAAGTGTTTTGTCATTGACCACTTTCACATTTATCTCTATTTTTAATTGGGAAAAGTGTTTCCTGCTTAATTCATTCAAACATTCATTCATTCAAGTATTTATAAATTGCTGGCCATGTGCAAGAACCCTGGTTAGATACTGTGAATATATCAGTAAGCAAAATGTGTAAAGTTGCTGCTTCTCAAGATGCATACCATCTGTGTTAGTATCCTGTTGCTGCTGTCACAAACTGCCACCAACTGGTTATAGTGACACAATTCTTTATCTTGAATTTTTGGAGGTCAGATATCTGAAATGGATCACTTGACTAAAATCAAGATGTCGGCAGGGTTGTGTTCCTCCTGGAGTCTCTAGAGGAGAACCCACTTCCCTGCTTCTAGAGAAGCCTGCATTCCTTGGCTTGCAGCCCCACACCACTCCCTTCTCTTCTATTTCCTGCTTCCCTCTTTCCCATATCCATATTATTGTGATTACATCAGGTCCATCCAGATAATCCATGGTCACCTTCTACCACGTGGTCCTTCACGGAATCACATCTGCAGAAATCGCTTTTGCCATGAAAGGAGCATATTCGTAGGTACCAGAGGTTAAGGTACAGATACACTTTGTGGGGAAGGGCATTATTTTACTTACCTCACCATTTCATGGAGAAAATTTCAAAACTATCCTGCAAATAACTCTACAGTTATGAATTTTGATACGTGCTAAGAAGGAATCATAGGTCAACCCTTTATTATTGGGGAAACAAAGTAATTATTTTGTGATAAAGTGAAATTTAGACTGAGATGAAGGGAAATAAGTGTTCATCAGCTGAGTAGTATAAGGAAGAGTATTGAGACAAGAACCTGTGCCAGTAACCTGAGATGAAAACAAGATTGGCTGATGCAAGGACTTGTCACCGGGATGACTTGCCCACGGGTGGGTTAGTTCGGAAGAGAGGGCCCTGGAGAGTCTCTGGAGTTAGGGGCACCAGGTCAGGGAAGTGGAGGTGTGTCAGTCTTATGCTTTTCATCCTAATGATATTAACTTGTATTTTTGGATATTGTGAATTTTATAATAAAATAGTCTTAGTATCAGCTGCTACTGAATTATAGTACCACCTGTACCAGGTGGGTAGAGTATCCTGTTAATCATATATTTAGCCTTAACAGCTTTCCCTCACATGCACTTTTTTTGTCTTTATTCTTTCACCTCCCCACTTTAAAAATAACATTTTGTCATGGAGCTCTTATATATATTTTTTCTTTTTTTTTAAAAAAGATTTTATTTATTTATTTAATATTTTATTTATTTATTTGACAGACAGAGATTACAAGTAGGCAGAGAAGCAGGCAGAGAGAGAGAGGAGGAAGCAGGCTCCCTGCTGAGCAGAGAACCCGATGCGGGGCTTGATCCCAGGACCCTGGGATGATGACCTGAGCCGAAGGCAGAGGCTTTAACCCACTGAGCCAGCCAAGCACCCCTATTTATTTATTTGACAGAGAGAGAGATCACAAGTAGGCAGAGAGGCAGGCAGAGAGAGAGAGGAGGAAGCAAGGCTCCCTGCTGAGCAGAGAACCCGATGCGGGACTCTATCCCAGGATCCTGAGATCATGACCTGAGCCGAAGGCAGAGGCTTAACCCACTGAGCCACCCAGGTGCCCTTACATTTTTTTTTTTTATAAATTCATGCATACGTTTTCTAAAAAACTTATTCTACCATTTTCTCAACGCAGGATAATCACCTTGACTTGGTGTGTGGGATCACAGAGAGTTTGCCTAGGCAGATGGGTATTTAGAGGGAGAATGATGTTCTCCACGCTCTTCAGTAACCTGAATTTTCCCCCTTACAGTGTATGGTGACAGCTTCCTCTATCAATTGCATGTAATATTAGTATTTCTGATTGGATCGTAGTGATTTTAATGATATACAATGACTAATTGGACTGTGTCATTGCCTGTAACAAATAATGTAGCAGTGAGACTTCTTGTGTTTTCCTCACACAATACATTATGTCTACCCTTGGGATAAATTCCTAAGAGTGGAACTGTAGGGCCAAAGGCCATTTTTGTTCTATTTCTGATTTATGCCATCTTGACATATTTTATACTCCCAGAGAGCGGCCTTAAAATCATTCTGAGCAATGTAGGGTAATTAATGTAAAGAAAACAACACAAAAGAAAATATGTCCCATTGTTCTGCTTCTGTATGTGAAGGGACAATAATGGTGGGGAGAAAGCATCATGTGCTTAATATTTTTTTCTTTATTTTTGTTTTAATGGAGTGGCAAATATTTCCATTTAGGAAAATGGCATCGTCTTTCATTCGGTTATTCAGACCAAAGATCTGGACGTCTTCCTTGTTCTGTCTCTTTTTTCTTGCTCCCTCCCTCCCTCTCTCCACATCCAGTCCATTAGCAAACCATGTCTAATTTGGCTGCTTCTCACCATTACCTTCGTTGCTCCCATCCTTCCCCAAGTCACCATCCCTGGACCATAGCAATGACCATTCTGAACTTTTGTCTTTCACTCTTGATTCTTTTCAGTTTATTTTCAACACAGAAGATATAGCTGTGCTTTCACAGTGTCACTCTATTCAAAACCATCCATTGGATTTCCTTCAGAGATGGGAGGAAATTCTAGGCCCTTCTTCTGCCCATCCGACCCTTACCTGTGCTAAGGCGGGCTGCCTCTCCAACTCCTGTCCTCTCTTCTCTTCCTCTCCCTTATTCCTCTGCAGCCATCCTCCTATCTCCCCGCCATTGCCCGACCTGCCAAACATGCTGCCACGTTAGGGAGTTTATATTTCCTATTTCCCTCCTTTCCTTCCCTCAATAGTCTGTGGGCTTTGCTCCCTCACTTTTCCATATCTCTGCCCAAATATCCTTTGGTCCCTCACCATCACTCTCTATCTCCTTAATTGCTACTTTTTCTTGATAGCATCAACTCCTATCTGGAATTGTGTTTTCTGTTTACTTGTATGTGTCTTTATTATCTATTTACTTTAATAAATATCAGCTGTGGAGTACATTGTTTGTATTTGGCCAGTTATTTGTTCATGCAAAGTCTTATAAGTATTTGTTGAATGGAGGCATATATGCATGACCCAAGTATGAGGCTCAGAATTAGGGCTAGCCACGTTCTGCCCTTAATTCCTTTATTCATCTAGTCATAGCTATACTTGGGAATTAAATAATCTAGGTCCTGCTTCTGATTTTTAAATAATGGTTTAAGAAGCAAATGCCCTGCCCATTGTTAACATTGCTGATTAAGTGTGGTGTAAGTGTTCAAAAATCAGGTAGGAGGAGAGGAGGGAAAGTGGTAATAAGCATGTCTTTTTCCAGAAACAGGACTACAGAAAACATCTATTTTCTCAAGGGTCTAGTTTCGTTCTAATTCTTTAAAACATTGTTTCAGCATTAATTTTTTTTCCTATTTATAAGTGCGACAAAGTATGTGTGTGTGTTTCATTTACAAACCATAGCAGCTTAATGTGGTTTGAAAAGGCTTTTCAAGTCTATTGTCATCCTGTGTACTGGGAGATGATAGTTTTTAATCACAGACTATAGACATGAGGAAAGACTTTACTGTTCATCTTAAATTTAACTTCCTTCTCTATGCTGGTTCAACATTCTCTTGACTGAGGCACCTGAGACCCAATTTCCTGTGAGTGTGATGGAGGTCAAAGGCATGTTTTGAGGAATGCTAAATGGAGCCCTGGATAATTTTGTATAGCAGCCAGAGGAGGTCTGCATCAGTTCTTAGCCACCCACAAAGCTAATTAAATTTACCCATGTGAAAAGCAAACACCCACCCCAGTTATTTTGAGCTAGCTTGCTGAAACACTGGTTAGGTTTTAATGCACCCCACACTTCCCCCAACCCAAATCCACCGGAGCCCATAGCTTCACCAAGAGTTCAGTGTAGACCACTGTTTCTTTTAGAAACACTTCAGAAGAGCTTGACTAAAAAGCTATGGCATTTTTATCACCAAGCTACCTCTACAGTATGTTTTGATGCTGTTTGAAGACTTACTTTTCTATCTTTCCTCTGTGGAGTAGAATTAGTTGAAAGACCTGGAGTCCTGGAGTCAGGTGGATCTAGGTTGTTTGAAATCTTCATTTTCTTCTTTATGTGACTTTAGGAAAGTCATTTAGCCTCTCTGCATCACACTCAGGAAAAATAATAGAACCTACATCACAGAATAAGTGGGAAAATCCAATGAGCTTGTATATGTAAAGAAGATAATTAAGCATATTATAGTTGAGTATTACTTCCTTCCTCTCTGCCCCTCTTTCCTTTGAGACACAATGATGTTATTCTTTCATTCATTAAATAGTTGGGTTTTGAGCACCTAGAGTGTTTCACACACTGGATTTTCAGTCCCTGCTATCACGGCCCTGACATTCTAGTGAGAGACAACAGATATGCAAACTAAAAGAGAAGGTGTTATTGGATTGTGACCCATTTTGAAGGATATGAAGGCTCTTCTGGGACAAAGAGTGATTATGAGGAGTAGGAGTGAGTTTGGATAGCTTGGTCAGGGACAGTTTCTTTATGGAAGTGATATCTGAACCAAAATGTGTGTGGTGTGAACCAGCCCGATGATAAGAAAGAACCACCTGTTGCCAATATGGGAGAAGAGAAGTCCATGAACAGAGAGTATAGAACATTTTGATGTCTTTGTGGAACAGAGATAATGGTGAGTGAGGAGGAAAGACAGTTGTAGAAGGTGGGGAGTGAAACAGTAAGGTTCTAACCTTACTAATGTCTAACCCATAAACATTAGTTTATAGAACAGGAGTTTTGGCATTATTCTGATCTGCAGTGGAAAGCCTTTAAGGTGGTTTGTGCAGAAATGTTATAAGAGCATATAAAAATGATGGATTGATTTTACAGAGAGAATATAAAAATGATTGATTGATTTTACAGAGAGAAAGAGAGCAAGAGAGTGTGGCAGGAAGAGCAGAGAGGGGAGAGAAAATCTAAAGCAGATTCCCCAATGAGTGTGGAGCCTGATGTGGAGCTCGATCTCACGACCCTGAAACCAAGAGTCTGATGCTTAACCAACTGTGCCACCCAGGTGTCAGGATCACATTTATATTTTTAAAGATCCTTAGGTTAGACTCTCTAAGAATAGACTGTGAAGAACACGAATTAAGGAGGCTGGTGTGAGTATGAGATCAGTGTGGTAGGTTGAACAGTGTCCCCAGAATGACATGTCCTATGCCTAATCCCTGACCTGTGAGTGTGACCTTATTTAGCAATAGGGTCTTTGCAGACGTAAATAAGAATCTCAGAATGAAAAATCCTTTTGGACTTAAGATGGGACCTAACTCCACTGATGGGATTTAAAAGGGAAGAAAGGGGGAGGGTTGAAATGCAGAGACATACAGAAGGGAAAGCTATCTGGTGTTGGAGGTAGAGATGAAGTGGTAGGTCTACCAGCCACGGAACACCAAAGATTTCCAGCAGCCACCGGAAGTTAGGAGAGAGGCATGGAATGAATCACTCCAAAAGAGCCAACCTTGCCAACACCTTGATTTTCAAATTCTGTCCTCCTGAATTATATAGGAATAAATTTCTGATGTTTTTAAGCCACCATTTTTGTAGTAATTGTGAAGGTGACTCTAGAAAACTAATAAGTGATTGAGAGATTGTTTATAGGAAGAAAATGCAAAATTCCTGTTGGATGACCAAAGAGGGGTGAGCTAAACAAAAAGAAACTGTCTTCCATAAGCTATGCTGGAAAGGTGTGTTTTTATTTGGCAGGAATGTCAGTTTCTCATACTTTGAAAATCTCCTCTCTGGGGTGAGGGACATCTGAGAAGCAGGCTGCATGAATGGACTCTGCTGCTTTAGTGGGTCCATTCTATTCACAGTGGAACCCCCTTTTCTCCCCCCTGCCCCCTTGCTCTGTGAGGGTTGACTAGAAGTTGCAGCCAAGTTGCTCATTATGTGTGACATAGTTATTTCCAATACTACTTTATCATTAATTTACAGTATAATATTACTAGCAGTAGCTGCTAATGAATATCCTGAAGGAGGGCGACTTTAATACAAAGAACTTACCCTAGTTATCTGTAAAACACCAGCAGGCAAGGAGATACCAGTGGGATGTGAACAGAGGCATCTTTTGTAATTAAGTAGGGTGAAGGCAATTTGAGGATAGGGCCATTATTTGCCCTTGACATTTCTCAGGTGATAATAGAGAGTTAGCACTGACTTTTCTAATGTTTGTAAGTCCTACAATCTAGCCGTTGCCTCAAACAAGTCCAGTTCTTACAATAGTCCCCAAAGACACCAATTCTTACAATACTTCTCAAAAAGAAATATTAATAATTTCATTTTAGAGACGAAAGAGCTAAGGCTTTGAGAGATCTAGCCAATCACGTACCATTTATTTATCATTGCATAAAGCAGGTTTGCATATTTGGCCATCCAGTTAGTAGCTGGAGAACCTAGGATTTGAATGCAGTGCTGTCTGATTCCAAGCTTTTTACATCTGGGGGTAATCACAACTCTTCCGAAATTATTGGGCCATAGTCCTCCTTGACAGGCACAAAACTATGGCTTTCAATTTGGGTGATAAATGTCATGCAGGTCATGGAGAATGTCATGCAGGTCATAGAGAATGATGCTGATGCCTCTCAGGAGCCTGTGGGCATTTAGGCCACTGTTGTTACAGAGCAGGATGGCAAGGAATGGAGGGAAAGTCAAGGTTTTCATTTCTCAGTGATTTCTAAAGGAAAATCAGGATGCATCTCTAGCTCCTACAACTAGCTCAAGAGAAACAGAACAAGACAACAGACCATATCATCTCCCTTGATCATTTTCCCTTCCTTCCTCTAAGTAGCCTTCTCCTCAGCTGGCCAGAGTTGACATTTGGACTTGAATCCAGTCATTCAACACTAATTAGATTGGCACTTTGCTCTCTTTCTATTTCATTTTAATAAACTGTTCTCTTCTCCTTCTCTCTCTCTCTCTTTTTTTTTTTTTCCTTGAAATTCAGACAGGGTCATCTCTTTCTCTTCTCTATGGCTTGACCTCTCAGCCTGGATATGTTCTGTTTGTGGGCATGTGATTTAGAGGAAGGGTGAAAAGAGCCAAACACCTGGAATAATGAACGCATTTCTTAAAAGAAAAAAAAAATAGAGCTAGACCCACCTCCCTGACACTACCTACTTATTTCTCATAGAGCACTTTGGATCTTATGCGATGTAATTTGGTCTTTAAAAAATCAGCAGTGTGGTCTCTGGGCTCAATTAATTTGAAAGTACTTCTGGATGAATCACTTAGATATTGTTTTATCTTTTGCCTCCAAGATATCATCAGGCTTCAACCTCTACCAGTTGCCTAGTACTATTAGCCTATCCTACTAATTTGGTCCCAAAGTATGTTTTCTTTGGATTAAAAGAGAACAAATTTATGACCTGCACCTTGGCCAAAATTAACCCTGCCAAGACCATAGTTAGTTGACAGGAGATTAAGATTTCTTTTGTAAGGCTAGATATTTTCTGCATGCCGGGCTATGAGCTTTTCTTTCTTTCCTTTTTTTTTTCTTTCTATGGGTTTTATTAGACACTTGTAATTATATCAAAACAAATGTCAGATGAGCATTTTAATATTCTTTCAAAGAGCAGGTGAATCTTACTGTCATCTTTATCAGGCCCTGAGGAATTAGGGATACTCATGTTGCATTTGCATATCATTAAGTCCATCAGTAACCCAAATTCTGGATGAATTATTACTAACCAGGTGTGATTTGTTGGTGCCTATTGGAAGTGGCATTGTATGCCCAAATTATTTATTACTAGTAAACAACTATGTGGATAAAGGGATTATGAGAGTCAAAGACCAATTTTTAGTCCAGAAAAAAAAAGAAAGAAAGAAAAAAACACTACTATGCTTTGAGTACTCTGCAAAGTGATATGGGAAATTTAAATTAAATAAATAGTTTCCTATATGTAGAGTCTGATCGATTTAAGTAAATATACAAGTATTATACCAAGGGCTTTCTGTGGTATTTTGTTAATTACCTATTGCTTCACAACAATATTACTACAGCCCTGGTGGCTTAAACAACACATTAGTGACCTCACAGTTTCTGCAGGTCCTAAACCCAGGCAGAGCTAAGCTGGGTCGGCTTCATGGCCCCCAGAAGGCAGCAGTCAAGGTGTCTGCCCTGACAGGTCTCATGTAAGGTTGAGCTGGGGAATCATCTACTTCCAAGGAGGGACCAAGGAGGGACCAAGATCAACCCACATCGTGAAGAAGGCTGAAACTATGACTCCAACACATGGCAGACCCCTAGCAAGCCTGGGGCTCTTTAAGAGAGTGGTATTAACCTCATCTAATACGAAATCACTGCACAGACCTAGGAAACCTGCCCTGCTGTGATGCAGCTCGGTACTCAGCATCAGCATAGTACAAGTTCAAAAACCAAACATTTGTCTGCACAGCCTCAGTGAAAGGAGCCGGAAGCAGTCTTAGAATGAGGTAGTGGGTGCAAGCAGGGTGGGGGAAATGTGTTCAAAACACAATTTGTGGCAGGGGAATATTTGAAGATGATTTATGTTGCTTCTCTTCCTCGTGCTAATGAAAATAACTAAAATTATTAAGTAATTACAGCATTCCAGGCATTTAATTATTAATTATCTTATTTTATTCTGATAAGGCCTAATTATAGGGGTACTATTATTATCCTTTTTTCATAGACTGAGGTGGTTATGCAACTGTCTTAAGATCACACAGTGAGCAAGGATAGATCTGGGATTCATAATATATTGCAAATCTGCACCTGTGTCAGGACTTAAAAAAATTGGTGTAGTTTAAAAAAAAAAAAAAGTTATATATTCCAGAAGATTTTTTGGCAGACTCTAAAAGAAGAGCTGTCTGTAGCAGTAGGTCTTTCAAGGTAATATTATTGTTGGGCTCTTTACATCTATTGATGGTATGTATCTTAATGGGATTCCCCTTTTTTTGGTGAGTAAGCTGAGGTTTGAGACACTGTCACTTTTCTAAGGTCTCCGAGCACATTTAAAAGTTATCTGCATTTTTTACACCTGATCGGGCTACCCTTCCTAATTATTAGCAGAGCGAAAGAAATTCCAACAAACCTGTGGGCATTGTGACATCTAGTAACAGGTCCCCTCCTGGGTTCCTGTGCAGAACAGTTAAGAGTGTCCTTTGGAATTATCAGGTTTATCAATATGTCCTGCTAAATTATAGCGATTTTAGTGCAAGTCTCTTTCTTTCCTTCTCTTTTATATTGCTCTGCACAGAAGTACTATCTGATAGCAGCTAGATGTTGCAATTTTGAGTGCTGAAGGAAATGCAGAATGAAAGCCAAAAACAAATGGAATTTGAGGCCTGGCCCACTTATTGCTGAGTGAATTAGCCTCTGCATTGTTTACTGGACTGTTTCTATATTGCTTTGTACGGTACTTACACTGTGGAGCAGAAATGGTAATCTACTTTCTTTCCCAAGAGGTGAAATTCTCCTTGAACCAATACAACAACTTGCATATATTTCATATCAATCATTTTTCATTTGGTCATGCACTTGCCTAAATTAGATCATTATTAAGCACAGGGAAAACAAGAGAAAGGAGACTTGTGCCTACAAGTCACTGACAGGGAGGGCGATTCTGGCACTAAAAGAAGCCAATCATTTGCATTTTGCCATGTGGGGCTTAAAGTAAGAGGTTCAAATTACATTAAGAGGATTTTAAAATCAAGATAAAGCTTTTTCTTATGCACCTCTGTCTCTAGCAATAAATCATGAGAGAACCAATAGAATATTAAAAGGACACCTAATCACATTTCATTTTTAATTTTGTCTGTGTTCCTCCCATTTCAATTGTTCTGTCAAGTTCATTCCTTGTGAATAATTAAAATAAATAGAAGTTTTAAATTTTTCTATTTTCTTTTTCCTTTGAACAAATACTACCCCCTCCACCAAATAAAAATGGGAAAATCAGGATTATATACCTTGTTAGGTTTATATTTATAAGAATTGCTGATATTGATAAGCTTTGTAAAGTGTGGATCAGCCAAACCCTGTGTCAGAGGTTATTTGTCCTCGGCTAATTAAAATAAGCATTGCATTTAATCATTTTCCTGTATGTTAAGTCTATTGATATCATTTCCTTCTTCATTGTAGATGATGAGGGTGAAATCATGTGACGTGGAGGGGATTAGTTTAAGGAACCTGAACAAACTTGGTCCCCAACGAAATAATATTACTTATGTTAGAGTTCATGGGTAATAGACTTTATATAATATCATTTTTCTTAACTCTTTCTCCCAGCCACTCTGTGATATAATCGAAGCCATAGGAAAGTAATAGATTTTCTCAGATACTGTACCTCCTTCCCCAATCAACTATTGAAGAGCGTAATGATTAAAAAAAAAAATGCTATGCCTGCTTCATCTCTGCTTCCAGAAACAGTAATGACATGGTGTTTTCAGGAGGGCTGATGATGCCAGAAGCCCTTGGGGAGTTTCTGCAGTGTCCCCATCTGGAACTGTAACTCGCTGGGGATATATGAGTAAGAGGGTTGCCACGGTTCTGTGAGCCAGGACAGACCTAATCTAGATTCCAGGACATTACTTAAAGGTTGAACGCCCTCCATATTCTATTATGCTGATGAAAAAATATAAAGTTGCTATTTATTTTCTGACAACTAGATTTTTTCTCCGTTTCTATTTTTTTCCTCTTTTTTTCTCTCAGTAAAGCTAGGGAACATTGTCTGAGTTGAGTTGGAAATTTGGTGAGATTTGGCCTCATGTATTATTCCATGAATTTATACAAGAATTACCCATTTCTTTAAAGATTTATTTTAGAGTGTGTGCATGAGTGGGGGGGCAGGAGGGGAGGGCCAGTGGGAGAGACTCTCAGGCAGAGTCCCCACTGAGCATGGAGCCCTTGTTGGGGGGCTCCATCTCACCACCCGAGATCATCACCTGAGCAGAAATTAGGAGTCTGTAGTTCAGCTGATTGAGTTGCCCAGGTGTCCCAAGGGCAGAATTCTTGATTTGACTTGAAGTTTCCCTATCCAGTGAGTGGTGCTGCTGCTTTCCATTAGCTCAGTGTTCTCTGCTGCAGAGTTTGCTTCAAATATTGGCTCTCTGAGAAAGAAAGAATATGGCCCCATTTTCGTGATTAATAAATTAAAACAATGTCATTCATTCTTTCTTACAAGATATTTGGTCATATTTTGACTATCCTGTCCATTCATTAAAATCATAGAACTTTACATTCTATAGGTCCCTGTATTCAATGCAGGGGAATAGTAAACCAAAAACAGTTATGTCCTAACTTTCACAATATTTGCCTGCTCTTTTATCCGGTAGCATGAAGAAAACAGACCACTGTGGGTGACAGGAGACTTGCATTTGCATCCCTGTTTTGACACACCTCTGTCACCTTGAACTTCCCACATGTGGGAAGTTAGCTGTTACTTCACATCATCTCACTGTTCTCTTTTATAACAAAGGTTTGCTAACCCTTGCCCATACCTCAAGCCCTACTGGAATGTCTAGCCCAGTTTCTGACAGAGAGTAAATATTTCTTGATTTATTATTGCTCATCTCTATTCTCAATTCATATACTATTCTTTCAAGTTTGGGGATATTATTCTAAGCATTCTTGTTAAGCCTTTACCACAGAGATTGAGTGTGTGGATGTGGGTCTATATGTACGCATTGTATGTACATGATTTTTTTCTTGTTCTCTCTGAGAGCAATATCCCTTGCCATTAATCTTGATATATCAACACTTTAGCCATTGATACCATCCTCGGCTCCTGTTATGAAATTGCAACTTGTCTTCAAAGGGCAATTTGTACGGGTCTGAAACTATTTACTTTTAATTTTTAATTGATGTATAATTGATATAAAATGTCTTTTTTTTTCAAGTGCGCAGAATAGTGATTGGATATTTTGTGGATGACCGTATCATCTCCATAAATGCAGTTATCGTGTCACCAAAGTTATCACAGATTATTGGCCATATTCCCATAGTATACATTACCTCCCTTATGACTGACTTATTCTGTAACTAGTTTGTACCTCTTAATCCCCTTTCTCTGTTTCTCCCACCCCTTAACCTCTCCCTCCTCTGGTAACCAGCAGCTTGTTTTCTTTATCAATTAGTCTTTTTCTGTTTTATTTTGTTTGCTCATTTGTCTTGCTTTTTAGATTCCACTGAGAAGTGAAATCATATGGTATTTATCCTTCTCCTTCTGACTTACTTCACTCAGCATAATACCCTCTAGGTTTATGCATGTTGTCACAAGTGGTGAGGTCTTATTCTTTCTCGTGGCTGAATACTACCCCATTGTGTGTGTGCACTTGTGCGTGTTACATATTCTTCTTGCATTCATCGATGGACACTTTCGTGTCTTGGCTATTATGGATCATGGTGTAGTGAACACAGGGAGGCGTGTATCTCTTCAAACTGGCATTTTTGTGAAACTTTAAAAATAATGTGCTATCTTTGTATTGTTATACTAATTCATTAAATATCATCACATAGGTAGATTCTGGTGATAGAGAAAACATGAAGATTATGCGCTTTGTACCTTTCTAACTCCTGGGCTCCTTTCACACTTGCTGACCTTAGGTCACCCTCCAGTTTGTTGCATTTCTTTATTTTATCTGTTCAGTCCTTCTTGTGGACTGATCTAGTCATTCATTCATTCATGAATTCACATTTATTAAGTCCCTACTATGTGTTAGGCACTGTGGTTGGTCTCAGTCAGTAAGTACTTTTAAATACCCTTTGAGAAAACAGTTGACTGTTACCTGGATGGACAGTCTTCTGTTGATTCACCTAGCCCCAGTCATCTCCTTTTCCTTGTATGAATAAGCTTCATTCATCTCCACATGCTAGCAGAGAATAATTATTTCAGTAGATCCAGAATAATAAAAAGGCCCAAGCTAAGGGGTATTTTGCTTTTTTTTTTTTTCATTTTACGTTATGTAAAACAACCTCCTACTATACCTCCAAAGAGTGATTTTTCTCTAGCTAATATCAGACTTGGTTCTCAGAAAAGGAATACTGCATATTTAGACCATTTTTATTGAGGGAGTACTCGTGTGTGATTCTTAACCTATGGCTGTGATGTTATACAGCTGAAGGTATAGACACGAAATCTTGAACAAGTTCTTTTTCCATCAAAGAATCAATAATAAATGTTGACATGGAAGGGCATAATTTTTCCCAAGAATTTAGGTTTCACGTACTCTGAAAAAATTATTTCCAAACCTGACAAGTTTTGATGAGTATATTTCACTTCTCCCACAACTGATGTTTGAAACTTTAGGTAGAGATGAGGAATAGAAATCTGCTGACCTCTTAAGGAGCTACCTTCTGTGTGACCAAAGAACCCCCCCACCCAAACTCAGGAAATTCATTTTTTTCTATCTTTTAACCAAGGCAGTTCGTTAGGAGCATTTTAAGAAACATGACACTAAGAGACAGTGTAATATGTTAAGGTAATGTGTTGTAAAAGCAATTGGACAAGAACGGTGCTGATAAAATACCATGTAGCATTTTTCTCCAAGGAAGACACTTAAATTCTCAGGCTCAGAAGGGAGCCCTGGGCTCTGTCACTGAGTTCCTCTGAGAGCCACGTTTCCCGGAAGGCTTTTACCTCCTATATCATTCTTGCTAAGAGAACTTAGGAGTGGGTGCACAGATGCTGTTCCTTATAAAACATTTTAAGAAAATCTATACTGTATATTTGGAACCAAATAGACAACTGGGCAAATAGGTACTTTAATAGGTGAAGTGAAATAATAATAATAAGCGTTTGCTCAATTTGAAACACGGACCAGCCACTGTCTTGGATATACCAACTGTTTTATCATCCCAGCTTCAAATAGTGATGCAGAAGAAGAAAATGTGCCAGCACAGAGCTCCAAGAAAGAGAAGCCCTGAATTCTGCTCAACTCATCATTTTAGGGCACAGAGGCATTCATTATTTAGAATGTATTCACCACTATGTTTCTTTTTTTTTTTTTTTTAAATCAGCTATGCATGATCATAGTTTATAGTAGCGGTCAGGATTTTTTTTTTTTTCTGTAGCACTAGATAATAAATATATGAGGCTAGGCTGGCCATATGTTCTCTATTGCAGTTATCTAATGCTGCAATCGTACTGTGTCAGGAGCCACAGAATTATATAAATAAATGGGTATGGCTGTGTCCCTAGAAAACTTTCTTTTCTATAAGGAAAGCAGGCTGCCAGACAGACTGGGCCAGCCTGCTGCAGTTGGCCAACCTCTGAGTTAGAAGATCAAATGGTTGTTATAAAAAATAGCAGCCCTAGAGTCCATTTTTTCACTTATTTTAGTATAATTTTTTAAAATTTACCTCTGTATCTTGAAATAGTATGCTTATATCCTGTGTTTTTATCTTTCATTTTTAGGTATCATCTATTGACTTCTCTTTCTTATATCACAGTATCATATATATATTATATATATATGGGTGTGTGTATATACACACACACACACACATCAGCATGAGATAAATATACATTTCATATATATGATATATATGTCATACTGATGTATGATGTGTGTGTGTGTGTGTGTGTGTGTGTGTGTGTGTGTGTGTATCATACTGTCCTTAATAGTGTAGTGGTTTCGGGAGGAAGCAGAGGATTAATACCCACACTCTACCCAGCAAACTTACCTGGAAAATCATACAGTTGCCCTTTATTGTACTGCTTGTCTCCCATCTTCATGAGTAGAAGGAGATGATCATCATTCCATCTCCTTATCTTTAGTTCCAAAAAGACATTTTCAATCCCTCCCTTCCTTGCCTACTATTTCAAATGACCCAGTTCCTTTCAACTTCCTTCACACATACTATTTTCCAAGCCATTAACTTTGTGACTCTTGTGAACTTTCCAGAGTTCTCTTTAGTTTCGAAGTTGTAATATCTAGAAAAAGGCAAGGTATCTTTGCAGCATGCATTTTGGGGAAGGAGAGCAATCCAAGAAAGACATAGAGCGATAGTTAATGGCAGATGGATGACCATCAACTGAAAGGTATTGTATCCCCCACTTAATGTATGATCAAAGTGCTCTTTGGGTGGGGGTTACAAAATTTGCCCAAGTTTATATAACTCTGGAGGAGTAAGCCTGAGTTTAGAGCCCAGGTATATTAGTTACACATATCAAAGTATCCAGTCTTGGGGCGCTTGGGTGGCTCAGTGGGTTGAGCTTCTGCCTTTGGCTCAGTTCATGGTCTTAGGGTCCTGGGATCAAGCCCCGCATTGGGCTCTCTGCTCAGAAGGGGGCCTGCTTCCCCCCCCCCCCCCCCCCGCCTGCTTCTCTCCCTACTTGTGATCTCTCTCTGTCAAATAGATGGATAAAATCTTTAAAAAAAGTATCCAGTCTTTTTACTGCACATTGGATTCTACCATCAGTAGACTGCATTTTTAAATTTTTTATTTATTTATTTGACAGACAGAGATCACAAGTAGGCAGAGAGGCAGACAGAGAGAGAGAGGAGAAAGCAGGCTCCCTGAGCAGACAGCCTGATGCGGGGCTCGATCCCAGGACCCTGAGATCATGACCTGAGCCGAAGGCAGAGGCTTTAACCCACAGAGCCACCCAGGCGCTCCAGTAGACTGCATGTTAATAAATGGAGATGATGAGACTCATAGAGACCTTAGGCTTATAACTGAAAAAAACACTTAACCAGTTAAACAGCATATACATTCTTGAACTCATTTGAATTTTTCAAAACACCATGCATGACACATGCATGACTTATTGCACTTTGTAAGAAGAACAGTGAACTTTACAGATGGGTGAATAGTTCAAGAAGACACAGTCAGTAAGTTTCAGAGACCAGTCTGGAGCCAGCTTGTTTGACTAGCTCCCTGAAAACATTCTGCTAATCTCAGAATAGGCTTTACTTCATAAATCATAAAATATCATGTCCAGTGTTATGGAATAGAGTGATGCATCTTAAGCAGTCTGGACTGCACTTGGGCATACATGGGTAACCAAAACTTTCCTCTTGTATATCCCAGACTGTCAGACCTAAGGTACAAAATTTGAAGGGGTGGGGGGAATGAATCCAGGCATTCCTTGGGGTCAAAGTTCCAGATAAAATTATTAAGCAAAAGTCACCTGGAGATAAGAATAAATTAGTCTGGTTATGCACATATTTCCAAAATCTTTAGGGAAGTAAATGCTATGAGAATAATATAATTGCTAGGTAGTTAAACAACCTAACTATGCCCACCAGAAAATAACAAAAGTTAAGTTACATATACTGGTGTTTTGTTTTTTTTTAATAGAGAAAAATAATACAAAGTACTAGAAAGGAGGTTTGGAAATAATCTTTATGTGGGAAAGATAAGATGGATTTGTAACCAGCGAAGGGTCTCTGAGTTATGTCTATTTGAGAAATTAGAACTCCCCAGATTTCAAGATTATTTTTATATAAACTTTCACTACCCTCAATGTTATCGGTTGTTTGCTACTGGTCAATTTTGTGCTCAGTGTATGATTGGGCGATTAGAAAGGCTGTATCTCACTCCTGTGGATGCTTCTTGGAAAATGAATTACTTTAGTATCACTTCTCTTTATATAAATGGTGAGCTTGCAAATTCTTGGTCATATTGCTGTATTTACAACCCCCAGGAAGTGGGAGATAAGCTCATTTCTAGATTATTTACACTAGAAGCAATGGGAGTATTTATAATATAGCCAGCCCCGGTACAACTTAGATCTATGAGCCAAAGTCTAGCATAGGGCATTCTAATTTCAAGTAATATATGGCATCTTCCACTATACTGACAAGCAAACCTGAAAGTTGCCATTCATTAGTTCAAACTTGTTTTACTTAATCACAGTGAAGTTAGTTGATGCTTATGTCAGTTACATCCCTACATTGTTTTACTTAATTCAGTTTGGCCAACATTTGCTGAGCTCCTTCCTTCTATAAGGAGCATTTTATAGTTGGGCTCTGAAAATGTTCTTGCCCTCAGTGGCTATATATTCTAGCAGGTTTGATATTATAAATGACTGTAATAAAAAATTAAAGTAGAGTAAGATAAAAGATTAGTTAAAGATGTATCAGGATATCCTCTTTGGTTGCTTCCTCATGTCACTAGATAAAATAGATATTCAAACATTTTAAAGATCTGTCAGACCTTGTTTATTCACCTGTTAGCCCAGCCTACCCAAGAAAGAAGGCTGAGTGACAAGTCATAGGTTGCCAAGCTCTTAAAGACCCGTGGAGTCTAACATATCCTGGTATCTCCTTCTCTCACAGATATAATAAGCCTCATTCAGGCCCTTCTTACAACTAAAATACTAACACAACCCAAAATACATTTTTTTTTGAAAATACACTGATTTTTTAAATACTTAATTATATTTTAAATAGTTGCCTCTGACAGCGAGGATCAATATATTCAGGTTAAAGTCACCACCAAAACTTAGATATTTCAGGATCATGTACTGAAAGACACATTTTGTTGTTCATTTTCAGATATTGACTGCTACCTTGTTTGGTCTCCCATTCAGGCTTTGCTTACAATCCAGAAGTTTTGTTTTATAACTGTGCATTCTAACCTAGCCCATAAGCATTTTCCTTCTTTTTCTAAGTAATACAATTTTTCAATCACACAAACCAACCACGAACAAATTAGTTTACAGATAGAAGAAAGGAAATACACGTATAACACACTCCCCATAGGGCAATGTCTTGACTAGTTAATTTTATAAGGAGAGAAATCAGTAGGGTTTCATGGAAAAAGTGAAAGCTGAGATGGGTACAGGGAGGTGGCAAGAGTAAATATTTGGCATAAGCAAAGTTAAGGATGCAGCAGCAAAAAGACGTTTGGAAGTAAGTGCTTAGTACATGTGCAAAATGTCTTTTTGTCCTCCAGATCCACTTTCCACCTTTTGGCTTCTATGTTCCCTGGCATTTTGTTGGGTTTTCCCAGTACGAAGCCCCATTAGCAGGAAATAGAAGGAAAGGAGGAGAGCAAGATGGGGCTAAACCAGTGCTCACTAAGTCAGAGAATTCTCCTGAAGACAACTTGTGATCTTCTTTTATTAACCTGGGTACTAAACCATACCTTGTGGCTTCCCTGTACCCTGTACAGAGGTTATGCCTCTGTAAACAGTCCCTTTATTGAACACTCCTCAGATTTGCCTCTGATATTTCCTGTGGGAAATGTGGTTGAGTCTCAGCATCATGGAGACTCTGAGGTTTGAACTTTGTTATTTTGTTGCCAACCACCACTCCAATTTTTTACTCGTATACTTATCTTCTTTCAGAATCTTCATATTTCTGACTTCTTTTCTATGGATTTCCCTGCAGGATGATTGGACTTTATTATACATACACTATTCTGTTCTTTGATGTGTGGGGGTTTGTTGATTGAGCTGATTTAGAAACTCCATGCCCATCAGGACTGTGTTCTCCACAGCACAACCAATGCGAGCACAAGGCCTGAACATGTCACACGTGTTCATGGTTGCTGGGCTATTTGATATTTAATGACGAATGTCGCTTGTAGATTGGTCTGTACCTCTATTTGTTTTTGAAGAATCTATCACTCTATTCAGCTTCTTAATGGAAAATTTAAGATGCCGGTAACCCATGCAATTTTGAAATTTTTTGGTATAAATGAAGAGTGATTTGTTCTAAGGGTCTCTGGAGTTATGTATATACTCTT
Organism: Meles meles; assembly: GCF_922984935.1. Taxonomy (NCBI): domain Eukaryota; kingdom Metazoa; phylum Chordata; class Mammalia; order Carnivora; family Mustelidae; genus Meles; species Meles meles. The sequence continues at coordinate 24,220,287 of NC_060073.1, forward strand.
TATGAACTAGCTACATGACGATTTGAAGTCACCTTTGGACTTCAATTTCTTGATCTATTACATAAAGAAGTTTTCCATCCTGTATAATTTTATAGTCTATAGGCTTAAATTGTGGTGGATTTTCAGGGTGATCTAAACAGACTTCTGCCAGTTCCTCTCAATGTAAAACAAGGCATGCCACCCTGAGAGGTTATTTTTCTTCCAAGTTTTTGTTTAGGCACCAGTTAACATACAGTGTCATAGTAGATTCAGGTGTAGAAGTTAGTGATTCATCACTTACAACATGCTCGTCACCCATCACCCATTTAATCCATGCCCCCAGCCACATCCTTTCTGGTAACCATCAGTTTGTTCTCTATAGTTAGTCTGTTTCCTGGTTTGCCTCTCTTCCTTCCGCCTCCACCTTCATTCACCTGTTTTGTTTCTTAAATTCCACATGAGTGAAATCATATGGTAATTGTCTTTCTCTGGCTGACTTATTTCACTTAGCATAATACTCTCTCGGTCCATCCTACCCAGTTAAAATATGGGCAGAAAACCTGAATAGACATTTTGCAAAGAAGAATACAAGTGGCTATCAGACACATGAAAAGATGCTCACTATCTCTCATCATGAGGGAAATACAAATCAAAAGCATCGTGAGATAATAACACCTCATACCTATCAGATGGGCTATTTTTTTTTTTAAGATTTTACATATTTGAAAGAGACTGTGACAGAGATATCGAGGGAGAGCATAAGTGGAGAGGAGAGGAAGAAGCAGGCTGAACAGGGAACCTGATGGGGGGCTTGATCCCAGGACCTTCGGATCATGACTTGAGCCAACCGCAGACTCTTAACGGACTGAGCCCACCCAGGAAACAACAGGTGTTGGCGAGGATATGGAGAAGGTGGAACCCTCTTACACTGTGATGGGAATGCAAATGGGTGCAGCCAGTTTGGAGAACAGTATGGAGGCCCCTCAAATAGTTAAAAATAGAACTACTCTACAACCCAGCGAAGGGACACATGCACCGTGATGCTTTTAGTAGCATTATCAATAGTGCCCAAACTATAGGAAGAAAAGCTGTTATTCTTTAATGTTAGTGAAATACTTCTCTATTGTCTGGAACTAGATAAGCCTCATTTGTATTTATGGGTTAATTTGCATGGATAAATGCTAATTATGTTATTAATACCGTTTTCTGATTTCTACTAATCTTTGGGTTTCCTGGATTCATTTTCCTTTTTGGGGGTTTTTTAACTCTGTGCAACAGAGCAGATGGGGGCCTTGTATAATGTGGTAGGTCTGGATGCCACTCAATGTTGGAATGGTTGACTAAACAATGCAATTATTCTTTAATCTACCCACACTGGTAGTCGAATAGAGTAACTGATTGGTTTACTGATTTAGAAGAGTCTGATAGAGTAAAAACAATAGTGTGTTACTTTCCCTAGGGTGGGAGCCTGCCGAGTGAGACTTGTTCATTTTCCTGGATTGACTGATTGATTGATTACTCTGTACATAGTATTTAGTTATGTTTTTGCCCAGGATGACTGAGCTATGCAGGAGTGTTGGCAATGACATTGTGTTCCTGTGGAAGATGAGAATGGTCTGGAAAAAGAAACAAACACACAGGAGTCAGGCTTTTTAGAAATCAAGCCACTTTCGACTCACCTACCATTTGGGATTTCTTGTTTTAAAATATATTTTATCAAGTTCAGAGCATTAGACTTTTAAGCTTCTCCTCTGCTCCTGGTTACAAGTACTCCAAAGGGCTGACTGTTTTTTCCCCCTAAAATCAGCCTTCAGTTTGGTATCTTTGATGTTATCAAGCTGCTCTGCTTCCTGAAGCAGAGAGAGAAATTGTATTGGCTGCCTCTAGTCAGGCTGCTAATGTCAACTGATTGCTTGGAATGGCCCGGGTTTTGCCTAGTTAGTGTCATACTGGGATTGAACGGAGCTGTTGAATCTGTGTTCTAGAATTCCTTCTCACCACACCTATGGTTTTCCAGGGTGTCAGGAGTAATGAAGAAGTACCAGTGGCAAGAAAATAATTGTTGTACTCCTAGAATTCTCTTTTACAATCTCACATTTGGCTAAAACAGCAATTTTGTGTATATGATGTGCTGCCTGGCCCAGAAAGATGAATACAGAAAAGGATCCATGAGATTAAAAGGTCAATGGATTATCCATTAAGCAATCAAGTCTCAATATACCTCAATTTGTCTGGGTCGTGATTTATTGCCTGGGATACATGGACCAAGAGCTGTTAGTTTTCCCCTGGGACTGTTCTCTTTCATTTCTTTGAGCCCTGGTCACTATTGTGTACATTTTGACTAGTTGACAGTATTTTAAAATTACTTTTAAGTATCACCCAGCTCAGGTTATTTTAGCTGATAAGGGCACAAAGCTTTGTGAAGGTCAAAGGCAAATAAATAACTAGGGGAACTGAATTCAGTAAACAAGGGAAGAAGATCTATCTATATCATGTTCCATGCACATGGCAGGTATCCAGATTGCCTGGGCATTGAAACACTTTTGGGAAGAAAAGGCCAAGCTTTGCTGAACTTGCAGGAAATACTATGGTATGTTAATTTGCATTGCATTTGCATATTTAGTTTCTAATGGGTTAATTCCACCCTGGCATCAACCTCAGGAAAATAAGCAGCTTCCTGTGCATACTAAACACAAAGTAGCTTCACTCCAACTGTTTTAACATTCTGAAATGTTCCCAGGCTCAGATGTCCTACAACCTTGGTTTTCCACTTGGGGAATGGGGAGCGTGATACAATCAGTTGCTTGGTACATTTTATTTGGCAACTTTGGATGATAAAAGCTTTGTTGGATAACCAACAGTACGCTGAAGCAAAGCCAGAATGGTTAAAAGCAATTCTAGTGAAAGAGGCCTTGCCATTCCCAAAGAGCCTGCATTTTGAGGAAAATTCTAGGCCCCGAAGCATGTGGAATGGTCAGTGTTTTCTCCAGCAGGTCTCAGTCGTGGCTGTTTCAAACAGCCTTACGCCAGAATTCTTAGGGATTGTTTCTTAGGAGTAGACAGTCTTACAGTAAAGAGAGGATTAAAAATGATTAATTACAGATTCTATTAACTATATACCATGAATACTTGTAACTATCAGTTCCTTCCTTCATCTCCATAGACACTAAGTGGCTAGTTACACACGTTTCTAAAGGGAAATGTTATGATCTGCTTGGGGAACCAGCTAAGAGCACAACTCATAAAATGTGATTTTAGTCATTGGAACAGTTTTGACTCTTGGGTAAATCACAAAAGATTTCTTTCTTTTGTTTTTTGTTTTTGTTTTTCCAAGATGTTATTTAAATTCAAGTGAGTTGACATACCATGTAGTATTAGTTTCCTGAGTACAATCTGGTGATTTATCACTTAAATACAACACTCACTGTTCATCACAACAAGTACCTCCTTTAATGCCCATCACCCATTTCACCCATCCCTCTTACCTCCCCTCTAGCAACCCTCAATCTGTCCTCTATAGTTAAGAGTCTCTTATGGTTTGCCTCCCTTTCTGCTTTTATCTTATTTTTCCTTCTCTTCCCCTATGTTCTTCTGTTTTTTTTTTTAAATTCCATAAATGAGTGAAATCACAAGGTCTTTGCTCTTTTTTCTGACTGACTTACTTTGCTTAGTATAACACACTCAAGTTCTATCTACATTGTTGCAAATAGCAAGACTTCATTCTTTTTGATGGCTGAGTAATATTCTTTTGTGTGTGTGTGTGTGCGTGCGTGTGTGTGTGTGTGTATTCCACATCTTCTTTATCCTTTCATCAGCTGATGGACATTTAGGCTCTTTCCCTACTTTGGCTATTGTTGATGGTGCTGCTATACACGTTGGGGTAAATGTACTTCTTCAAATCAATACTTTTGAGTCCTTTGGATGAATGCCTAGTAGTGAAATTCCTGGGTTAAAGATAGCTCTAGTTTTAAATTTTTGAGAAACCTTCATACTCTTTTCCAGCGTGGCTATCCCAGTTTGTGTTCCCCAGCAGGGTAAGAAGGGTCCACAAAGGATTTATTTCTTTTTAGATGAATGATCCCTTTTATTCAGCTTTGGCTGCCACATTTATATTTGTCCAGATTTCAAGTGATCTAAGCTACATAGTACTTTATGACTCTGGAAACTTGCCCCCACACAAGAAAGTCAAACTCAGGACTGACCAAGGTATGTAGACCAGTTACTTGCAACTTTGGAAAATACTAGAATTGGGGATAGTTGTGGATTTATTGTAAAAGGTTCTTCATTGTATTCAAACCAGGTATTAGATACAACCTAAATAAGGCATATGCTTCCTATGCATTTCATTTATTTTTCGTATCTGTGAAGATTTATCACAGTGCATAAAATCTGGCTATAAAGCAATAAATTCATAGTATCTTCTATCATTGTATATTTTTGCAATAGATGGATATTGGTGAGTATTTTATGAGGTTGTAGGGTTTTTGTTTTTAAATATCATGGAAACTGTGTGGTCCTTATAGAAACAAATTAAATCGACTCTTAAAAACTCAGCTGTTAGTGTAAGAGTTGAGACTTGGTTACATGATCATTTCTAGAAACTACCCATAGAAGGAGTTTAGGAAAGTTACAATTACCTCCTAGCTGGTTCTTTGCTGACTGCTTTTTCTGGGATGGTAGCTCTTTGCTCTAAAATTGCCTGCTAACATTATTCTTTTGCTTCTTGTGGGGTGTGGAGTTGTAGACATCTCCAAAAATTTGAACACACATAAACTAACTTCCGTTTCACAGTGGCCTTGTGAGATAGTAGAATCAGAATCATGAAATTCGTGATGAAGGAGATCTTAGCAATTTTGGAGTTTCACTTTATCATGTTACTGATTTGTACCAATGCTATTGGCCAGGGGCATGACAAGACTTGGTCAGTGCTAGATACCTATTCCATAGGGAAGCTGGGGCAGAACCCAGCCCTCTTTATTCCTTGGTCAAGACTTTTAGGCTGTTATCACGTTAGTTCATGGAAGATGAAATGCAGATTAGCTTAAATGATCCTGGGCAAATGTGATAACTCTACAATACTGCCAGACTCACAGTTTGGGTAAGCTTGGACTCTTATAAATTGAGAAGTACATATTTAAATACTCAAAGTTAACTTAGGGTGAGAGGAGCTATTTGGAGGAGTTTGTTCAATAAAAATTGAAATTTTAGTAGGAAAGATAATTGGAGGAAGTAAAAAAGAACCATCTAAGAGATGTCTGTGGTCCCTTGCCTGATTTTAATGATCACCATGTACCTCAGAGCCATCCAGCAATCTGATACTTGACATCCTGAGGAAAGAGAAAACTAAAAGTGGTAGCAGTGGAAATACTCAAGTTTGTTTCATTGGAGCCTCGAAAGCCGGTCTTCGCTAGGGACTGTTCTCTTCTTCTGTGAAAGAGGCACATGGGTGATAGGCTTGACTATTTTGGCCCAAAGGAGCGTTTTGGTGGGCTCAGAATTTATTAGATGAGGCCATTTGTGTGGCTGTTTAGACTTTAATTATGAAAGTAATGTTACAAAATATAAAAGCAGTAGAAACTATCAAACATAATCCTTGACCATGAACGCTTTAATGCTCCCCTTAGCTGGACTAAATTTTACGCAGTTTTCCTGCTGACCATAGGCCCCTGACTCCCTTTTCTTAGAGCATTTACTTCAGCAAACTTGAAATTATTATCTTCTTCTCTGCCCCTTTGTGATATAAATCTTCTCACAGCCTCTTGCCAGTTTTATGGCCCAGAAATATCTTTTCAAGGACCTGGGGGCCATCCCTTTGAAATATAATCACAAAGAAAGATAATGCTCCTATTTCCCAGTGTCTGTGGGATGGGTGAGGTGATAGGAGCTTATCTTTCCTAAGTGCCAGTTAGCAAACATGTGTTCTAATCACACAACCTCCCCACTAATGGCGTAAGGATGATAATAAGGATAACATGAAGTTTAAAGTTTGATGACACAGATACCTTTATCCTTTGGTTATCATAGAAAAAAAAGAAAACAGAGAAACTAAACAACCACTGTCTTTAGGTTTGGTAGTGAAGGAGGTGAACCAAACCAGGAATGCTAATTTATACTGTCTTAAAATCTTTTAAATTGAAAAACAAAAAAACCCCTCCAACCTCTCCATGAATTGCCTCCATTACTTTTCCACTAGCTCACCCAAGTGCTTAAAAACTTTCCCGCCTGTTGTTTCAGTGGAGCTGAGTTCAGTCTCTTGGACCCATGACAATAGTCCATCTCTGTTGCAAGAGTCTTAAATAAAGTCTTCCCTGCCTGTTCATCTCCACCCAGTGCATTTTTTCTTTGCTATCCCACAACCCTAAAAGAAACATTGTTTTTATTTCTTCATGTCCTTGTTCAGTCTTTTTTCCATAAACATATGGCATGCATACACTCAAAGCGAGTCTACATCTTTATTTTTATTTATCCTAAGCGTTCTTCTGTGTTGCTCTGTAATGGTCATCATTATCACAGAATACTCTTTACTATAAAGCTTATATTATCTTACTTTTTTCTACTTGAGACAAATGTCAGCTAAACAGGGTAACAGCACACAATTCCAATGTTTGTTCAAATGCTCAGCCTTTATCATCATACGGTGAGGCCGCAAGAGTGTATTCATTTCTGTGTTATTTTGGTAATATTAAGGCCATGAAAATTAAACTCAGCTGTAAGGAGGCAGGGTATGGTAATTAATGTTCATTTTTGTTAGTCAATTCTGGTAGGTTAGCTCTAAATTAATCCAGGCTGTTTCACAGTCCTTAATTGCGCCCTACAAAATGTGATCATGCACATTTGGCTATATATTATTGAGGATATTGTTTCCAAAAATACTTGTATTAGGCAGTGAGTGCTAAATGAGTTGGAATAATACAAAAGGAGAAGTAAGTGATAAGCAAGAGGAAATGGGACAGATATTTCACTATTAATGAGCATACACTATTCATACAAGGACATATTAGGACATGACAAATAGAAAGACAAAGAATGGTAACTTGTGGGAGAAAGAATGTATAATAACCTGGGTCTCAGGTGGTAGGTGCAGGCAGTGAGCTGTACAAAACAGAATTAAATGTTAGTGATGAGGTTTAGAGAGGAATTCATGTTGTGACATATTCCGTTTGTGTCCTTATTTTTACATCTCATGAAACGAAACCATTTTCTTAACCGTGGAGCTGAATAGTCCCTTAAGACATCTTGAATTCAAAGGTGGTGATATGTCAACTTGCTATTCCAAGGGTAACCAGAATGCTTTTGTGAAATGAATATTAAATGATCTTGAGGTTTTGTTTTTTTTTTTTTAATTTTTAAAAAAATCATTTGGTTTCTTTGGAGGGGGCGGGGTAAGTCTAAGGTGAAGGTGAAGACTAATAGGTATAGTAGAAGTGAGTAAAATTTGGCACTTTTTTTTTTCAACTCCAGCCTGTTTAAAAAAAAAATCAAAGAAAATTCTGTATAAGTGTCTATAGAAGTAATATAGGAAATGCTGCAGGGTATTTAAAAGAATTTGCTGAACTGTGAAGACTGACATTTGAGTCATAAAATCAGATGTTGTTTAACAAAGTTAATACATTTTAAGCTTCTTCTGTCTCTAGAATTAATAAAATGACAGTGATTTGTGATTGTGGAATTGAAAACAGATTGGCTTGCATTTTGAACCATGTCAAGTTTAATTTAGCAGAGATATTAATTTGAGGTGGTTTTATGTTAATAGTTATGGAGAAACATTATTGGGACCAGAACACTCAGCCAGATGTACTGAGCATGTGCCCTATGGATTCACACAAGCTAAAGATGGATTCAAGGAAGATAAAAAGATGCCAAGTCATCATAAGCTGTGATTCTTGGCTCTCTTGTCCTTGTATCTCAGAAAGCCTGAGCCATCGGATTTCCCAAATCAATATTTCCTAATTATTATACCAGAGCTCACTTTATATTATGTCAAGAAAAATTTTATTTCAAACATGCATGACCTTACAAAGTGTCACAAGGTGTGAGTGGTGTGACCCTGTTCTCTCTGCTGAGATTGCCTCACAAATTTTATATATTAGAAAGTTAAGAGTTCTGAAACTTTGTCACTCTTAATGACTTTTTATGTATTCTTCTAAATCAGGTGAGTACCAATCCATGTTGTTGATTCTACTCATTGCTGTGAAGTAACTATCTGAGTAATTCTGGAACTTACTAAAAAAAAGCATTTTATGTGCCAGGGACTGTTTTAGTCACTCAAGATACAGAAGTAAGCAAAAGAAAGTCACATCATGTTCAAGGTTAATGAGGAAAGAGAGTTAGTGATAAACTCAAAATATATTATAATGAAAAGTAAAACAGGACAAAGGGATTAGTAGTGAGGGGCCCAGGTTGGTATTTTATCTGAGTCATGGAAATCTTTTCTGATAAAGAAACATTTGGACACAGGCCTAGTGGAATCATGAGAAGTGTCCTGTGGACAGAGCGTGTTATGCAGAGGGAGCAGTGAGTGCAAAGCCTCTAGAAGTGTACGTCCTAGGGGATGAGGAACAGTTAGGAGCGAGGTCTAGATCTAATAAGGGTGCGTAGGAGGTGGTAGAAGCAGAGTCAGTGAAAGACATAGTGTCAGTGAAAGACATAGGGTGCTGTAAATTATAATGGGTTACCGGGTTTTCATTCTGAATAAAACGAGAAGGCTCGTTTATTAGATGGGTTGTGAATAGAGAGAAGATTTGATCTGACTCAAATGTTTAAGAAATTACTCTGATATTTGGATGTTGACTAAAACCCAGGATGAAAATAGGGAGAATGGTTAGAAGTCTCTTGTAAGAATCCAGACACGAGAAGATGGTGCCTTGGACCAGGGAGGTAACACTGTGAGTAGCACAAAGTGGGCAGGTTCAGGGTATATTTGACTGTAAAACAGTAGTATTTGCTGATGGATGGGAAGTGGAACCTGGGAAAGGGAAGTAAAGGCTAAAACAAGGTTTTAGTCTGACAGGATAGAATTATCCCTTAATGAGGTAGAAAAGACAATATCTGGGATTGAAAACAAGTAGGTAGTAAGTATATGTTTGGGAAGCTTTCATGGTAAGATACTTATTAGATTTTTGTTTGCAGTGATTGAATAAAAAGTCTGGATTTCAGGTGACATATTGAGACTGGAGATGCAAATCTGGTCATTGGCGTATGGGTGGAAGTTAAAAGCCTTGTTATTGGATGAAAAGTCCTAATGAGTAGCTATGGGTGGGCCCTGGAATACTCCATCAGATATAGATGGGGACAACGGGGCCGACAGACCCAACTACTGAGACCCGTTTGTGGTTGGATGAACATCAGTAGGAAGGACTATCCTACAAGCCAAGTGAAGACCGTCTTCTAAGAAAGAGGGAAAAATTGATAATCTCCAATGTTTCTAATAGGCCAAGGAATCCAAGCACTAAGTGATCATTAGGCATTTCAAAATGAAGATCAGTGGTGATTTTTTTAAGAATTATTTGTATGTAGGGCACCTGGATGGCTCAGATGGTTAAGTGTCTGCCTTCTGCTCAGGTCATGATCCCAGGGTCCTGGGATCGAGTCCCGTATCCGGCTCCCTGCTCAGTAGAGAGCTCGCTTCTCCCTCTGCCTTTGACTCTCTCTCTCTCTCTCTCTGTCTCTCATGAATAAATAAATAAAATAAAAAATTATTTTTACGTAATCAGAGGGCAGATGTCTGTTAGGGGTGGGCCCTACAGAATAGAGAGAAGGGTCATACAAACTTAGGATAGATGATTCTTTCCAAGTATTTACAGTAAGGAGGAAAAACCTGTACTATGGATATTGTTGGTGAAGGTGATGCAGGAGAGATCATTTAAGATATTGGTATGAAAAGTATTATCAGAGATAAACCTAGTTAGTTTAGGAAACACTTGAAAATCTAATTCTAGACACTATTATTGCTGGCGCTACATCCTTTCCATTTCCCCTTGGGTAAATGGTTCTTCTTGGTGTCGTATATCCATCTTGAATGAAGTGCATCCTAGCTGCACACCTTCCTAGAGCTCCCAGACATCTTTTGACACTGAGTTGGGCAACAAGAATCCAAAGGGCTTTCTGCCAAACCGAAAAAATATGTGTCACGCATTGTGATGCAATGTCTCTCAGCCTCCAAATGGGCCAGCTTGGAACTTCAAGTTGATAAAATTGGAATCAAATGGACTCATAATTCTGCACAGCAGTTTTCTGCACAATGGAGTTAAATTTACTACAACTCAGCCAAGGGTAGCACATGCCATATAATTTCACCACTCATACCTCTTTGGGTTTTGATTTACTAGGAAGTGGCTTGCTATTGACTAGAATGCAAACAAATGTTCCCTTCTAAAAAGCGAGCATAATGATGGCACTTTTCCCTCCTTCTTACGTATGCACTCTCTTTCTCAAACTTTAGTACCACTTCTGAGACAATTAAGATAATTCGGTCATTTAAGTACTAACAGCCACAGCGGTCTTAGAACCACTTACTTTTTTAGTACTAAAATGCAGCAAAAGGACATTATTGCTTATTGAAATTTTAATGTCTTTTTCTTGGGCTTGAACTATAAAGAGCATTGAAGTTGACTTTGTATTTGTTCTTAAGTAGACATTGAAAAGTAGAAAGAAAGGAAAGAAGTTTATTAAAATTCACCTTACATGACTCTAAGTTTGAAAACCACCTTGGTGGTATCTTTGGAAAACACTGTTTTGACTTGAACTTGAGAGGGCTGCGGACAGCTTGGGAGGGATTTTTCAAAGAAAAAAACAGGGATCTTTAGTCCTTTCAACCCAAGAGCTTTCTTTCCAAAGATGAAAAACCAATTGTATTCATTTTGCGGTTGTCATGAAGCCACTAATAACTCAGATCCACATCATACAGCCCTTCATAATGTAGTTAGCCTGCCGGAAGTCAGTTGTGCCTTGTATTCCAGTTGTAATGAAGGCTATCATGAGAAGGTGAAGGGGGTCCACTTTCTTTCACCCTTGGAGTGGGCAAATGTCCATGTTTGCAATGAAGGGCATTTTCAGGGATGAGTTTTGGGGAATGAATGTTCTGAAAAGTTGCTTCTGCACATGGAACATGATTACTGTATCAGAAGGAGACATCACAGGGTATCTTGGAGTGATGACTGACTTTAGAGATAGCAATCCTGGGCTTTAATACTATCTCTGCCACTTATTAATTGGATGGAGTCCCTGAACGCCAGTTTTCTTCTCGGCACAGTGGGAATGAGAATCACAGCAAGAACAGGAACAGTAACAGCAAATGCATGTAGGACTGTAATCAAGCAGTATTCTAAATCCTTTTTATTTATTAGCTAACTTAATTATCAACAATGTAGATAAGTGGGTATAATTTTATCCTTGTTTTGTAGATTAAGAAACTGATGCACGGGACCAATAAACAGCCTTTATAAGATCTTAGAATAAGTAAGTGGCACAGACTAGGTTTTAAACCAGGCAGTGGGATTCAAAAGTCTGTTCCTTTAACCACACTCCAATTCTAACAGGGACTATGAAAAGTAAAGGAGACAATGTAGGCAAACTTCCTGGCATGTCATATGTCTTTAACAGATGCTGAGTATTATTGATGGAGTTCAGAGATCCCATTGTCTTCTATTTTCAATCAAAATGTGGGAGGCTGGTATGGTAAGAAATAGAACTGGTTCAACCTAGGAAAGCAAAAATAAAGAATTTAAGGCAATTATCTAATAATTTCAGCTGAAAAAAATAACCAAATCCAAAGCAGAAAGAGGAGCACTGGATGTTACATGAAAATGTTGAATCACTATATTGTATATAGTATAGTATATAAAGCACACTTTATATAAATATATATATACACACACTTTATATATATATATATATATATATATATATATACACATACACACCAACTTTCTTAAAGTTTTTATTTCAATTCCATTTAACATACAGTGTATTGTACAATGTATGTTAAATGGAATTGAAATAAAAGTTTAAAATAGTTGGTAATTCAAACGGGATAAGACTCTTTCCACTGTGGTTATCGTGTCCTTGACAAAATTGTCATCTTCATTCTTTATTATTGCCCTTTGTCTTCATAACCATTCAAAGCCTTCACTGTCATTTCAGATCAGTGACTCCGTCAACCTCCTCACTGGCTTCAATCTCATCTTTGTTTCACTTTCTTTGACTTCATCTGATGTAGCTGTTACTTGCTAAACTCTTAGGAGGATGCCCCCCACAACTGATAAAATGGGATTCTACTTCTGTTACTCTTACTCTTGGATTAAAAGGTATCATCATATCTTTATCAGTTTGTTTATAGTCAGGTTTACAAATTTCCAGGTAGTTAAGGACACCAACTTCTTGACATTTAAAAGTATTTTTTTCTCCTTTCCCTCTTTTTCTTCTTGTAACATAATAGAAAGAAGAGTTTCTTGAAAATAGCATTGACATTAAATGAAGACCACGAAACTCTTAAAACTCTCCAATTTGGCCTTGTTAGTGGAATTATCCATTGTCTTCTCATAACTTGACTATAAACTTAGTGCTTAATTAAATGGTGTTCCCTTTAGCTTGGTAAATAGGCCGATTTATAGGAGCTATTATTTAATAGAAGGCAATCTGGAGCTGTACTAGGAAATGTGATTCAAAACATTTTGTTACATTCTTCCGTCAATCACTTTATATCCCTGAAACTTTATATCCCTCTTTGTAAAATACAGGTATCAATGCCTACCTCATAGTGCTGTTAGGAGTCTGAAGCATTATAATGAAAATTACCAAAATTTTGAGTCCAAATGTCAACATTTTAATGCTTATAAAGCAGCTCCAAGTTCTTTCAGAACCTGTCTCTTTCTAGCTCGCTGCTCCTTCACGTCTAGGTGTGCTGCTAATCCTTGTGGGCCAGTATGCTTGCTCAGACTCTAGCCATCACATCCAATTCCAGGCACTATGATATAGAAAAGGGTTTAAAAAAAGATGGGTCCCCTCTAACTTTCAAGGTAATTTTACAGAAGTCAATGCATCTGGAGATTTAGTCATATGGGCCACACATAGCTGGGAGGAGGAATAAGTGGGACCATCATTTACATGGGCAGTAAGAGACCTAGCTAAAAATTGGGCTACTTAATTCTAAAAGAGAAGAGAATATTTTTAGGTCGGCAGCAAGAGTGTCTGCCAGCGAAGGCAATGCTAACTGATTTTATCCTTTAAATTGAACAGGAACAAAAGTGAAAATCTTTACTGAAGTGTGTTTCTATTCTGATGCTTTATCTTTTAGCTTAAACAATATAATGGATGTGGAAACTATTAAAAGGAGTAAAATGACTAAGTAATTGTAAAGGGAAATGTTTGTTTCCTTTTATGGTGAGTGGATTTATAAGTGGATGTATATTATAAGTGCTTGTATATTAAAGAATCATGAGCGGAGGGATAATTTTATATAAGCATCAGAGATGCTTACAAAACACAGCTAAGTAAAACATCAAAGGAATTTGACATCAACTTTGGTTGAAAGCGGCACTTTTTGGGCTAGCATAGGGTCAAAATCTTTGATAGAATATGATTTTATTTTATGAAAACATGAACAGATCCATTTTGTTCTTACAAGGGGCTTATTGTTAAACTCATAGTATATTAAAAAAAAAACAAGAAAAAACAACAAAATGGCAATAAGTACATACCTATAAATACTTCAAATGTAAATGGACTAAATGCTCCAATAGAAAGATGTAATGTGGCTGAATGGATAAAAATAAGACCCTTCTATATACTACCTATAAGATACTCATTTCAGATCTGAAAGTGAGGGCATAGAAAAGGTTATTATTCCATGTAAAGTGAAATGAAAAGAGCTGGCATAGCTATACTTATATCAGACAAAACAGACTTTAAAGCAAAGACTGTAATAAAAGAAAGAGATTATATAATTGCAAAAGGGTCAACCAAACAAAAGTATATAATATTTGTAAATATTTATATTTATCCACCCAATATGGGAGTACCTAAATATATCAAGCAAATATTAATAGGCCTAAAGGGAGAAATTGATAGCAATAGTAGTAGGGGACTTTATTACCAGACATACATCAACAGACAGATCATAGACAAAAAGTCAATAAGGAAACATTGGTTCACATTAGACAACATTGACTTAATAGATATATACAGAACATTCCATCCAAAAGCAGCAAAATACACATTTTTTTCCAAGTGCACATGGAACATTCTCTTCAGGACAGATTACATGCTATGGCACAAAAGAAGTCTCAGTAAATCTAAGAAGATTGAAATAACATCACACATCTTCTTTAACCACAATGGCAGGAAACTGGAAATCAGTTACAGGAAGAAAACAACAACCAGTAGGTCAATGAAGAAATCAAAGGGGCGGGGGGTGGGGGAGAAAAAAAAACACCCTGAGAGAAAGAAAAATGGAAATCTAATATCTATGGGATGTAGCAAAGTAGCCAACGCAGGTCTAAGAGGGAAGTTTGAAATAATGTAAGACTACCTCAAGAAAGAAGAAAAATCTCAAACAACATAACTTTGTATCTGGAGGAAATAGAAAACAAACAAAGCATAAAGTTAGTAGAAGAAAGAAAACATTAAAGATCAGAACATAAAAAAATGAAATAGAGACTAAAGAAAAAAAACAAATAGAAAAGATAAATGAAACTATAAGAGCTGGTTCTTTGAAAAGATAAAATTTACCTAAACCCAGCTAGGAAAAGAAATAGGATCAAATTAATCAGAAAGGAAAGAGAAGTTGCAACCCATCTGATACCATAAAAACACAAAATAACATGAACAATTTATAGACCCCTAAAATTAGACAACATAGTATAAATGGATAAATTCCTAGAAACATTCATTTTTCCAAGAAGAAATAAAAGTCTGAATGGACTGATTACTGTTAAGGACATTGAACTGGTAATAGAAAAGCCTCCAAACAAAGGAAAGTATGGGACCAGATGGTTTCACTGGTGCATTCTATCAAACAGTCAAAGAAAAGTTAAGATTATCTTCAAACGCTTCCAAAAATTTGGAGAGAGGGGAATAATTCCAAACTCATTTTAAGAGCCCAACATTACTCTGATACCAAAATGAGACAAGGACACCACAAAAAGAGAAAAATTACAGGCCAATATGCCTGATGAACAGAGATGCAAAAATTTTCAACAAAATATTAGCAAACCAAATTCAAGAATGCAATAGAATCGTACAACATAATCAAGTGGGATTTATTTCAAGATGTTTCAAGATCCACAAATCAACATGAAACACCACATTAAAGGATAAAAAAAAAAGATATGGTATGATCAACTCAACAGATTCAGAAAAATCATTGATAAAATTCAGCATTCATTCATGATGAAAATTCTCAACAGAGTGGGTACAGATGGAACATACTTCAGTATAATAAAGTCATGTATGACAAACCCATTGCTAACCTCACATGCAACAGTGAAAAGTTGAAAACTTTCCCTCTAAGGTCAGCTACAAGACAAGAATGCCCATTCTTGTCACTTCTATTCAACTTAGTATTGGAAGTTCTATTCACTGCAATTAGACAAGAAAAGAAATAAAAGACATCCACATGAGAAAGGAAGAAGTAAAGCTGTTGATATTTGCAGATGACATGCTACTATATATAGGAAACCCTAAAGACTCCATCAAAAAACTACTCGAACAAATGAGTTCAGTAAAGTGGCAGGATACAAAATCAAACTATAGAAATCCATTGTATTTCTATACATTAATAAACAACAGAAAGAGAGATAATCCCATTTATAATTGTATCAAAAGAATGAAATAGCTAGGAATAAATTTAACCAAGGAGTTAGAAGACCTGTACATTGAAAACTATAAGGCATTAAGGAAAGAAATTGAGCAAGTCACAAATAAATGGAAAGATCATTGTGCTCATGGATTGAAGGAACTAATAGTTAAAGACATTCATACTACCCAAAGCAGTCTACTGATTCAGTGCAATCCCTATCAAAATTTCAATGGAAACTTTTTTTTTGTACAGAACTGGAACAATTCTAACATTTGTTGGAACTACAAAAGACTCTGAATAGACACAATAATCTTGAGAAAGAAGAAAAAAACTAGAGATATTATGCTTCCTGATTTCAAACTGTACTATAAAGCTATAGTAATCAATACAGTATGGTATTTGCATAAAACAGACACATAGATCCATGGAACAGGATAGAAACCCAGAAATAAGCCCACACATACATGGTCAATTTACCACAAAGAAATCAAAAACATACAATGGGGAAAAGACCATCTTCTCTTAAGTAAACATTGGCTAAACTGGACAGTCACATGCAAAAAAACAAACTAAAACACCATTTTATGCCATACACAAACATTAACTCAAAATGGATGAGAGACATGCATGAAAGACCTGAAACCATAAAATTCCTAGTAGAAAATATAGGAGGAAAGTCTCTTTACATTGGTCTTGGTGCTGAATTTTTTTATCCAGCTCCAAAGGCAAAAATAAAAAAAATGGAACTGCATCGAACTAAAAAGCTTCCCACACAGCTAAAGAAACCATCAACAAAATGAAAAGACAACTTGCTGACTGGGAGAAAATATTTTCCAATTATATATCTAATATGTGGTTAATATCCAAAAAATATGCAGACTCCAAACAACTCAATAGAAAAAAAAATCTGATTAAAAAATTGTCAGAGAATCTAAACGGACATTTTTCCCAAGACATACAGATGACCAACAGACACATAAAAAGATATTCAACATAACTATCAGGGAAATATAAATCAAAACCACAAAGAGATATCACCTTACACCTGTGAAAATGGGTATTATCAACAGGATAAGAACTATCCAGTGTTGGCTTGGATATGGAGAAAGGGAACCCCAAATACTGTTGGTGGAAATGCAAATTGGAGCAGCTACTATGGAAAGAGTAAGGACATGCCTGAAAAGGATTAAAAATAGAACCACCATATGATCCAGCTGTTCCATTTTGGAGTATTTATTCAAAGAAATTAAAACACTAATTTGAGAAAAGATAAATGCATCCTATGTCTACTGCATTATTTATGATAGCACGACATGGAAACAACCTTCGTGTCAACAGATGGATGACTGGATAAGAGAAGATGTCTCTCTCTCTCTCTCTCTCACACACACACACACACAGAACACTATTCAGCTATGAAAAAGTAAATCTTGCTATTCACAACAACATGGATGGACCCTAAACGTACCATACCAAGGAAATGAGTCAGACTGAGAAACACCACATGATTTCAATTATATGTAGAATCTAAAAATCAAAACAAAAGAAAACAAAACTCATAGATACAGAGAACATATTAGTAGCTATCAGTGGGAGGTTGGGGGTAGGCAAAATGGGTGAAAGAGGTCAATGTATGGTGGTGAAGGGTAACTAGACTTATTGTAATCACTTGTAGTATATACAAATATCAAATTATGTTGTACACCTGCAATGAATGTTCTACACTAACTTTACCTCAATGTAAAGAAAAAGAGAAAAACCAAGATAGTTGTGTGTATAATGAAAAATATCATTAAATAAATATAATGCATTAGTATTTTAAAAATATATATTAGGATCCCCAAAATAGCATGTGACTTACTAGGTATAACTTGTTCTCATAATTGGAACTGGCATCCTGTATAGTCAGATGCCAATACTTCATCTGTAAAATAGGATTGATATTAAGTTACTAACTCAGCAATAGCAAATTTCTACCTTTATGGTCAAGGGTAAAGCAATAAAGACAAGGTAGATAGTGTTAGCATTTTGTGTGTGTGTGTATATATATATATATATATTTAAAGATTTTATTTATTTATTTGACAGAGTCACAAGTAGGCAGAGAGGCAGGCAGATAGAGAGGGGGAAGCAGGCTCCCCGCTGAGCAGAGAGCCTGATGCTGAGCTCCATCCCAGGACCCTGAGATCATGACCTGAGCCAAAGGCAGAGGCTTAACCCACTGAGCCACTCAGGTACCCCTACATTTTGTATATGTTTGAGGATAGTATTTATATGATGTTTAATAATTGATACTTTCTCTTATTTCATTTTGTCACTCTATACTGGACAAGCAAGTGTACAGGATATCTGACTTAACAGATGCAATATGTGACCCTTCAGATTTTTTTGCACTATATAGGTGCTATTTTTTGCAGTTTGTGGACTTTTCTACACAGACAGGTCAGCAGAGCCAGTGCATGCCTGTAGAAAAAATAGGTGTGACTCTTAAGAGGAAAATACATAGAGATAAAACTAGAATATCTTAGTGCATGAAAAATTTAGAGTTGGTCTAGAAAAGTGATTATACTCTGGAAATAATAATTCAGTATCTAAGGTTATAAGTATGGCTAAGAAAAAAAATCAAAACTGAAAAATTAAAGTGTGTCTTTATTTTCATTATATTACTGTATCAACCTAGAAGTGCTATAATATTATGTGAGATAACTTGAAAAAAGCAATATACTACATCTTAGAGAGTTAAATCAGAATGGCTTCTCCTGGGGCACCTGGGTGACTCAGTCATCTAAGCATCTGTCTTCTGCTCAGGTCATGATCTCAGGGTCCTGGGACCAGTCCTGCATCAGGCTCCTTGCCTGATGCGGGGAGTCTGCTTCTCCCTCTTCTTCTGCCTGCTGCTCCCTCTGCTTGTCCTCTCTCTGTCAAATAAATGAAAAAGATCTTTAAAAAAAAATGGCTTCTCCTTAGAATGATTTTGAAAGGGGGAATGATTATGCTCAGGACTAAACAATTCAGGAGTAATGTAGCCAAAGAAAATGATAAAATTGAGGCAAATTTAACAACTCTTTTCCTCATTAGCCAAGGGTGGGTCCTGATGTGACAGAATCAAAATAAAAGTCAGAAGTCAATAGGGGTGTTAATCTGGAATAGTTGAGGAATCTCTACTGCTAGTGAAGAAGCTCACTCTCCATTTCACTTCCTGTGGCCTCACTAAGCACAACTGAGAAAATGGGCCATTCTTCCTTTGAAAAGATCTTCTCCACAGACCACATACAAGAGGGGAAGGAGAGAAGAACAAATTCAAGGAACCCATCTGGGTTCTGCCAAAAGAAAAGTGATGCCTACAAAGCTTTCCTGGAAAGTCTGATCAACCCTTATCACCATTGTCCTGTTCATTTTCTGGAGTAATTAAGCAGGTGTTGGCCAAATTTGTTGGCATAACCCTGAGCTACTCAACTTTTATGTCCTATTCCTCATACCCTTTGATAATATTTTGTCCTTAAATCCCTGGCTTCCCATTGACTTGCTGGTAATACCTCTGTATTATACCAGTCTTGGCTTCCTTCTGCTCTCTCATATACATTTACTTTTGACCCAGCCATACCTTTAGACTCAATCTTTCTTTATCCACATTTCTCACATTTATCATATTGTATAATTATATTTAAGAACAGCCCTTATTGGAACGTGTTCCTGCTTCTAAAAAGTGGACTGCTCATTTGGGGGAACGTCTCTTGGAAGATTTGAACCCTAGGATATGACAGGTCCCAGAGAATCAACTATTCCTCCTGGGTAGCTGTAGAAATCTGTAATTAAAAAGGCATTTCATTAATGCTTTACTTTGGAGAAAAATGGGTTCTCTCATGTCCTTTCTCATTTTTAGAGAGACAGCATTCAATACCATCAACACTAAGGTACTTAGGATAGCCACTAACCCCATTTAATAGCTTAGAATACAGAACTTAACAACCTACCAGAACTTGACAAACAATGTGATTATACAACCTGGGCAAAGACACAGTTTTCATGACTTCTAGTCCATGGCTCTCCACAGCAACATAATGGTTCCTTCTCAGCCAAGAGTTAAGGAACAGAGAGCATGGATCTCATTGGATGTATTTTGGAGATTGTGTTCAATCTAAAGAGAACAAAGTCCCAGATTTTATGTTGGTATTTCATAGACTTGAACACTTTTTGGTATGTTTTCCTCCTAGTTTAATGAAAGTGCTCCCTTACAACAATCACACATGCATATCCAGAGAATTACTGAGTCTTTCCAATAAAAATAAATGCCGTGTGTGTATGTGTGTGTGTGTGTATGTATATGTATATGTGTGTGTGTGTGTGTATGTGTGTATATATATATATTATGTATATATTCCAGTTACTCGACAGTGAGATAATGTCTATGCAGGGACCTTCATGATCTCTACCAGCATCAATTAGAAATCCACATGTGCAGAACAGTGGCTTGGAGAAATCCTTTTTGGCTTCTAATGCTGGTTTTCCCTAGAAGTAAAAAGATCATCTTGTTTAATGCAGATTCTCATATATATGAGACCACAGTGCCTTTAAAAACAGTATTCCATTACGTAATCAGAATAATTGCCTCTTCCTCTTTGTTGCTCTCCTTTAATACTTGTAGAGAAGAAACCTCTCCTTCAGTGATCTGAGGTTTTTTGGGGCTCTATGTTTCTGATTTGATTGACCTTTCTCACAGTCTGGTGTACTCATGCATTTTATCATTGTGATAGGAGCTCTCTGCATTTCTCTGATTTCTTTATATTTTCCCCAAAGCATGGCATCAGGAATTAGATTCAGTAATGCTTGGGGATAGCTGCAGTTACCTAAGACATCCTTCAGGCAACCGGAGCTAATTTAGCCTAATAGCCTGCAAATCTCATGATATACAAAACCCTAAATTTTTCCATTTTTCTTTGTTGTTTGTGCCAACACCAGACTGATTTCAAGGACACACTTTTAAGGCGCTGGGGTAAATGTTCAGCCATTAGAATTATGCCTAGCAGTTGTTAGTTAATAAAGTTATTTGGATGAATGGATGAAAAGAAGAATAGATGAATAATTTTTCATTAATTCAGTCAATGAATATTGAGGGCTCATTCTGTAAGAAGTACTGCTCTAGGTGCTGGGGATATATTGAGGTATGAAACACAAAAGATCCTCATTTTGGAGCTCATGTTGTTATGGGATGAAAAGGAAAAAAAAGTTAATTATGTTAAATGTTCTAAGAAAAAAAAATGGAGTTAACAGGATGGAGTAAGGGTACAATTTTAAATAGGATGGCCAGGGTAAGTCTCAGTAAGAAGGTAACATTTGAAGGGGGTGTGAAACAGAGCCCTGGTTTTACATGGGAGGAGAGATTCCAGGTAGAATGAATAGGATAGTTCAAAGGCTCTGACTTGAAAGCATAGCAGCAAGGGCACCTCAGTTGGAATGAAGTATGAAAAAGGGAAGACAGATGGGAAGTACAGCTGAATTTTGTGGACCGTTAGTATTTTAGCAATTGCTCTAAGCAAAATAGAACATGGGAGGATTTTGATGGGCAGGGAATACTTTTCTAGGACAGTCCACCAGGTTGGGGAGACATGGACTCTCTAGATCTAAAGTATATAAGGTGGGGAAGAGGCATTCTGAAGCCTAGAATTCTATCCATGTAAGCAGTCTTTTAGGTTAAGATCATGCGGTTGAAGTATCCTATTTTGTAGGTACAGGAAATGGATTAGGGAAAGATTTGTTTTGTGCAAGAAAATATAGTTGAGTGCTAATTGTTTTGTTTTTACACCTAATCCTGGATCTTTATATGATGATTGTAAAGAGGCATGAAGAGAAAGTTCTGAATGTTGATTTCATTTCAGGCTAAACCTTTGTGGCATATCTATATTCTTTCATATCTCTATTCTAACTAATGTCTATAGGAAAGAATTAAATATATGTTATTAATTCGTGGTCTCTTAAGCAAAAGGGGCATTATAACTAGTGGCTAAGGTTTGGATTCCTATCGCAGCCCAATTTTTAAATCTTGATATATAACTTATTAGTTGTGTATGAAAGGCAGGTAGCTTGACCTGTCCAAAGCTGTATCTCCCCATCTGGAAAATAGAAGTATTAATAGTAACTACTTCATAACTCTTGTGAAGTTGAAATGAGTTAGAGCTCAAAAATCTTATATAAGTTTCTGATATATTATTTTTAGTAGTATTAAATATAGGCCAATTAAATGAGCATTTGTTGACATCTATATGGTTTCAGGCACTTGACACATTAATGAATAAGCATTGTCTCTATCCTCAGACTAGCCTAACCAGTGAAAGAGATGTCCTGATTTCAGTATTTTTTTTAAAAAGACTTTATTTATTAACTTATTTTAGAGAAAAAGTGTGCATGCATGGGAGGGGGGAGAGTGGGAGGAGGGGAAGGAGAGGGAGAAGCAGACTTTGTGTTGAGCAGGAAAGCACAGAGCCCCAATAGAGCTCAATCCCATGATCATGAGATGGTGACCTGGGCCAAAATCAAGAGTTGGGGCTTAACAGACTGAGCCGCCCGGGCACTCTTAATCTTAGTGTTTTAACACCCTAGGTAAATTGTAATATAAAGCTACATGAAATTCAGTGGGAGGGTAAAGAGAGACAGTATCCCTAATATGTATATTAGTGAATTGAATACACTGTTTAAAATAAAGTAGGAATTAGAAAAATTACAGAAGTAAAAGTGTGGTAGAGTTTGTAATTTGTTAGTGAGAAATCCTTTTTTTTTTCTCTCTCTTTTTTTGAGAGAAAAGAGTGACAGTTAACATAAGCCATGCGTTGCTTGTAGTATTCATATGCTTGGATTTAAGGAGGGGTGTTCAAGGTAAGGAACCTTGTTAGCAAAGAAGCAGAGGTAAGAAAATTAAGGTCTTATATAAAGACACATTGCTAATTTAAGTTACCAAAAATGCAGATTTCTACATCACCCCAGATATTCTGACTCAGTTGGTCTGGGTTGGAACCAAACATTTTACCTTCTCCCCCCGCTCCCTCAATAGGCTCCATGCCCAGAGAGGAGCCAAACATGGGGCTTGAACTCAAGACCCTGAGATCAAGAACTGAACTGAAATCAAGAGTCAGAAACTTAACTGACAGAGCCACCCAGGTGCCCCAGTTTACATTTTTAGCAAAATATCACAGTAGTTGATACTAGTGATCTATGAAATACCATTTAAGAAAAATGGTATTAGATCTAGAGTCCTTGAAGGGATTTGTGTGAAGGTAGATTGGAGTTTGATTTGTGGGAGGCTTTCTAGCACTTTAACTGAAAGCTAACAGTTAGGTAATTAACATTAAAAAAAAGTAAAGCAATAAAGAGAGGAAAAAAACATTGAAAGTGCTGTTGACACTCTAGTAGAATGTAGAAATTTAAAAAAAAAATCACAGTGAATCAGGGCTAACACCTTTCTTTCATACCATCAGCATTCCTTAAAATGGTAATGTTCCTTTGAGATATTGATGGTGCTTTTGTTTCTCGCAGAAGATGTTCTCTGTCTTGGAGGCTGATGTGTCATGTGGCAGTTGCTACGGTAACTAGTTTAAGGAATGCCATCGAGTTACCAAGTAAATAGTCTTGTAAGGCAGATATTATAGCTGACATGTAAATTAAGGCTGCCCTATCTCTGTCAGCTTTTCTATTCTGAATTCCCTTGCTTTCCATATTTAAGAGAGAACTCCTTTCCCTTGCAAAAATCTCCCTTTCTTAACTAGCAGAGCGTCATTTGAATAAACAGTTGACATTCCCTTGTTTCTTATTTTAGTATTCCATACCTGGGCATTGACTCCCCAGTACTACTCTAAGCTAACAATAGTAGATAATTAAGTTGGTCTGCATAAAACCAATAAAAATTAAGTTTGTGATCAAGATTAGCAAGTAGAATTATATAGTCCAAAGTCTTTTCCTATGCTTTATGGTGCTAATCTCTATGGCTTTCATTTAAGTATTTGTTAAAACCTTTGAGTAAATGCCAAACTTACTAAATGTCTCTGTCTTACCTCCAGAAACTGTCTGGCTTCCCACTGGGATAGTCCTCTTTCTAAGCAAGCGCTTTAATTTTATAACTGAGTGGCCACAGTTGTTACTTCACTCCCAAATTAGCGCACATGTGGTCACATATATTTACTAAAATCATGCTAGTGTTTTAGGCACTTCACAAAAATGTTAATGTCGAAATTATTGATATTTAGCTCAGGGCACAGGGAGGCTCGATTGATTAATTTTGGAAGACTGCAAGATTCATTCAAAGTGTTCTTTCTTTCATAGTCTTTAATTTCTACTTCTAAATCATGTCACACATTTAGAAAATGATGTCTTCCCAGTCCTATAAAATTTAACATTTTTTTTCCAAAGGTCACTGTAAGAAATAAATAGATGAAGATTAATTTCTATCTTCAAAAACCTATAAAATATACAAATCAAGGTATCATGGACTCACCCTACATAAAACCCCATTGAATGGTTCTTTTGGATTCTAATGACCGGAATAAATTTCGCGGTATATAGACTTGGACTCTGCTTTTTTATTAATTCATGAGAACTTTATGATCTTTCTTGTTTCCTTGTGTTCCTTTTGCGTGGCTCTTGGAAAGTTATCAGCTTACTTATATGTACCTGAAATACATTGCATTTGACTCTTCTCATTATTTGGGATAACCATCGCACGAGTCTCCGTTAAAATTTTCTGTTTGGCCGCAAGAGCAGAGATTCATGAAGTGGTTAAACAGAAAGTAGCCAGGCTCCACTTGCAGCGGAATCAAGAGGTGGCAGTTCAGGCAGATGTGGCACTTCCTTGATATCAGAGAGCCCGGCTCTTCCTCTCTTTCTGCTCTGATATTCTTAATTCAGAGCCTCCATATTTGAGGTCAATCCATAGTTAGTGGATGGATGATAAGATTCCCACTGGGCAGCCTATATTCCAGGAAGATGGTGGGAGAAGGCTGAGAGGTAAAAATCATATTTAAGTTGAGTCAGTTCCCATTTTCCAAAATGCTTTCCCAGAAGTTACATCTAGAAAATTCTGCGTCTAGTCCATTGACTAAAATGTAATTAAATAGCCATGTCTACCTGTAGGGGAGCCTGAGAAATAGAGCCAGGCACGTTGCCCCATACCAATTCCAGATTCCATTAGAAAGATATAAGGAGAAATGGTTATAGGATAGACAACTAGATTATCTACCTCATCACCCTTCACTCCTCAACTCAGAGTTTCTATCCTGTTTTTACTCATCTCAAATATTTATTTTCTTCAAATCTGTTTTTGAAGCAGGTGCTACCTAAAAAATAATAATTTACTAAATAATAGCACTAATAGCTCACATCTGTTCAGGAACTATGCTAAATATATTGCCTAAATGTTCTCATTTTATTATTTCTGAAGTATGATGAAGTGAGTTCTAATTTTATCTTCATTTTACCAATGAATTCATTGATAGATGAGAGTTTAAATACCTTGCTGATGTCACCTAGCTAATATATGAAAATACAGGTTTCCAACTCCTAGATTTCTTTACTGACAGGCTCATCTACTCATTAATTCATATATTCTCTCATCTTACATATGAATGAGTTGATCTATATCCCTTTACATCCTTAGCTGGGGGAAGGAGTTTTTGTTTTTTGTTTATCCCTCACCATGGCTGAGATAGACAAAAACTTCTCAATAATTCTTCTACCTTTCTCTCTCCCTGTACCTTCATTTCACGTGAAGACTTCAAGTGTCAGATTTCTGGGGGAAGACAGACTGAACTGGAGATACCAGACTGCCATTTAGCATATTTGAATCAATTCTTATAAACTCATCCTGTTTGTAATTGTTTAATATTTAACCTCAGACCATATTGGAAACTCTCTGGGAGTAATGGTGGTGTTGTGTGTGTCATGTGCTTGTGGTTCCTATAATAGGTACATAGCTAGCATTTCTTTCATGCTTTCATTCATTCAACAAATTGTCATTAAATAGCTCTTAGGTCTCCAGCATTAAGAGCTGGTGTCAGAGTGGTGAAGAACGTCTCTGTGCTCATGAAGCTTATTGACTACTGGGTGCACAGGGGAAATGTAAACTGAAAAAAAAAATGTGTAATAGGACAGATGATTATAATGATAAGCATAACAAGAAGGGAAGGGAAGATAAAGAAGGCATTGGGATGGAGGACAGAAGAGATGGCTAAGTTTTCTCATTATTAAAGTGACCTTGGATGAGAGCCCACAAGGGTAAGAAGAAGCAAACCACGTGGATTTCTGAGAAGAACATTCCAAGAAAAGGGAGCAGCAAATGCAAAGGTTTTGGCCAAGGCAGAGGTGTGTGGTGGTGGTGGTGAGTATGTGAGGGTGTTTCAGGAACAGCGAATAGAGAGCCTATTGTCAAGAACTCATTAATAAGCCTAGCTAACAGGTGTAGAGCTTTAAAGGTTAAAGAAGAAATCCAGTTGTGAGGTTATTTCCAGTTCAAGTCTTCACATAGACTCTAAATCTCATCTTAGAAATAATATAAATGATGCAGAAGCTAGAAAGCAAATGGAAAAACAAAACAAAACAAAACAAAACAGAAAAACTTGTGCCTGTGCATCTCCCCTTCAATCTCAAGTTCTCAGTCAATCATGGCCTTCCTCACTGCAGTTGCCATCTTTGGCCGTGAAGGGCAACATTTCCTGCATGATTACGACATAGCAAATGAGAATCGCAGTGTTAGGGGCGTTGTGGGAAACCACTCTCTTAAAAAATCCTTTGAACCAACCTTGACAGTAACCCATCTCTTTTACATATGGGTTGCTGGGAGATTGTTGCTTAAGGTTCCAAGAAATTAATAGTCCGTAACCTTAGACCTTTGAGCACGGACCTGAGTAAATATAGAGACAAGCTAGGCACTAATCAGGGAATACTGTTCCTGCAGAGAACAGCAATTACACTGATCTCAAGGCAGGGGCATGTTAGGCATGATGAGGGTTTGCAAAGGTTGGAGTCCAACTAAGCAAAAATAATTTTCTTTTTTTTCAGCCAAAGCCTTTGGGAAAATTTCTTGGGAAAGTCTAAATCATGGAGAAAGAAATAAAATCAAGTCTGTAGTATGTGGCTATAGTTATAACCTCAAATTACGCTGAGACCACAAAATTTATTTTATTGCCTTTTATTGTTTTGTTATTTCTGTAACCAGTTTTCTTTCTCTGTAAATACATTCTTTCAAATATTTATTAAAAACCTACTGTTTGTGAGGCAGTGGATGTTTTGCACATTTGTTAATTTCTTGAGGTTAGATAGTCTCTGATCATGCATTCAACTCAAGGGGATTGAATCAAAAGAATAAATGATTCCATCTGAATGCTTAAGACACTCCACTGGGAGGCAGATCATTTATACATGTAACTGCCATAAAAGAAAGAGTTGATATGAATCCTCCTAATGAAGGTGATATCAGTATAGACCCCAGTGATTCCAAAATATTTTTGGAAGAGGAGGAACGTAAGCTTTTGTATATTTGGTCTCCTTTCTACCATTTTTTTCAATATGCTAACATAATTTATAATTAGCCTTCCAAGATACATTGGTTGTTACATAGATAAGTATGTTCTTTTTAAGAAGTAAATTTTGAAGTGTGTGGGGGGGGCTATGATAATTTTAACACAGAACATTTCAAATTTATTGTTGATTTCACTTGCTCACTAAGTTACCATCTATTACCATTTTGCAAAGTATAGAAATGAAATTTGACAAAATTGGGTTTTTTTCCCTTTGTATCTGAAACTTCTGTCAGAATCATATGAATACCTGGTAAATTTAAAAAAGGAAAGTCTTAGGGTGCCTGGGTGGCTCAGTGGGTTAGAGCCTCTGCCTTTGGCTCAGGTCCTGATCCCAGGGCCCTGGGATCGAGCCCCGCATCGGGCTCTCTGCTCAGTGGGGAGCCTGCTTCCTCCTCTCTCTGCCTGCCTCTCTGCCCACTTGTGATTGCTCTGTCAAATAAATAAATAAAATCTTTAAAAAAATAAAAATAAAAAAGGAAAGTCTTTCTGTATTCTGAAATCTGCATAGACTCACAGAACAAAACCTTTTTTAGCTTATGGCTTATGCATCTATACAATAATATATAGCTATTGATGATAAATTTAAAATACTGAGGTGTCTAAAGAAGAGGTCATATTGTCCTTGTCAGTACTGCAATCCAGAAATAATCATTAGCATTGTGATATATTTTCTTCCGGCTTTGATCCTTATGTAATGCATTTTACACACCAGTCTCCCATAACTCAAACTGAATGCAGGATTCTGATTCCTAATGTTATTATTCAAATATAGAACACATAACTTTGCATATTATTGCAGTTTTCAGGCCTAAAATGTTAGAATGGAGGTGATTATTCAGCTGATATTTACTGTTAAGACTTTTCCAGATTTTTGTGCAATATTATAAATAATTCTATTTAACAACCCTTTTTCCCCCTAAGGCTGAATTTCCATGACATCTTTTATATGATTCTTTGATTTTTTTCCAAATGAGAAGAATGCCTTTTCACTTGGACATTCTTAACCTTTTGATTCCACTTCCTTACATTACTTACAATACAGAAATTCTTTCTTTTAGTCGGAGTAAAAAGATTTTGAAAATATTTTTTATTTGCTTCAAATATTTAGCACATTCTAAGTATTCTCTAGGTATTTGTTAAAGTCTAAAGGAAGAACAGTTAAGAAGTATGATTTTTCCTTTATTTAGCTTTTATTTCCAGGACTCATTGTCAATAGTCTCTTGTTTTGACAATTGCCCGGGAGATTATATTTGCTTCAGGTTAAATGCAGAGTTGTTGAAATTCAAACATAAGCTCATGCAATGAAGGCTCTTATAATTGGCAGAAATTGACTTAACTAAACATTAGCCTTGGCAAAATAAATTTGAACTGGCAGCCAATTCACAAAATTGCTAATGGTTCTTACTTGACTGTGTATCTTAGTTGGCATTTGGGCCTTCACTATGACATGTATATATATAGTCAATCTCATGTCCTTTTAATATTACTTAAACTTGAGCTCTATGAATTACCAAAAAGTATAATCCATATAATCCACATATAATTATATATCCATATAATTATATATATATATATAATTATAATCCATATAATCCACAAAGATAGCACGTGCATGTGGATACATACATCCACGCACACTGTTGATAACAATCTTTTTTATTTCTTATGCACTCATTCAGTCACCTAGTATTTCCAGAATGCAGGTGGTGGCCTTGGACATAGGACTTTTGAAATCCAGTTCCTATCTTAAAGCAGTGGTTCTCAGCCAGAGATGATTGTGTGTCCCCACCTCCTGGTGACGTTTGACAATACTGCGAAACATTTTTGGTTGTTATTTCTGATGAGGTGTGGGTTGGACTAATTACTATTGTTTATAGGTCAGGGAAGCTACCCGATATCCTGCACGGCACAGGACAGCCCACACAACAAACAATTATCTGGTCTAATACATCAATATTGCTGAGGTTGAGAGACTCGGTCTTAAAAGATCTCATAATCTCAGAGTAGGAGGCAGGCATGTTATTCTATCAAAGGAATTAAGATTGTGAGTATCAAGAATAACTATTCGCGGCAGAGGTACAAAGGAGGATGTTGTCAACTTTCCCTGGAAAAAACTGAAAGGCTTGAGAAAATGATATTGAACTGAAGGAGGTGAGAGGGGGCCAGGAGCAATCATTTCAGGGGGAGAAATAGCTTGAGCAAAGTCATGGCAATGGAATGTTACAAATGCCTTTCGTGAAGCTGGAATTCAAAATGGTGTAATGGAGTCCCACCAGGAGTAAGTCTAGACCTGTAGTCAAAGGCTCAATGATCAAGATTCAGCTTTGCAAGATGAAGAGTTTAGATGTTATCCTATAGGCAAAAGAAATTTACTGGAACAATCCATAGGATAAAACTCTGTTGATTAGTTTTGTTTGTTCATTTGTTTTATTTTATTTTTTTAAAGATTTTATTTATTTATTTGACAGACAAAGTTCACAAGTAGGCAGAGAGGCAGGCAGAGAGAGGAGGAAGAAGCAGGTTTCCTGCTGAGCAGAGAGCCTGATGCAGTCTTGGTCCCAGGACCCTGGGATCATGACCTGAGCGGAAGGCAGAGGCTTTAACCCACTGAGTCACCCAGGCGCCCCGGTTCATTTGTTTTAAATAGAGGAAAAATATCTCTGGAAAATGGGAGACTGCTGAGAGAAAGCTATATGAAAACAAAAATGGTTAGAGGCTTGGATGCCAATTAATTGTAGTGCAAGTTAAAAGTTCTGAGAGGTTGGTCTATCTCACTCGGAGTGGGGTTGGTGGCAGCTGCTATGTCTTGCTGATGCTAAGGAAGAACGAATGGAATGTGTCTCTCTGCTGAATGTGGGAGTTGAGCTATCAAATCAGAATATTTTTTTAAAAGAGTTATTTGTAACACTAGCCATAGACCAGTTTGTTCAAGGAGATCATCAGAAGAGAAGACTGATCCTCTGAAAATGCCAATACTTAATTATCAAGCAGAGAAAGAGAAAAGAAATTTTGCATGCTGTAATAAGTGGTCAGAGGTATCCTGGGGACAAAAAGGTGGCATAAAGAGATAGGGAGAACATAAGGATATTGGGTGAGTATGTAAAATTAAGCTGATGCAGAAGAATTCCCTTTCTACTCCAAATCAACTAAATTATAAAGGATGTAGTGTTGAGATACTTAGCCAGAGTAAAAAATATCAAGAATGAGGACTACTTAGATTCCAGAGGGAAGACAGAAATTCAAGGTAATAGCAATAATCAGAGGTCCATATTTTCACAGAGTTTCTGGAACTGGGAAACAAACCTTAAGTGATGGGTCTGGCACTTTAAGACCCTCAGAGAGGAGCCCAGAACGCAGGGTTCATACACAAGGACCCTCAAAAACTTGGAGGCAAGAAGTTATTCTGCTACGTCCTTGAAAGTAGGACTATGAAAATTCTGACCACTAGCCATAGTTAAAATGAATCATTTGGGGGAAACTGGCGATATGAAAGAGCTCTAGGCAAACTCAGAGTTCCAAATGTCTATTGCTCATGCAGTGTAAGAACGGCAAGTTGAGAAACTAACAAAAATCCTAATATAAACTCTGTGAAGCCAAGGACAAAACAAAGGAGGGAATATGGGCTGGCACCTAGTAGGGGTTGCTGCAAACGGGGCTCCTGAAGTACGGCTGTGTCGGTCTGTGCAGGCTGGCATAACAAAATGCCACAGCCTCAGTGGCCTAGACCACATTTGTTTTCTATCACTTCTGGGGGCTGGCAGCCCAGATCAAGGTGTTGGCAGGGTTGGTTTCTGCTAAGGCCTCTCTTCTTGGCTTACAGATGACCAGCTTTTCTCTGTGGCCTCACACGAGGTTTCTACTGCACACTTATTCTTGGTATCTCTTCCGATAAGGACCCCAGTTCCATTGGATTAGAGCCCCAACTCTGTGACCTCATTTAACCTTAATTTTCTCTTTAAAGACCCCATCTCCAAATACAGTCATATTGTGGGTTTGGGATTTCAGCATATGGATGTCGAGGAGACAATGCAGTTCATAAAAACCTCCAGGAAGATGACTTCAGAGCAAAACATTGAAGTCCCCTATGGAAACTCAAAATAGAGACAGAGACTACAACAAGCAGAATTCACAACCTAGAACTAGAGATAATGGAACTATCTGGAAGAGACATGAAAATGCATGTGTAAAATCTTCAATAGAGAAAAAGAAAAAAAAATAAGCACACACGTCAGACCCAGAAAAGGACCCCCATCTTGAGCTGTGGAGCATTTGAGCTGTATGATTTGCAGACTGTGAGCAAACACATTGGTAAGGATGTAGGTAATTGTAAATAAGCATTAGTAACTTGGAAATAGATTTGATTAAATTAGGGAGACACGCGCCTAGGTGCCAAGCTGAGAAGAAACTAAGATAGCACACTGTGGAAAACAGATAAGGGAATTTCCAGAAAAGTAGAGGAGAAATGAAAGATGTGATGGCTCAGTATTTTCCTGGGCTGAAAAAAAAAAAAAAGGATACCAATCTTCAGGATGATGGAGCATCCACACCCTAGACAGGATTAAAAACAAATGTACACCTAGATGTATCGCAAGGAAACATCAGAACGAACACAAACACAAAATCTTGGAGGCAATCAAAGATGAAATATCTATTTCAGTCAAAGGGATGAAGATTAGAATTACAGAAACTGTCCCACAGTCATGTGGGGACCAAAAAAAAAAAAAAAAAATAGAAGGATAACCTCAAAGGGTAGATGAAAAGCAATTGTTAAGATAGAATTCTATTGATGGCTGCATAGTATTCCATTGTGTATATATACCACATCTTCTTTATCCATTCATCTGTTGATGGACATCTAGGTTCTTTCCATAGTCTGGCTATTGTAGACATTGCTGCTATAAACATTCGGGTACAATCTCACAAAACAAACTGGGGGTTGCTGGAGGGAGGTGGGATTGCGAGAGGAAGAGCGGGCTATGGACATTGGGGAGGGGAGGCGAACCATAAGAGAATATGGACTCTGAAAAACAACCTGAGGGTTTTGAAGGGTCAGGGGTGGGAGGTTGGGGGAACAGGTGGTGGGTAATGGGGAGGTCACGTTTTGCATGGAGCACTGGGTGTTGTGCAAAAAGAATGAATACTGTTACGCTGAAAAAATAAATAAAATGGAAAAAAAAAAAAAGATAGAATTCTATACTCAACCAAACTGTAATTCAGGAGTGGATTTAAATTTTAAAAAATGGGGCGCCTGGGTGGCTCAGTGGTTTAGGCCACTGCCTTCGGCTCAGGTCATGATCTCAGGGTCCTGGGATCGAGTCCCACATCGGGCTCTCTGCTCGGCAGGGAGCCTGCTTCCCTCTCACTCTCTCTGCTTGCCTCTCTGCCTACTTGTGATCTCTCTCTGTCAAATAAATAAATAAAATCTTTAAAAAAAATAAATTTTAAAAAATGCTCATAAAAATACTGTGAGAATTACGAACTTAGTCTCACTGAAAAGAAAAGAAAACAAACTATTACAGGATAAAAATCAGTAAGAAGCAATTAAATCCCCACTATGGTGGTAGGTTAGAAGAAGAAGGTTAGTGTTAATCCTATCCGAGAGGAGATTAGACATACTGATTATCAGTAAACTTATGCATATGTTTAAGTTTTATGAGGGAACATCAACAGAAAAGAAAAAGGATATGTAGCATCTAGATAAAAGGAAAAGGAGGGATGGAATAAAGAAAACTGTATGAATCGAATAGGATTAAAAATGTGGACATAAAGGATACAGATGAACCAGAGGATAATGGTTTTCTCTGAAAGGAAAGAGTAAAATTGGGGAGGATTGCAAAGTGGGCTTCTATTTTTTCCTAATGTAGTATATGGGTTCTGGAAAAAAATTAATCCTATAAAGCAAAATAACGTTAGATGAGATTTGTTGGTTGTAACTACATAGTGCATTTCTTTATTATCTTTTTTTACTTAATTACCTAATTATATTAACAAGTTTTTAAAAAAATGTACATGGGTGTTGGATAAAACTGTTCTTACCCCATGTTACTTACTGTGTAACTTGGGGAAGTTACTCCATTTCCTTAGGTTTCACTTGCTGAATTTTTCAATGTGTACAATAAGACAATATTCTGTACCTTCCGGGGTTGTTTCAACAATGTAAAGCGCGTGGCACAGTACTTGGAGAAAATATGCATCCAATGTATGGTAACTCGTGGGACTAAAGAGGCAATGACGCATGAAACCAAAGGAGAGGAGAGTTTTTAAATAGAGAGGGAAGTATCATCTGTTACACACCTAAGCCAAGTGATCAAATAACTGATATTGATCATTGCATTTAACTCTTACAAGGTCGTTGGTGAAGTTTACCTGAGCAGTTTTGGGGGGTTAATGAGAACAGAAGATTGTGGGCATGAATTGAAGAGGGGAGAGGACAGAGAAGAAAATGCTTGCAGCATATTGGATAAAACAAGGAAGCAAGGAAAATTCATGTACTTATTTATAGAAGCAAGAAAAAAAAACAGGTTTAAAAATGGGAGACTGCAAATGTGAATTATTTTAAGTAGTTTGGTTGTAGAGGAAAATAGGTCAGTGACGAGAGGTAGACAGAGGGTGGGGTGGGGTGTGTGTGTGTGTGTGTGTGTGTGTGTGTGTGTGTGTGTGTGAGATAGTGGTAAGGATTTTGGCGTGTTAACGGCCTGAAAGGGGAGATCCAGTGGAAGGGGGCAAGGTGCGAAAAGAGGAACAAAGTTAGGACACTGATGGGTCAAGGTCTTAGAAGGGGCAGGAGGAGTTGGGATTCAAGAACACAGATGGTCTTCCATCTTGGCTTTAAGCAAGAGAGCAGTACCTGTTCTGAGATGAGAAGGCAGTTAGTTGAATGTGAGTGCTGCTAGTGGTGGTGTTCCCCTGTGAGTGCAGGGCACTGAGGGAGTTTAGAACTCTTCAAATTTGTCTGTGAAAGATATGACACAGCGCCCTCCACTGAGAAAGAATATGTAATTTTTGTTATTTTGTTGTGTGCTTCTTGCCTATCAAGAGTGAGGACTCAGGCCTTGAAATACTCCACGAGGGCTATTTTGTATGATGGAAAAATTGGATTTAGACCCAAGCCTTCTCTCAAGAAGGGCTTTTTATGTGAACGATCACTGCTGGAAACTTCAAATCACCACACTCATTTCAGAAAGTCACAAAAGTTCCACAGAAGGGATGATGTGTGGAAGTTACTGGCTAATCCTTCTGGGAAATAAATGGGAACCAAGACTCCACATTTTCATGTCCTCTACAAAATCAGCTTTCCAAAAATAGACTCATACAAGCTGTAGTCACAGTTGAATGTCATGTTTCTATTATTGTGATGACATAAAATCATTAAACCACTGCTAGTAGTAAAAACAGTCATGTCTGGTAATAGAACTGCTCTGTGCCCATTCGAAGGGAATTGCATTTTAAATGACACATGGAGAACAATGTCCTCTGATGGGGAGTGGCTTGGACTGAGGTTTTTACTTCCACAGTGATTTATTAAATGTTCTCCTCTGCTGTTGCTGTAGTACTTAAGCTCTTGGTTCAAAATGGTGGTGTCAAAATTTGAAAGAAGTTTTCAAAAAAAATTTTAGTCCTCTGCTAAATTTTTATAATATTTCCTGTATTTAAAGTAACTGAAAAAAAAATGAAAAGTTTCCAATATGAAGACTCAACCCCCACCCCATCCCGTAATCTTTCAAGATTCTTTGTCTAGACTTCTCTTTATATCTTCCCTTTACTCCTATCTCACAAGCAGAATTAGGACAACTTATTGTAGGTCACCTCAGTTAATGCTCACACAACCCAATGAGAGAAATATGGCCATGGGGAAAGGAGTACAGCTAACATTTCAAGATTGAATTCAATCTTCCTACTATCAAGTAAGATTCAAATTCAGGTCTGAATTTTTTTAAAAAAATTAAATTTAAAAGAGACATTGAATTAAATGTCTCTTTCAAGTTCTCACCTGTTAAAAGGTGGACAAGGAAGTTTTGCCTTCCTCAGACATTAAAATATCGATGTCATTATCAGTAAAGAAATACACTTTGTATATATAAAAGGCCAAAACAGAGTTCTGTCATCCCCCCTAAAACTGGCCCCTGAGGTACATGGTGAGAATGTATAGTTACAGAGCCAGTTAATTACATGTAGGAATAGAAACTGCTTCTTACCTTTCAAGAATAGATGGTACAGGTATGCTAATCTTACCCAAGAGAGGCATTCTCCTTCTCGCGGGGGAGGGAGAGATTTAGGATTGGCTTCTCTCCAACCCTTCCAAGAGAGCTAAATGCTTATCAGTTAAGGAAATGGATGATTTCCCCTTGACATGGCATGGACTTTTCCCCCATAGCCTCTCATTCTATTAATTTTATTAGTTTAATAATACACTTAGGAGTCTCATTCTCTTGTACATGATGAGTTTCTTAAGAATAACAAGTGTATTGGGGCACCTGGGTGGCTCAGTGGTTTAAGCCGCTGCCTTCGGCTCAGGTCATGATCTCAGGGTCCTGGGATCGAGTCCCACATCGGGCTCTCTGCTCGGCGGGGAGCCTGCTTCCCTCTCACTCTCTGCCTGCCTCTCTGCCTACTTGTGATCTCTCTCTGTCAAATAAATACATAAAATCTTAAAAAAAAAAAAAGAATAACAAGTGCGTTGATCAAACCAGGGCAAAATAGCAGGAAGCTCACACAGTGGGACTGATCAAAGAACGTTGTCTTGGAGGTATTCACAATAGTGAGGTCAGTGCTCTCCAGTTTCCCCCTGTACTTTGGGGGTGGAGTACAAGGACCTCGCAAATCCAAACCATTGCACGTCAGGAGACTTTTGTGAAACTAATTACGGAAGTAGTAGCCCCTCCCCTGGCATGATTAAGAGCTAGAATCCATCAACTGTGTTAGCACAGTCCTCGATCCAAGTCTTTTTCTGCCAAATTGGACAACCATAGTTGTGAGAACATAAGCCTCTTCTCTGACAGGATCAGTATGCTGGTGTGTAAGCCTTCGAGTTCCAGCTCTTTGACATATTTGACCATGACCAAATTTGCTACCTCGGCATTTTACCAGAATTGATTGCTTAATTGCTTAAACACTTTGCTCTAGCTGACTTCCATGTGCTCTGCAGGGGGCCAGAGCCTCCTTTGGAGACTGGCATGCACGGCCTAAGTTTTAGACAAGTGAAGTCTTCTCAGCGTTTGCCTGATTTGTCCTCTTACTTCACCGTGGTGCTTAGCACCGTGTATTGTAATATGGAACTGCGGAAGAAGGAGATGGTGCATAGATGAGTGAATAAATGAATAATTATGTAGGAAGGCCGAGCCGTCACTGGGCTCTGTTTCCTTCACACCCCGCCTCTCCATTCTCCTTTTTTGAAAGGTGTCTAGGGACTAAGCAGGAGTCTGCTTTGTGTCTTCTACATGATAAATATCTCTGACCTGGAACTCAGACCTAACTCCGTCGTCAAATAATTCTATCATCTTGGCAACAGAGTCACTGATTATAGAATGAAGGCTCTCTATGTCTCTTCTTGAAAGCTCTCAAGTTTATTTTGTAGTTCCTTTTAAGATGTGATACGATCTCCTTATTTGTACTAAAAATCCCCTGG
Organism: Meles meles; assembly: GCF_922984935.1. NCBI lineage: Eukaryota > Metazoa > Chordata > Mammalia > Carnivora > Mustelidae > Meles > Meles meles. The sequence goes on from NC_060073.1 coordinate 24,257,248, forward strand.
AATTAAATCCTACATTTTAATAATAGCTAGCATTTTTGGATGATCACTATGTGCGGGTACGGTGATAAACACTTGACATAGATTATCTCATTTAATCCTCACAGAAACCAAATGAAGTGTTTACTGTCATTATCCCTATTTGATGAAGAGGATACTGAGGCTCACAGAGAATTAACTTGTCCAAAATCATCTAATATCGAGTAATCACAAGTGAATGAGCTGAAAGCACACACGGAAGCCGGGACCAGACTTTCATTGAGGGGAAAACTTGCAGAGACAGAACAGTAGCAGGTGAGCGATCTTCTCCATGCTGGTTGCACAGGGAGCTGGAACACCAGACGTAAGACGCAGAAGGGGTCCCCGTGTTGAATAGTGGGGCTCATTAGCTGCATGGTGGGGGGAAAAACAGCCTTTCCTCTGGAACGATTTGGAACTGAGGTCCCAAACTTTGGATACCGTTCTATAAGGTAGCAAAATTGTAGCTTCCAGCCCGAATCTACTATGTCAGCATTTGTAACTGAGAGTTCACCAGGCTAGGTTAGGAAAATTAATTCTTAGCTTTGACCCAGCCATGAAGTGGTGGAACTTCTATTCAAAGTCTTCCCCGTCTTAAATAATGTGTGAGAAGAACTTGACATAACTATCCATATGTGTGTTTCAAGCAGCATCACCATTGACAGTATACACATTTCCGGCCATATATTTTTGTCTCCTGTTTCTAGAGGACCATTTGAAATATTTATGTAGTATTGGCCTATGTCTAGCCTTTATAACTCACCATTCTGGTACTTAACACTCAATTAGAATGTGAAATTTAATTTGGCTATGAATCACTTTAAGAGGACATGTTGTTGACCATGGACTCGATAGGCTTAGTCCCTGGAATTTGTGTGGGGATGAATGAGCACAGGGGAGTTTCTTAGAGGAGATGATGAGTCCAGATACAAAGTTTGTGACTTCTGTGCTATGTGTGGGTATGTTTAGGAGATTTTAAACTAGAGTTAATGATATTAAGGGCTTATATCTCTGTCATTTAGGTTATATAGTTACAGAGTTATTTGTTACATTGAATTTTATTTGTGTATGTCTCAGTATCTAATTTCATTCCAGTATTCCTCAGTTTAACTTTATACATTTATAAACTTGATAAATATGAAATGTCTTGAGCTACGAGAAATTGTCAGCAGTTTAATAGTGAAAACATCTTTACTACCAAATAAGAGGTTCACGAAGTCAGGGCTGTGATCTGTTTTGTTAATTGCTACAGATACCCCATGCATTGATACTAGTTAGAGCAAAGTTGTCATTCCATGAATATTTATTCTTGGAGTGGGAAAGGAATGATAACTCCTTGCTATGAAAATTGATTATTAAATCATCTGCATTTTCTTGGGATATGAAGGCATTGCTTTTAGTTAGATATATTAAAATAGGTAGAGGTGAAGGGAAGATTTTTCATACCAAGACTTCTTTATGTGTGAATATAATGAGATGGGGAAAGTGATCATCTTTTCTTATTTACCACATCCAAATCATTTGGTTTTCAGTGGGAAGGGTCAATATTACCAAAATCATTAAAAAAAAAAAGTCTTGAGATTACATATACTTTCAGATTTACAGAAGTGTGTGGGGGAGCGTGGTTCATGTTTTGGAAAGTATACTCTTCTCCGGTGATCATCCATTTTTTGGTCTATATAACCTCCTCCCCCCTGCACAATAACAAAACAAAACAGGAACATTCAGCAGGGAGGGACTGAATCTCATAGCTCTACATGTAATCCCAGCTCAGTAGGTTATGGAATGGACAAAAGTGAGGGCAGCTGTCTGATGTTTTCCCCTGCCAACATTCCCCGTCTAATCTTAGAGGCAGAATATTAAGCCATAGTATGTGATGGTTCTGCTGGGCAACAATACTGTGGCAAAGAGAAACTCCTTCAGGCAATGAAAAATGTCATGGTTCTAAATCTGGCTACACCTTTACGTCAAAGCACACATATACCCAACTGAAATTCAAGATGTAAAGTTTTCTCAAGTATTAGTTGAAGGCAATTTTCCGTTTCGACTTCTGTAAATTTGCTTTTTTTTTTTTCTTTTCCTGGCCCTTATCCATTTGACTTTGTTCCCGATGACCCTCTCTCTGACTTTCTTCAGATAATTTGAAAATACTGACTGTAGAGATGCCAAGGGTGAAAGGGATCTTCATCCCCAGTGAACTCCAAATAGCAACTTTCTTTTCTCATTCCCAGAGGAATTTTTGTAATCTTGTTGGAAGCATTTCTGCTGTATGTAATGTCTACAGAAAAGAATAATGAACAAATCCTCTCATTAAGTACATTTTAATGGGCTTTGTTGAAAGCTCACCCCAGTCTCAAAGTGAAAACAAAAACAAAAATCTTGACTTAACAAATGAAATTAAGCAAAACAATATGGCAAAAACAATGTAGAATCTATCCTTGAAATTTAAACTTCTTAGATCTAGTGGCTTTTTTGTAAAAAATGCTAAAGACCTCTATCCTCACAAAATAGATATATACACAAAATCTACAAACAAATTTTAAAGCTACTTTAGAGAGATGTATTTTGGGGAAATCTTTTAATGTATCCTATAGAAATGTGTTCATATCACATTAAAACCCCCACATTGTCTCAGTTTATTGTCAGACTATTGTGGTCAGGGCATGGCTAGACTGTGCCATGAAGTGAATGGGTTACAAGTGTGCGGAGATTGTAATCCCTTTCTGCTTTCAGACAGCAAGATAAGGTCAATCAAGGGCATCTCAACTTCAGGTTCTTTCTCCTCTCATTGTAAGTAAGCATGACAGTTTCCCCTAGTAAGCCTTCCAATCCTTATTTTGTATCCGATCCTTAACATGGGATAGGTTGGACACACTGCTAAAGCATCACTCATGTATTCTTTCAGTGGATGTTTATTGACTACCTCCTATTAATTGTGAAACTGTGAATTAGATATGAGTGCGATAATAATAAAGGTGTAAACTTTTTGTGAACTTGAAGAAGTCATAACCTATAAGAGGAGACAGATATCCAGATAACTCAGCATACTACCATTCACCATATGCGTAGACTTACTGGAACACAGAGGAGAATCAGCCTAATATTATTTGGAATAAGAAACAGGCTGAAGACACACTCCACCAAAGAAGTAATACCTAACTGAATTCTGCAGGTTAAGTGGAATTTACCAAAAAAAGTATATGTTATCTTACTCTTTTTCCAATAAATCATTTTCTGTTACAAATTTTTTAATGGTTGCATACTATTCCAGGATGTGGATAGAACACAGTTTAACTGAGCCCTTTTTAGGCTACTTACATTTTTTGGCAACTGTAAACACCACTGATACAAAGATTCTTAGGACTAAATCATAGTATATGCCCTTGATTTTCTTAGGATACAGTCCTAGAAGTGAAATCACTGGTTCAAAGGAACAATACTTTTTTAAAGCTGAATTACATTTTCTCAAGCACGTTATAAAAGTGTGGGGCTTTGAGATCAAACTTACATCTGAACTATGAGCTTTTCTTCTGTTGGTTAGTTGACCTGGCTAACCTTCGCTACTATTACTTTCTTGCTTCAAAAGATGAGGATCATAATACTTACCTTAAGACACTGTCGTAAAAACTATAGTAGAGGTTAATAAATGCTTATTAAATCTCCCTTGTATTTTTGACAATAGTCACGCTGGTAATAAATTTCAAATGCTCTAAATATTGTAGGTTAGCATTATTAACATATTTCCAGCAAAAAATGCGCATGACTAAAAAACTGTGTGGTGTGGTCACACACAATTCATCATATGGTCCAAACTGCAAAAAAATCTGACTCATTGTCCACATAAATAACTTGAGAATTGCTGGACTGTGCCCAGAAATTCGTTCTGAAAGACAAAAAGGTTCTAGAATTAGATGAAAATACAGAAGCCTGGAATAAAAAATCCTCTTTCTTTTACTCATTTCCTGTGCCACTTAATTTCTCAGACTGTTTTATCACTTGGGGGAAAAAAAAATAGCATAAGGTTACATTTTCTTTCTGCTTCAAAGACTCAAATGAGCAATATAAATATAAAAGGTAGATAATAGATATATCTGTAAATTGCTATTCTATATAACCTCTTATTCTTACTGGTTTTTAAATCTACCATGAATCTTATTTCTTGAGAAATAGGAGGCAGCAGGCAGAATGTACCCTTCCCTCAAGCCTGTCAGTGGGTTACGCATTTCTCATATTATATTGATGTGGGGCATTGACTGGAAGGATTGGGATTTATTTTTGAACTCCTGTCAGCACTCCATAATTAACATTGCCCAGAAGAGAAATGCTATTTTGCCTCCTGCATCATCAACACAACTGTCAGCAAATAAGGAAGGCATCGTCTTTGCCATTATTCCTGCTAATGTACGAAGTAGAAAAGAACAGCTGGATTTTCACACACTGGGCTGTTGGAAGCACTGGCATTGAGTGAAATTTGTTTTCAATTTCTACCTGCTTCTGTTAGCGCAAAGAATGTCTTTAAAGGGAAAAGTAGCATTTTTTTAATCCCCAAACCTATTTTTCACCTCCTAATTTGGGAGTTTACTGATTTCAATTTACTGATCTCCAAGTTGTTTATCTCAATGTCATTTTTTTTCTCCTTGATACAAAAAAGCAAAGTTAATGTTGATTGCTTACTGGGTAGTTTACTTATCTACCTTTACTACTCTATTTTCTCTGTGTCCTGAATTCTCTGTAATGTTTTAATTCGCTCTCTCTGGTCTCTAGGTTTGCTTAAATTCATAACAGCAATGAGAAGAGATAATCTTTCAGAATGAAAAATTGCAAGGACTAAATCTTGCTGCAATAAGATGGCAGTAATATAGATCAGAACTTTAAAAAGGCAAAAAAAAAAATTCTGTAGCCTTCATAGTTACAGTGTGCTAAAATTAAGTAGTCTAAAGTTATTTTGTTTGAGTTTTTTTGGTTTTTGTTTTTTCAATGACATAATGGGAATGTGAAATAGTACTGCCTTTGTAAAGCAGATTGATGTTAAAATGCTAAACATAGTTCAATGTTAAATGTTAAAATAGTTACCATATGATCCAGAAATTCTTAAGAAATTCTTAAAGGTATATACCTAAGACAATTGAACATATGTCAACCAAAAACTTGAACATGAATGCTCATAGTAATATTATTCATAATAACCCTAAAATGGAAACAACACAAATATATATCAACTGATAATAAATTAAAAAAAAACATAGTACTTTGTACAATAGAAAATTATTTGCCACTGGAAAGGAATCAAGTATCGATATGCGCCTCACCATGTGTGAACCGTGAACACATTATGGCAGTAAAATGGTAGACACAGATTGCCATGTATCCTATTACTCCTTTTACCTGATATGTCCAAAACAGGTAAATTCACAGAAACAAAAAAAGTAGATTTCTGGTGGCCAGGGCTGGAGGCAAGTGACACTGAGAGGTGATTGCTAATGGGATGGGATTTCTTTTCGAAGTGATGAAATATTCTAAAATTAGATATTAATGATTATTGCCCATCTCTGTGATTATACTAAAAACCACTGGGTTGTGCACTTTTTTTTTTTTTCACCCCTAAGGATCTAAAAATAAAAAAGGAAGAGGTAGGTGAATTATGCACTTTAAATGAGCAACTTTTTGTATGGGTATTACATCTCAATAAAGCTTTCATAGAAAAAGTAACACCTTCATTAATTAAAAACAGGAACTAGGAGTGGTGGAAATGAAGGCACAATCATGACTAAACAATTTATCATCATAAGCTTTTCATGTTAAACATCCTTTGTAACCTTTTTTATTTTTATTAACTTCAGAATATATTTTAACTAAACAGACCACATTTAAATATATCTATTTTTCAATTATAAGCGATTGCCAGCTATCCACTAGTATAAGATTTTATTTTTTATTTTTATTGAGAACCAAGCAGAGTGTCAGTGGTCCCTGACACACACCTGATATAGTGGTCTTTCTTCTAGGACCTGGACATGTATTCCAGAAAGTAATTTACCAACTGGCAGCCTGGTAATCTAGAGCTTCTCCTCCTCTTACCTGGGTCACTACTGTCACTAAAACTCACTGTAGGAGTAGACACCTATGATGACATGGCCAACACTGACTGAAGATGTCCTTCATATACTCCTTACTTGGAGGAAAGTAGGCAGGTCCGTTTTTTTCTCATTGAAAACAGATTTCAAGGCTTCACTTAGCTAAATGCGGCAGGCAGCTAATTCACAAACTAGTAGACCACAAACTGGCAGCCAAGGATAGAGAATGGGACAACAGGTTAGTGTTAAGAGCTTCATGTGTCTCTCTACTAATGCAAGATTTAGTACATTTAATGATATTTTAATGAAATCAAATCAAATTTATTCCAGAATAAACAAATGAGAGGAAGAAATGGAGGTCAAAATGTGCTTTCACAGTGCTATATGCACCAGTTAGATCTCCGGGAAGGGACTTAATGGAAGTTGATGTGTGATTGTTCCAGTTTTAAAAGAATGTAATTCAGTTTATGTCTAGTTTCATTAAGGCTCTTGGGAGAACACTTGAGTAATTCAAAGAGAAGAGAAATGTGAAAGGTACTGAGTGTATATAGAGAAGTGTGTATTCATCCTACACTGTATTGCTATAACGTGCATGGGTCTGTCAACCCTAACATGTAAAGCCTGGTATGATTTCATGCTGTATAACTGAGAGCTAGCAACTTTGCCGCTCAAAGAAGTAATGTGATCATTCCAAATTTGTAGCACTAAACCTTTGTAGTTCGTGGTACATTCACTACGTGGCAGAGAAGATTCCGGGAGTAGACATAAACAGACAGTCCTATGACCTGTTGGTTAGTGATGGATGCCTAAACTAAATTAAAATGAAGGGGCTAACACTTTCTCTGTCAGTTTTCATCTCTTCAGCCTCACAGCTATTTATGAAAGGAAGATACCTGTATGAGAAAAGATCCCAGTTGGGGATTAATGCCCAAATCTCTACATAATTTTACATAATATAAACAAATGTTGTCATAGGACTTGGTATGTTACCAAGCCATTTTATGGAGTAATTAATACATATCCTGTCATAATCCTATGCAAATGTTTTTCCCTGTTTTTTTTAGTATATGTGCTGCCGAAGTGAGCACTTCCCTGTTTTTTTTTTTATTTGAGTGTAATTGACACATGATGTTACATTAGTTTAAGGTGTACAACATAGTGATTGGACAACTCTATATGTTAGGCTATGCTCACCCCAAGTGTAGTGGCCATCTGTCACCATACAACGTTATTTATAATGTATAGAAACTGAGCATCAGAGTGATTTTAACCTGTCAATAACCAAAGGACAGAAACAAGAATTAGGAAAGGAAGTAAGAAAATCAAATAACATCTCTGAAGCCCCTATCCTAGCACTATTTGAGAAGATTCAGAATGTTAACACATTCGCTTCTCCAGAAATCATAGGAGGTAGACTTTGTTTTCTCTATTTCATTGAGAAGAAAGCTAAAGGTTCCAGGCTTAAGCCTAGTTCTTAGCAGATTTTTTCAATTCAGTGCAATACATCTGAGAGCTTACATTTTTATGTTAGACTGCACGTTCTAAGCACAGTCATGATCCTGGAAGATATTCAGCTGTAGCGTTTGTTGTAAAAATTGTATCCTCACTGTCTGGCAGCCCTTGATTAATTTCTTAATACTGTAGTCACCTTAACATTTTATCTAATCCACAAATGTTTTTTTTTAAAAAGGTTGCAATTCACTTTTTCATCAAGGCACTGGATAAAGCCCCAGATCGAAAGTAATCTTGATTAGAAAACTTTGCTGTGGATAGACAATGCTCTGTCTTCAAATGTTCTAAAACTATTCATGGTACAGAACCAGTTATAAGTTTCCTTCACTCTCCCTCCACATACATTGGTCCTACCTTAAAGTATACACAAACACGAAGTAAAGAGTAGTTGGTCTCAGAATAATTGGAGAGATGGAGGGACTCCATAGCATCTAGTAGGGGGTAATAGGGAAGAGCACCGTCTGCCCTTACCCTCCAATGGAGAAAGAAGTAAGGATATTGTAAGCCTCATTCTTTAGAGTTCCATCCCGTCTTTCCTCAGTAGTGCTCCTTCCCATCGATGTAGGTTTTGGAATGTTGGTAGGTTTGGTGGCAACCAGAGGCAACAGCCAAGAAAGAATTCCTGAGACATCTTTGGTGCAAAATGGTGACCTTATTAAAGCACGGGGACAGGACCTATGGGCAGAAAGATCTCCTGTACTGGGGTTTTGGTGGGCGGGGGGGGGGGGGGGGGGGGGGGAGGCTGATTACATACTTGAGAGTTGGAGGTAAGGAAAAAGGGACGTTTTAAAAAAAACCTTCTTAAGCTAAAAAGAACCTACAAGATACTGGAGGCCTTGCCATTGTCAAGTTAAGATCCCCGCCGCCCCCAGTAAAGCATTAACTTTAAGAGAGAAGTTTCCTTCTTGAAGTTAGTTTATTGATAAAAATGCTTTTTTCCTGTAAATCACTAAGACTTTTGTAAACTGAGGGAGACTCTTTTCTTGTGGGATAGTGATCTCTAGAAGTTAATCATTTGTTTTTCCTTCCCTTAGCTTTAGGGCAGCCAGGAGTGCCTGAGGAATGTGGTAATATCCCACCTGGGAGTGTGTGTGTGTGTGTGTGTGTGTGTGTGTGTGTGTGTGTGTATGTGTGAGTTTATGTCTTGTCCTCAGCTTGCCTCTACTCCCTCCTCACCATCATTGAACAGTATGAAAATAACAAACTGTGAGGCTCTGTTCCTTTCCAGTATTTGAAACTCCTTCCCTCTACATTCACTCTATTCCTAGCCTGGCCTCCATAAGGGCAAGAGGGATGAACGCTCCTGGCTGCCGGCCTAGCGCCTTTCTATTCACATTCAGATGCTAGACCCCTTTCCCAGGCCTGCGGCGACGGTAGCTTGTATGAGTCAGCTCAGGCTGCTATAACACAACAGACTGGGCAGCTTAAACAAGAGAAATCTATTTTCTCACAGTTCTGGAGACTGGGAAGTCCAAGTTTAAGATCAAGGTGCCACGGTTGGGTTTAGGTGAGGCCTCTCTCTTTGGCTTGCCAAAGGCCGCTTTCGTGCTGTGTCCTCACATGATCTCTTCAACCTGTGCACACACTACGTGTCTTTTTCTCTTTTTATTTATTTATTTAAAGATTTTATTTATTTATTTGACAGACAGAGATCACAAGTAGGCAGAGAGAGAGGAGGACGCAGGCTCCCAGCCGAGCAGAGAGCCCGATGCGGGGCTTGATCCCAGGACCCTGGGATCATGACCTGAGCCGAATGCAGAGGCTTTAACCCATTGAGCCACCCCTCTTTTTCTCTTTCTAAAAAGACACCAGTCCTATCAGATGAGGGTCCCACCCTTTTGATGTCTTTTACTTAACCTTAATTATGTCCTTGAAGTGTCTATGTCCAAACACAGTCATATTGAGGGTTAGATCTTTAATATATGAATTTTGGGGAGACAATTCAGGCTGTACAAGTAGGGTTACATTAATTTGCTCAGAGCAATTATATTTGAAGCCCACCCTGAAATCTTTATAATCACCAGAGGGATGGATAGAGGAAATTTAGAGACTGAGAAAGAACAGTTAAACCAGAATCCTCCAGGCCAGGAAAGGGCATAATCAGCACTTTTTTAAATAGCTCCCAGGGTGATTATAAATTTGCATATAGGATTGAAAACCAGAGACTAAGTTGTGTAGAGTCTACTGGCCCAATCCACATTGCATGGTATGTTGTGAATCCCACTGGGGAAAAAGAGAGGGGAATTTAAGCGTATTACAGTACGGTTAGGAATATATACTCTGTATTTTAATCTATATACCATATTATGTAGTACTTCAGAAAATACACATTTATACTATATATCCTATACTATATACTTAGGAATATACAAGATAATAGATAAATGTCTAGAATCAGACACCTAGGGTTCTAATTCTGATTAAGTGACCTTAACATTCCTAAGAAAAGTAAGAATGACAATACTGTCCTCCTTTGTTATGAGATTCAATGAGACTATACATGCAAAGTCTCAAGTAATCCCTAATTATTATTAGCGATAGTTAAATCAGATGGGGAAGACCTCAAGTGTCTGTTGTTTGTCTTCTCTCTAACACAGGAAGATCCTCAGGCGTCAGAGCAAGAGATTCAGCTATGTATCCCTGCAAAGCTAAATTTTACATATCAAAGTGGTGAGACCTGGGTAGTCAAGGGGCGTATGGAAATGGCAGAGTACTTCTATAGCAAGTGGTTAACGTCATGGTGGAGATGGGGGATGGGAACTGTGAGCAAAGTTTTGGCTATTCAAGTTGGTTTTTGAGCTTTGTGGGGATACTCCTGGGGCCCTAGCAGAGGAAGAAGGCAGCCCATTTTATGTCATTCCTGTTCTGTTGGAATATGAGATTGTTTTGTGATTAATTTTAAGAATCTACAAACCCAACTTGTTGCAAATTTGCAGAAGATATCGAACAAATGTGTATTGAGTTCAGGCTGCTTATGAGAGACCGCTTTTTCTAAAACACTGAGCAGTTCCGTTTGGCATTTCAATCTGTCTCCTACATTGATATGAGAAAAAGCAGACCTGGTAGAAATGTTGATTCTGAGACTCGAGAGCCATTAAAAGACAAATCTTTTGTTCGCTTTCTTTTAGAGATGTTCTCTTATTCTCATGTGAGGTGTGTGGGAAGCCCTGCCTGTCTAATCTTTAGCATTTTGATGAAATTGCCACAAAAAGCTTTTCTATGTTTTGTGTAAATCCTTATCTTAATTGCAATTTGAAAAGGGGTTTATGGTGGCTATTTTCCTGGGTATGTTTAAAGGATACCACTTGATGTGGAAACACTGGCCAGCAGAGGACAATTATTCTTAAATTGCTTAGTGGTTAAATGCATGGCTTCAGAGCTAACCTACCTGGTTTGAAGTTTTGCCTTTGACATTTACTAGTTTAACTTCTCTAAGACGCAAATTGCTTCTCTGCAGAATGAGGATGCTAACCGTTTGAACTTCACATAATTGTTGGGGAAATCAACTTTGCCAATGCATGGGAAACTCTTAGAACACTGCTGGTTCATAGCAAGCATCACTGAATGTTAGGGATCCCTGAAGCTTACTTTAAGTTCCTTTGCCAAACCTCCTAAAGAGGTATAAATCCAAAGTCTACAAGAACGGAAACTTGCCTTTGAGCCACACTGATCTGGGTTTCAGTCTTGACTCTGTCACTTAGAGGCTGAGTGATTTTAGACAGCAGTCACTAGGAGCTTTCGTTAACTCATCCCTGAAAAGGTGAAGACATAGGTCTCCTTTGTATTTTTGGCATAATAGTTAAATGGGATGAACTTCCATTGCTTACCCATTACTCCCTACCTCTCTCAGGATTGCAGTCATCCATGTAGAAGCTTCCATTCTTACCCATTTACAACTCAATTGCCATGCAGCAGTTTAAATAATTGAAACTATGAATTAAACCATGGCATGACCCTTTGTAGTTACTTTTTTATTTTTTGGCACTTCCCTTTTTAATATGTGGATTTGTTTTCTATTATTTTGGTAAGAAATGGTCTTACAACCGGGGTCTCTATGGCCCTGAGCAATCTATCTTTACCTGTATCTCCAAGTTTATCTCAGATACGCCCTTGTTAATATGTTTCAGTCACATTTGCTTTTTTTTTTTTTTTTTTTTTTTAATGTTCCTGGAACATACCAAAGGCTTTCCTACCTCAGGGCCTTTGTACATGTTCATGTTCCCAAAAAGAAAACCTTGGATGTAAGAAGGGCTGATCCTCTTTTTCAGCTGCACATCTCTACTCAAAGCTGTCTCCTCAAAATGTCCTTTTCTTGCCATCTAATCTAAAGTGGCCAGCCCTCCCAGGTGAACCGTGTCATATCTCATCTTTTTTAGTATATATTGTTGTACTTTACGATTATCTTATTTGTTTACTTGTGGATTTTTTTTTCTCCTCCTCAATACCTACAGGCAAGGAGCTTGTCTGAACTGATCATTATATTCCATAGCACCTAGCGCATAGTAATTTCAATGAATATTGTTGAAGGGAAGGGAAGAAGAAAGAATGAAAACACATACAATGTGCTCAATGTATTTTTGCACTATTAAAACATGTAGTACATCTTAAATATATATACTTTTTGTCAATCATGTCACAATAAAGCTGGAAAACTAAAAAAGAAAGTATAAAAAAAACAAAAATTACTCACTGAGTGGAAACATTTTACTGACAATTAGATGATGCCATTCAGCATAGAGTCTTGACTCTGGGAGTAGGCTTCTGAGGAGGGCAAATAGAGTGGTTCTATTAAAACCGTGAGTCTGAGAATGTTCTCTTCCCCATGAGGAAAGCAGTGGCAGTCTCTAGACTTGGCCTCTAGATTAATGCTGGTCTTGTTGGAGGTTGTCCTCTGGGTAAGGCTTTGAGCTGTTTCTGCTATAATCCTGCCACACCCGAGATGGTCAGTGTTCACCGCAGGATATGGTGCCCCAACAGGCCTGTATTGGCTTCAGCAGGCTAGCTGGCCAAGTTGAAATTGGCCTTATACCTTCCATCATTTCTTCTTTTAGTGAGCAGCAGAAGGCCTATGTGGATAATCTTCATTCCTTGCAGTCTGCATCATGGCACTTCTATTTCTAGAAGGCCAAGATAATACTTTCTCTCCAAATCTGTTCTTGAAGGCTCTTGTCTCACTGAAATTGCTTTTCCTGTCTCCACCAGCTGGACACTCAAAAACATTATCTCAAGAGGACCTATTTTAGTTTTGCCATCCATCATCTGAAGGAAAAAAAAAAATGTGAAGACTTATTCTGATCTAACAATTGTGTGTTGCTGCCTCAAAGAGAAAGAGATTGAGGGAGAGAAAAGGAAAAAAAAAAAAAAAAAAAACAAAACTGGTGAAATGCCTCCTCCTTCTCATAAATACCACCTGTCAGTAACTTCTCTAGAAGACATTCTCCACAGCCTGTAGGCTGTGAAGTGAAATGTACAGAGATCTATTCCCGGCACTTCTGGTCCTTACCTTACAGTTTGGATTACTTTCCTTACTCCAGGCTCCATTTTAAGAGCTTTCCATATATTATAAAGAAACTGAGGCACAGAGAGATCAATCGTGGTGTCTGACGTGAGTCATGAAGTTGTAGAGCTGAGATTTAAACTACCAATCCAGCTTCAGAGGACTTGCATTTAACTGCTACAATCTGTTCCCTGCATGGCAGTAGCCTTGTTGTCTCTGTGTTTCTGAGTCGATGTCTATGGGATACAGGGACTCGCACACATATCAAAGTGAAGTTTACAGTTTTATTTAAAATATATTAATCATGTAAAATCAATAGCTTCAGGGGGAAAACATGCTTCCTGTTTGCTTTCAAGCAGAATTCCAGTTTTCTAATTCTAATTCTACATCTATGGCTGCCCATAGTGTTTGAATCCTGGTTACCAAAGAAACCATCTTTTCCTTAGCATCTTAGATGAGGTTTGCAAAAATAAAGGGTTTATTTCAAAACCATTTAGATTTTTGTTATGGGGTTTTCAAATATGTGTGAAGGTCTGAATGAAAGCCGTAGAGAGTAAGCCATCCATTTTGTCTGTCCGAGTGTCAGTCTGAGCCGCATCAAGGAGGCAGGAGCAGCAGAAGAGGAAGGAGTGGATGGGGGCTGAGTTTAAGGACCACCTGCCCAGCCCACCCCACCCCCCACCCCAAAGAAATCAGGCCCTCCAGGGTGAGCACAGCCCAAGAAGCTGTTAAAAGAGATCAGTTTTCAAAGCAAGAGTTTCCAGCGACTTAGGATCAAAGTAGTATAACGTCATACTCCTTTAATGCATTATCAACTATGTGTGCATGTGTTTAAGTCTCTGAGAGACTCCATTTATTGTTAAGCAGTTGTTGGGGGAGAAACTGTTGTTATACTACGAAGTTTCCATTTCCAACTCCCAAGCATTTAAAGAGTGCAAAAAAGGGTACTGGAGACAAAAGCATTTCTCAGCACTGCTATTTGCAAGCAGAAAGACATTAAATCACTAAGCCTCAGTTGTCAGAGATCTAAAATGGGGGGAAAAAACCTAGCTCTATTTGAAGGCTCATTTGAGGATTTATAAGAAAACATTTAAAATGGTTTTGGTGCCATGTCTGATACACAGAAGGCACTCAGTAAATTACAGTTAATAAAACGAAATCCTTGCAGGGAAATTACAAAAATCTTTAGTTTCAGGCTCATAGTTAACTTGAGAGGGGGCAGCAGAATTAACTCTCTAACACCTGGCAAGCCAGTGCTAATTCTATGTGGATGGACGATACAGAGATGGTGGGGAAGCTGAATCATCCCCTGCAGTTGTCCCCAGTATCACTGTACGCGTCACACAGAAGAAGTTGAGTCACTGTCAGCAGATGGCCAGTTTGGGCAAGCCCAGTTCACCTCTCAACTTAGCACTGGAGGTCCTCTCATCTGTTCGTTAGTGCTGACACAATCATACTAGTTAGGAGGGTAGACAGGGTTTGAAGCATCAGGCGCTGTCTGTTCAGAGAAGAGTTGGAGAACCCAAGCGACATCGACAGATTCTAGGGGTAGCCCAAGATGATGGGCTGCCACTGATGGGGCAGGGAGGCTTCGAAAAGGCAGAGTACCAAAGCTATTTTTCCCCCCGCTTTGGCCAAAATCTATACTACATTTGCTGGTGTGTGTGTATGTGTGTGTGTCTAGCAGCCAAAAACGTCTCCAGTGATTGAAGAAACTCAGTTTAGAATTAAAAAAAAAAAAAAAAAAGGAACCCACAACAAAAAAACAAATGTCCATATGCAAATAAAATCAATATGCCTCTTATAAACACTTTTGAATAATTAACATTTTTTAAAGAAAATTTGCCAGTGCTAAAATCTTTCAAAGAAAACCAGTGCATAATCTTCTGAGATATTTATCAATTTTTAAAGTAGAAAAAATTATTAGAATACCAGGGACAGGGCTTCAGTTCTTTGAATCTGTAAGTAGGCCAACGTTTGTGGGGGTGGGGAAGACTCATAGTTTCTCAAGAAGAGACAATTCATATATCAGGGGGGAAAAAAAAAAGATTGGATGCCATCTTCAAAATGACGCTTGAACATTTTCTTCTAAAGAATTTTTTCTAATTAATCTTTTTCCTGTGAAATAAGTAAGTTTTCCTCCCACATATGATGTTAGAGCCCCCAGGAACAAAGGTTTTGAATACCATGGAGACTGGGTATTTCCGTCAGGATCTGAAGGGGTAAACCCAGAGCCGCCACTAGGTGTCACGTTGAGATCACTTTTGGGAACAGAAGCTCCCTAACTGGCTGGAAACAAGAGGCACCTTCTTGGTTAATTTCAGCTACTGTTCAGTTTCTTTAAATAGAGACTTTTACTCTACACATGTCAAATCTTTGGAATCTTTTGCTTTGTCTTACAGGTATTTACAACCATTTAAACTTTTCACCCCACCACGCAGGCTTAGCGTGAGGTAGATTTTGAAATAGGGGAGGTTTGATTTAATGGGGCTGGGTTGTAGAGAGGGAGAGAGGGCTTTTTAGTCTTGTATCCCCCATAATCTCCTCCACTTCCCCCATCCTAGGACACCTGAAATTAACATACAAATTGAGAGATAACCTTACTCTTACTATAAAAGCTGCAGCAGGGATCCAACTGATTGCCACCCTAAATAAATCCCAATAGGGAAATTCTGGAGTTCCCACTGGTTTTCATTATCACATCTCCTCATCCTCAACCCCCACCCCCTCTTTTGTGCACCCCCTACCCAGCTGAAATCTCTAGCATTCTTCTTCCTGAGTCATTTGGTTAACTTAGGAAGGAATGTACAAATACAAGTGTACAAATTAGAGTGTTAATCATTCAACAATTTGCTAATTCCAGAAATAATGTGTTTTGAAAGAACTTATTAGGAGGACAACATTGTGACCACAGAGAATGGAAATTCAGCACAATTAAGCTAGGTGATGGTGGAGGAGAGAAGATTGTTTGGAGCCCAAGGGATGGCGATCGCCCTCTGTTCTGGAAATCTTTCGTATCTACCTATTCTCATACAGGTAAAGCCAGCCGGCAGATATTAGTATTATAAATATCCTTTTTTAAAGGTTTAGGTAGGTTAACTCTACCTAAAAAAAAAGTAAAATAAAAAGAGAAATTGTGTTAAAAAAAAACACACACACCATATTTCTGCAGGAGAACATATCTCTGTCTAAACCTACAAAAGCAAATCATAAGGAAAATATAGAAGCAGATTAAATCCCAGGGTAGTCAGGTGTAACAAGCAGGCACAAATTGCTAGGATTTGAACACCTGTAGAAAACCTCGTTATGCCATAAAAAGACTGTCTTTTCACTCCCTGGGAATTTTCTGATTTTTGACACACTTCAGAATAATTCATTGATACATATCTTTCTTCAAAAAGTATTTAGAATACTTATAATTATTCTAGAAACTAAAGGTACAACAGTAAACAAGATCAAGATGGACAGTGTCCATACTACCAGGAAACTTACATTCTAATTGGCAAGGTAGGTGTCCAAGGATGGAACAGATGACTTATTTCACAAGTGAAAAGACTAGGAAGAGTATGAAGTAGAATTAGGAGCTGGAGTCTTACAAGAGGCAACATGGTTTTCTATATAAACTCTCACAGAAGTAAACAGGACAATGAAAATAAGCAAGAAGGTTTAGACTTATTGGCCATACCATCTTGAGTAGATCCCAGAGGCTTGGTTTACTCATCTTTAAAATGGGGATGATGCTAAAGCAAAATGTTCAAAAAGCCAAAGCGAATATTCACCAAACCTATCCCCAAAGTCACTGCACTAACTAGGATCAAATTCAAACTCCTTAACACAGCCTTCCAGTCCTAATGATTTTTACATCCCATGATACAGTCTTGCACATGGAAATGACCAGAAAGGTTCAGTTCAGGTAGTTTGCAAGCCTTGTCCAGAAGAAGAATCCTAGGATAAACCCTGTTAGTGGCCACCCAGTCTTTTCCAGCCCCCTTTGTTCTGAGCAGAGCCTGCTTCCCAGTGTGATTCTGAAAATTGTCAACTCTCCAGTCAGCTCCCTATTCCCTTGCTGCCAGACCTTGGCAGGTAACCTAGTTCTCGCCCATGAGACACGAGAGGATATGAGAACATTTTTGTCCTGATAAAGGGACACACTAGAGGCCTGCCAATCCCTTCCTGCTTTTGAAGAGGATGGATGAGGACGAAATGCTCGGACCTGCTACATTCCCTGCCTGATAATTAAGGGAGAAACTGTCAAAAGCTGAGGATTGTAGGACTGTGGAAAAACCCTAGGTCTTTGCAGACATAATTTAACCATTGAATGATTCGGGAATAACCATCTATTAACTTACCGTTTTGGAAATTACTAAGTGTTTTAGTATTTAAACTTGATTTTATTGATTATTTTTTGCGAATTCTCATACTTTTACAAAATGGATTGTACTGGGATGTGTTGTCTTTGATGTTGCTATGTAGTCAGTGCCATGGAAGGACCTACAACCCAGACTAGTAAACATTTGTTTGTCAAATGAGCTTCTTAAGACTTAATTCTTCAATAAAGAAAGGCACCTAGTACCTTACACCTTTAGAGTAATTTTGATCTAGGAATGAAATGTCTAAAACAGTAGTTAAAACACCTGGGTTTTAGATTTTCCTCCATACTGAACTGACGGCTGGGAAAAGAGGGAAAAACAAAAACAAAAACAAAAACAAAAGACCAAAAAACCAAGAACTAACAGTTGGGTAAATACGGAGTTCCCAGGAGACTTGCTTCTATTCTTCGTACTTAGATGAAGTTTGAACTGCATGTTTGTTTCCTGATTGTTTTCTTGAGGCTTTTATTGCTTTATTGAAATCACACTCCTCACCAATGTATCAGCAGCGGTGAAAACTGACCATCTTTCCAGCAGACCAAACTTGGACATTTTATTTCCCATGACTCTGCTTTGTAGCTTTTGTTTAAATGCTCTTTTCCAAATGGCTTATCTGGCAGAGAGGAGGTGCCTTCTTTGTTTGGATTCCAATTTGTAGTTAGATTCTCAAACGCTTGCATTACCTTTTCCTTGAAGCAAATGCTTCACTGCGTTCAGAGCGTATCGGCATTATTGACATTTTATGAATCCTGAAAACATGGCTGTTCATAATAGATATTTAAATATTTTCTTATTTCTCACTTCCTGAAAAATTAAAAGATTATTTTCAGTTATGCCTAGAATTATGCTTCAAACCTGGGTAACCTGCCATATTTACAAAAATATTAATTTTTATTTTTTAAATGGAAGACAATCTTAGAACAACGTATCGTATATGAACATATTTCATTGCTAGGAATCAGACAGCGGTTACGATACAGACAATGAGAGAATAGTATAAATTTAATAATTCAAATACCTGTAGACTGAATTATTACAAAAAATTGTTACCATTCTTTCATTATTTCTGTCAGACATTCCCAAAAGTAAATAACATATTTAAAATTAATGACTTATTTTAAATCCTGCCCAACTTTTTTTCACAGAAAGTTTTAACCTCTAAGTAAGAAAAAAAAAAGAATAATTTTGAACTCAAGAAGCTGATGATGATGACAGCAGAGGTGACGTTAGTGACAGTGGAGGTGACGGTGAATTTCTATGTTACTGATATCAACTCTCATTTATTGAGCATTTAATATATATGCCAGGCATTGGCATATATCATCATCTAATGAGCTGTTTCCTTGTAATGTATCACTGTTATTGCATGAAGTGAGTATTGTTACCCCCGTCTTATTCATGCAAACTGTGACCTAGAATGACTAAGTCATTTCCTTAAGTGGTCTGATGAGAATAAATATAGAGAAGTAAGTTAGAAGAGGCTAGGAACCGTGAGCATCTTGTGATGACTTGAGAATTTGGCACCTATTAGGAGAAATGATACAAAAGGAAGTGTCCCATGTCGTGCAAAGAAATTCCATCTCTATCTAGAGATTAAAAAAAACAACAAACTCTATATTGTGCAAGTAAGGAGTTTGGAGGAGCCCTACAGATTTCCTTTAAAACAGGTGCTGTCCAATGTTCTTTGAGTATTTCTGGGAAATAATATCACACCTGCAAACTCCCTAGAGAAGCAGAACACAATAATGTGTAGGACAAGCAAACAGATTTGCCTTTCTTGTTACTTTCCAGAATTTTTTTTTTTTTTTTTAAAGCCTGGTACCATCTGGGTTGCAGAGCCCAATAAAATGATAAGACTATCTTCCCAAATGTCAAGATAGACGTCAGGATCCACCACCTCAGGCATTTTTTAGAAATAGAAAGATTGAATCTGGGCTTTATCAGCTAAGGGCTTATTTTCTAAAATAGTGTTGTCTTATGTTGTATCCATGAAGAATGCTGGTGTATATACAGAGATCTATAGATGAATCCACCGCCAAATAACAACGAAAAAAAATCCTTACTTTATTGCAATTGTATCACTTGAAATTCAGTATAACTGTAAGTTGTTTGCTGTCCCAGCAAAATGATACTTCATGCACAGAACTTCCTTGCTTTAGATGAGGGGCTTAGCTTCTTACCCTTAGGGTTCAGTCTAGGGAAACTAAGGAAGGAATTTCAAGCTGAAGAACAAAAATCAGTTTTAAGACTAATGTGCATCTTCTTTTTAGTCCCTTGTGCTTGACACAAGCGAAGGAAGGTCTTTTATCAGATATTTAATATTCTACCGACAGAAAACTGGGGATAGGAGTTAATAAAAATTTTTATCACTGCATGACTAGTTAGATCTTGGCCTTAAATGAAGTGTCGGTCCCTGTTTAGTAGGCAGAGTTGGAATCTTAAAGGAAATCTTCAGACATGTTGGAGAATTATCATGCTTCCTGCTAGCCATCTACTTATCCTTGTATTAAGTTACACATTCATTCACTCATTATACAATTGCCCCAAACTGAGACCTTCTAATAAGTGCTAGGTCATTATGGGTAAACAGGTATTGATTTCCCCTCTACTTAACAATGTAGTTTTATCTTTTAAATCTTCCCCCACGATGGCCTAAGAGTGGAGTTCAATGAACTCTACTTGAAAATTGCAGATTGTCCCTGTGTTAAGTTTATGGGATGGATTATCATCATCGTACTACTCTTACCTTCCTAAGTAGTAGATGAGACCTTTAACGTTTCCTCATCTAGAAAATCAAAGAGCCTGTCTTTTTAGTTTTTAATAACTGGTTTTATATATTTTTTAAGTTTTTATTTATTTATTTGACAGACAGAGATCACAAGTAGGCAGAGAGGCAGACAGAGAGAGAGGTGGGGAAGCAGACTCCCCGCTGAGCAGAGAGACCGATGCGGGGCTCCATTCCAGGACCCTGAGATCATGACATGAGCCGAAGGCAGAGGCTTTAACCCACTGAGCCACCCAGGCGCCCCCTGGTTTTATTTTTAAACGTTGTTATTCCTGCCCTTCCCTGAAAAGTGAGCTGCTAATCTCAGGTGTGTTTCTGTCTTTGAACAAAATGTCCCAGGTCATCAAGAAACACGTGCCTTTCACTTGAGAGACTCCTGTCTTTAAGCTCCATGTGGACTTCGGGTACACCGAGAGTAGTACATTTTGAAAATGTTCAAATCAGCATTTACAAATGTCATGGAGTTAATATTACTGGAGTGTAGAGCAGGTGCAACAGATATTACTTTAAAAGCTCAGAAAAAAAACAAAACAAAACAAAACTCAGTGTAAGTGAGCCAATCAGAATATCTAGGAGAATTCAAATAAGAAAACTGAACAAATCTGTGGTAGAAAAACAAATATAGGTATAGGTATATCATTTGCTGATGCCCATGGAAAGGGACTTATTCCTATGGTCCATTTTATGAATAAGTAACAGATGAAGAGGTTTGTGGCCTAAGCTTGAGAAGAGAGAAATTTCCTCCCTTCATGTCCTCGAACTCCGTCTAAGTTCTAAGGCCCAGCTGAAATTCTTACTCCCACAAAAAATATCCTGGGAACATGCCTCCTAAAGAAAATGTGTGTGTCTAACGTTCATCTGTTGAATTTTTAGTTTATATGAGTGCTATTTTGCTCTTTCAATAAGATATTTTACCCTCTTAATAGAGAAAGTGTTTGTGTGTGTCTTATTTCTACCACTATACCTGGGATAGTACTTTGCCCATTGTAGATAATTAGTAAAAAATTGACTCGTTGTCCTAGTTAGATTATTGCCAGAATTGCAACCCCCATAAGAGTTTACTTATAATGATAAAATTATTTATCAGTGATTTTCCATGTGTATCATTGTGTCTCTGTGGATTCTTTATTCAAAGATTTTTTTTTAATGGACAGCTTGAGGTGCCTGTTTCATATCCATATTTAATGGGAATCTGTATGAGATTTATTGTCTGAACTTTGCCTTCCTTTTTGTGCTATTCTGCTTTCCTTCTACATTTTCTATACTTTAAATTAGGATAGAAGATTCGCACAATAAAAGCACATTAGCATAGAGCTGGAAGAAGCATCAGAGTTCCTCTTGGCAAGAGGAGAAGTGCTCACCAAAGATTTGAGTTACCATTCCATAGTAGAGATGGTTGGTGGAAATGCTTGCTTAGCTTACAACCATTTTTCAGACCTTCTTGAGTCTTACTGGCCATGTGACTCATTCCCACTAATAGAATTGAAGCAGAACTGATGGGTATCACACTTTGATTGAATTGATTAAAAAGTGCGAGGGCCTTCCTCTCCTCATCTGCTGGCTCTCAGTGGAGGATTTGAGGCCCTAGAAGGTGGTTGAAATACAAAATGAGAGGAACTTAACCAACCACGTATACAAATGGATCCACCAAACACCCTAATAAACTACTAGGTGAGCAAAAAACACACTCATTTTGTAAAGCTGGTTAGAGTCTTAGGAAACTTCTGTTATAGAAGTTAGCATGATCTTACCTACTTTAAGGATTTCCATGAAAAGGTTATGAAGCTGAGCCTTGCAGATGTTAGCAGGGTTAGATAAATTACAAGGTGCTGGCAAAACTGGGGTAGAACTTGGAACTGCTGGAATTGCCCTTTCTAAGGAACTTGGATAAGCAAAGAAAGCAGCAGATTAGGGAAAATTTCAAAAGATGTCAAGGGATGAAAGAAGGGTCCAAGAATTATCAATGTTTTTTATCTAGAAGGAGTCCTTGAACAGAAAATAGATAGATCTGTCTTCCCCTCTCTTCCTCCTCGAAGGAATGACTTGTATGTTGGTTAAGTTAGGTTTCATGCAGAGGACCACCTTCATATCTAGTACATGGGATGACATGTGATGCATTTCCTACTCTAACTCTGTGTATACTTTAACTTAAAGGAAGACACAAGAAATGAGGCTTTCAAGGATTTATTGATTTAAAAACCAAACAAAACCTTGCTCCTTTCACACTCCTAGACAACTTGCTTATTAGTTCATTGTCCTTCTAAGCCTCCCTTTCATTCCATATAATGTAAGCCCTCTTTCTGATGTTATTCTATTTTTCTTCTATTATTCTATTATTCTGACTTCATGGAAATAGAGGCATAAGTCTCTAACCCTGTATATGCCTCTATCACCTTGCTATTGTTAAGTTTTATGTGTTTTATTTTGGGGGGAAAAATATCCTTATCCAGAGAAGTTTCCTAACGTCAAAGACAGAAAGACAACTGCAAGTCTTCTGGCTGCATATTGTCACTTCCGTGTGCTTTGGGTTTCTGAAACCTATCCTCTTTGATAACCACAGAGAGAATTGACATGTGCATAATAATTCTGATTTTTTTAATGGCTTCATTTTTGGGACAAATTAATGGCACCTTTCTCGATGACTAGATTCTGATTACTTACTGGTTTATGTTTTGTCAAGCCAGCATTTGTGAAAAGACCAGGCCAAGTTCTAGCAAGGCTAATTTAAATAGTGTTTACATTGTGGAGCAGTTTACAAAGGGCATATTCACACAACCTTATTTGTTTTGCTAACCCGAAGAGGAAAAAAATTGATGGAGGATTGGTATCTGGGGAAATGAAGTTGTGAGGGGAGGGATGGAGGGAACTGTAAGGAAAAAAAAAAAGGTAGAGAAAGAGAAACTATGTCAGAAATACATTCTTGCCCATTCTGTGGTAGTCGGGTGGGGGAAAAGTAGCTAAGGGAAGCATTGGTTATTTCTGTGTGTGTCTTCACGAAGCTTCCTTCTTCAGGGATCTAAATGGAAAACCCTGAGCACTCAGAAGCAGAGGGAGCCCCTTCTCTTCACTGAAGAGCATATTTTGGATCTGTGTCCGTTATCTATCATTGCCCGACTACATTACTGCAAATGTAGTGAGTTCAAACAACTCACATTTATTATGTATAGATCTTGTGAGCTAGAAGTCCAGCATGACTTAACTGGCCTCCCTTCTTCAGGATCTTTTCTTACAAGTCTGCAGTCAAGGTCTTGGTTGGATGGGGTTTGAGGTTTCAGATGAGGGTCAGTTGGGGAAAGAGACCACTTCCATCTCACATGGTTGATTGCATTATCCAGTTCCTTGTGGGCTGTGGGATGGGCTTATTCCTTGCTAGCTGAGGGTCTGAAGGCAGCTCTGAATTCCTTGTCTGATGAGCCTCTCCAATGTGTCCATTCGTTTTCTTAAAGTCACCAAGTGAGAGTCTCATGGCAAGATGGCTACTATAACCTCTTGTGGAGTAGCTGTGTATATCCTCTCACCTTTGCTATATGTCATGGGGTAGAGGCAAATCAGAGGTTTGACCACTTTTAAGGGGATTACACAGGACATGAAAACCAGAAGGCAAGGATAATGGGATTTACTTCTGTATAATCATAATCATATAATCTCAGCACCTGAATTCTCTTGATATGAACATGTCCAAACAGGTCCAGAGAGATGAACTGATTAATCAAATGTTACTCAGCGTTCTAATAGTAACAACAGTACTAGAATCCAGGACTCCTCAAGATCCTGAAAACCCCCTTTACCCCCTGCTTTTAAATTTATTTGGTAATAAACCCCTCATAAGATTTTTGGAATAAGAGATGCTCATTCATTCATTTAATAAATACGTACTGAATGTCTGTTATGTGCCAGGCACTATTCCAGTCCTGGAATAAATCAATAGGAAGGACAAATCCCTGACCTCCCAGAGCTTACATGAAAATGCGAGAAGACAACAGTGGACAGATAACAAATATTAATGTGCAACAAGTCAGGTACAATGGGGGTCAATAAATCAAAGTAAATGACTAGAGTCTCATGGGGTCGTGCTGTTTCAGATGAATGTTCGTGTAAGGCCTCTGATAAATTCATACTGTGTTGAAAATGTGATTGAAATGAATGAAACTCCATGTGGCTATCCGAGGTCCAAGGGAATAATGACTATAAAGAATCTGAGTCATATATATAAATATAAGTACATATTTATATTCATATTTTTATATTACCTACCTTCCTAGACTTCAGTATGCCATTGGGGGTTAGCATCTCCCTTTGACACTGAAGTTGGATGTCTTTTCCAGAATGAGACCAGAAAAAGCTGCCATGGAAGGTTTGGACTTGAGTACTTGATTCCAAAATCAGGGTTTAATGCCCCGGAGTAGTGACTACTTATTTTAAGCTGCAGAACCCTTTATAAAATATATTTTATGTGTCAAGAAATAGGATGGAGGGGTGCCTGGGTGGCTCAGTGGGTTAAAGCCTCTGCCTTCAGCTCAGGTCATGATCTCAGGGTCCTGGGACTGAGCCCCGCATCAGGCTCTCTGCTCTGCGGGGAGCCTGCTTCCCCTTCTCTCTCTGCCTGCCTCTCTGCCTAGTTGTGATTTCTCTCTGTCAAATAAAATGAAATAAAATAAAATAATAAAAAAAAGAAAGAAATAGGATGGAAAGAGGTGGAGCTTCTCTGCTTAAGGCAGAAAGTAGGTGGGAAAAGTCCAGGCCTCTTTGCCTAGCCATTCTGAAGCTCCCCTGTTCCAGGACAGCAGCCCCCTCAAAGTTTAAAATGCAGAGCCCACTTTATAAACCACCGTGTTAGATCTCCTTGGGACCACCCTCTGGTGAGCCTGACTGAGAATTTTTGCCAGGTTCTTTCAAAGGCTGACTTATTCCACAGTTTGACAGGATTGCTACATAGTTTGGGGATCAGGATACGGATTGGTGTTCTCTTTCGCTTTTCGCTCCATTGAGGTATGACCAACAAGCTGGAAGACAGATGGATTTAGATAACTTTGTAGCAGGGTGGAAAGGACTGTGTTTTATGAGGCCAAACGACTTCTACTACAGTTGGTCAACTCTCAGGCCAGTGCAAGAGCAGGGGGAAGTCTTTCATGGCATAAATAAGGCGAGGAGTCCACAAGAAGTTCTTGGCACTCAACACCAGTTCTAGAAAATTCCAGGCAAACTGTGGGTCTAAGAAACTGTGGCTTAGCTCTATCTGCCCTAATTTAAAATAAAAATAATGTGTGAGACCAAGTGCAAACCAATATTCTTGAAATGAATAAGGCACCGTTAAGATAAATTTCTACAGATCGCTGAATAAAAACACTCTACCCTCAAGGATACCATAGCTGGGGAAGAAGAGGCCAGGGAGGGGTTAAGACAGATTACAATGATCAGTTATTAAGATAGATGAGCCAAGGCCAGCTGATGCTATCACACTTCATCATTCAAATGTTCATTATTGGAATATACACCCGTAAGTTACCGCTGCAGTCCTTTTTTCACGGTGGCAAGAGGCGTTAATTTCTGAGGAACGGCACGAGTGACAGTGAGCTTTAGAAGGGGCTCGGTGCTAAATGATTGGATTGTAATTATTCTGAAAGGGCTTTCATCATCATTACCCAACATTCTGCAGATGCAGCATGTTTGAAAATAAACTACAGCCCAACTGGTGCCACATCATTTCAGATTTTAAACATCGAGCCTCTGGTTTGCTGATATATTTTTGTGTATGCAAGTGTAGACAAACACAAATGCACTCAGTCAAGCATACATCATTTTAAAGTTGTTTAGCCAATGCATCGACATCGGGGCCGACTGGGAAATCTCTCTGCATGGTTCTTAGGCCGTGATAAATGCAGTGGAGGAGGACATTCATTCATTCCTTGCTTCATTCATTCCCGCAAACTTAGTAGCAGAAGCACCTGGCACTGGGCTCTTCCAGCAATGAACAAACTGAAGAAAATCCTGCCCAAAGGCGTTCTCTCTCTACTGAGTTCTCCCAGTAAATGTTTGGATTCTCCTCTTGTTTACACCCCAAAAGGACAAGCTAATTGTCTGTTTACTTTAGCAGTTTGCCTTAATTATAAGGCTTCCAAGGCCATTAGCAGATGAAGCTGTTTACATTTCACAAGGGAGTTGGAGTTGTCAGGTCTCTTGCCCTCCACCTGGGGCTCCGGTGGGGGTAGGGGACAAGTGGTCAGGGCCAGAGGATCGATATCTTTCTCCACGTTTATGTAAAAAGAAATACATAAAGCGAGTGCTCTTGGGAAAGCGTCAGCGGCACTGAATCAGACCACACAGATCGTTCTAAATGTCAGTTTTTACAAGTAAACGTAACATATGCTCATGCATGATGGTGAGGTCCCCGCTTTCTGTTGTTTGCAGTCTAATTATAGGACAGCAGCCTCCAAAACCGATTAGCGGCACGGGAAACTGTCACGACGAGGCCCTGCGTGAGGCCGTCATTAAATATTAGAGCCGCTCGGAGAAGGAGCAGGGCCGTGTGGAGCCCTACAGCTGCTTTGGGACGCTGGAGCCCTGAGATGTGAGCTAGCGAGGTACAACTGAAATAGATCACAGGTTGGGGAAAAAAGTTCTCCTGGGAGTTTATTTCCCAATTACCCATTTCACCTTTGTCTTCATTATCACCCCCTCCTTCTATCCTCTTCTGGTTCAAATTTCAGAATCTACCTTGTATCTCTCCGTCTCTCTTCATCCCCTTACCACTTGGGTGCAGGTCATTATCTTAATTATAATAGCTTCGTAGAGGGCTTCCTTTCCTTGATTTTTTTGTCTGTTAAGTTTTCCACTGCAATCTTAATACTGCAGCCAAATTTAAGAAATGTAAATGAGATCACATCATTCTTCCATTTAAACCTTGCCTTTGCACTTAAATCTAATCTGCTTATCATGGCTGGCAGATGTCGCATGATCTGGTACTCTACCCTGCTCTCCAAAGGTAGTTCCTGTCCATCTTTTCTCCATACATTTCCATTGTGCTAGCCTTCTCTTGGTTCCTCTAACTCACAAGGTCTTTCCCATGTTGGCAGTGATGTCTTTGCTGGAAAACAGGAAATTTGTAATGTTATGTACGTAATGATGCTTAAATACCTCACAGGAATTAGTGTTGCTGAATGTGTTTTGAAATTGTTAGATGGTAGAAAATTATATCTACATTGTACACAAGGACTTTTTGAAGGCATAATAAATGACCCCACTAACTTACTCAACTTCTGACTAAAAGCTCTGGAGATCCTTAAAGGATAACTTCACTTTTATAATATTCTCAACAATGAAATAGGCTATTGTTATCAATAACATATAGATAAAGAAACTATGGTTCAGAAAGATTAAGTTGCTTATTTAAGATCACACACTCTGGTGGCTAGAGTCAGACTTGAAACCTGGGTTTTCTGACTTGAAGATAAGGTCTTTTCTCGCTTGGGTGCATACTACATGTATTAGAAAGGAAAAGGGAGAGTTTTTATATGACAGAGAAATTACAGAGATTCAACTTTCTATGTCTCTAATGAAAGTTCACCTCTTAAATCTCATGGTTTCAGGTCTTTTTACTATAGCATAAGATTGGGTGACTGAACACAACCAGAAATTCTTTTCTTTTCTTTTTTTTTTTTTTTAAAGATTTTATTTATTTATTTGACAGAGAGAGATCACAAGTAGATAGAGAGGCAGGCAGAGAGAGAGAGAGAGGGAAGCAGGCTCCCTGCTGAGCAGAGAGCCCAACGCGGGACTCGATCCCAGGACCCTGAGATCATGACCTGAGCCGAAGGCAGCGGCTTAACCCACTGAGCCACCCAGGCGCCCCCAGAAATTCTTTTCATATTTACTTTTACAATATAATTATGATAGCTGTGAGCTTACTGCTGGATGATATGAATGGTATCACTTGGCCCCTTATTCTCCATCAGATGCTGGTTCAGTCTCTCTGGTCTCTGAGTATCATTGCTTTCAACATGGGTTTTCAATATGACTTAGTTAGTGGCTGTTTTATTTTAAAATACTTACTATATCAGAGTTAAGTAAGTGTTAAGCCTTTGGGACTGTGGATTGGGAGGTAAGATAGTGACACTCATACTAAAATCATCACTATAAACTTCTTTGGCAAGTTCTAATAGCTGCTAGAAGGGCTTTTCAGGTAATAGCTTAAAGGGAAAGAATATTTAAATAAAAGCTTTTTCTTTTTTTTATTATTTTTTTATTTTTTAAAAGATTTTATTTATTTATTTGACAGAGAGAGATCACAAGTAGATAGAGAGGCAGGCAGAGAGAGAGAGGGAAGCAGGCTCCCTGCTGAGCAGAGAGCCTGACTTGGGACTCGATCCCAGGACCCCGGGATCATGACCTGAGCCGAAGGCAGTGGCTTAACCCACTGAGCCACCCAGGTGCCCATAAAAGCTTTTTCTTTGTCTCTCTCTCACTCTTTTTTTTTTTTTTATAAGAACTTCATTAGCCTATACTAGATGAGCTTGTCTATAAGGTAGATAAAAATCTAATAGAACTAAACTTGCTTTGGAGCAAAGAAGCTAAGTGATAGTGATTGGCTAGTATTACGTATTTACCTCATTAGTGGAAGATGGTCTTGGAGAGTGAGGGAAGGGGGTCAGATCGCTGTAGCTTGTTTGTGAGTCATGCTCAAGCAGAACTGTAGTACTAAACAGACTCTCTTTTGTTCTGCTACCAATTTACTATAATACTCTGAAGTATCCGTTAGTAAGGCCAGACATTGATCCTCAGCATTTATGTGATAAGCTCAGTGTCTCTCTTTCCACCTTACTAGGTTAACAGCAAGAATGCTTTCCTAAAGTCATCCCACAGAGCTTGGAGATTCTACGTGGCAGCAGTTTTTCCTAAGTGTAGGGAAATCTATTCTCTGAGGATTATTTAGTGAGAACAATAGTAGTTCAGGGAAACAGATGAACATTGAGAGTATAGTTTTTTGTGCCTTTGATTGTCTTTCTGAGGGACTGGTTCTTTCAGGGATCACTCTTTCAATACGCATCAGATTCCTTTCCTCCAAATTCAGTGCTTATTAAAAAAAAAAAAATCCCTGGGGTGCCTGGGTGGCTCAGTGGGTTAAAGCCTCTGCCTTTGGCTCATGTCATGATCCCAGGGTTCTGGGATCGAGCCCCGCATCGTGCTCTCTGCTCAGCAGGGCGCCTGCTTCCTCTTCTCTCTCTGCCTGCCTTTCTGCTTACTTGTGATCTCTGTCAAATAAATAAATAAAAATATTTTTAAAAATCCCTGAAAAAATTTAATGCTTATTTTGGCAAGGTTGTTTATATGTGGCTGCAGGGGAGAAGGTAAGAGTAGAAATCTGAAGAATCATGCTAATGCACAATAAGAAAACATAATGTCTTGCTTTTCATATGGCCAAAGCAGAAAACATTTTGAATGAGAAGGGGAAGTTACTTCATTGAATGGGGAAACAGTTCATTCTCTAGCTATTAATATTTAGTAAATTATGAATGACCAACATTCTTTTTTTAATTTTTTATTAACATATAATGGATTATTAGCCCCAGGGGCGCATGTCTGTGAATCGCCAGGTTTACACACTTCACAGCACTCACCATAGCACATACCCTCCCCAATGTCCGTAACCCAACCACCCTTTCCCTAGCCCCCTGAGCAACCCTCAGTTTGTTTTGTGAGATTAAGAGGAATGACCAACATTCTTAAAAGTTCTTGCAAAGAGGAAGACTGAAAGCTGAGTCTGAAGGAAAACGTGCCTTGTGGATCATGACCAACTCAGGAGGATACTGAGTTGAGGTCTAACCATTATTTTTTCTCATTGCCTCTTAACTGATCAAAATGAAAGGTGGTTGTTGTACCCCTTTTTTGACACTTGTGGCAGACATTTTCTGTTAGTAAAATCTGTATCATGATCAGGATAATAATTAGCCATTGGGTCAGGGATCTGTGCATGGGCAGTGTGAAAAATGTGAATATTATGATATTACAACATGCCAGCTCAGACTTTGGGTGATTTCAGTCGGGTCATCAGTACCGTGCAGTCCTTTTGAAGAGACTAGAGTAAAGGGCATAGTAGATCAAGCACTCACACATACAAACCACTCATATACACACCCACATTCAAATTTTGTTCCTGACTGAAAAGGGAAGATGGAAACAAATGGTCTTTCATCTTAAGTTGTTTTAAATGGAAATTTTTTTCCTGTTGGAGACCTTTGGATTCCAAGTTCCTTTCTCTTGATGTGGAGAGGAAGCAGCAAGTTTATGCATGAAATATTGATTTTTTTAAATAAATGCCTTTTGGGTCATGAGCCCAGGATCAGCCCTGGGATCAAACTCCATGTAGGGCTCCCTGATCAGCAGCGAGCCTTCTTCTCACTCTACCCTCTGCTTGTGTCTCTCTCACTCTCTCAAATAAATAAAATCTTTAAGAAACTGCTTTTTGTTTTGATAGTTGTTAAAATTACTTTGGCTTCTCTTAAATTCTTTTCTCAAAAGTTACCTCACTTGATGCCAACAGCAACGTGGTGGCAAGTTGTATTGTGTCCATTTTACTCAGTGACACCTACAGTCTTGTGACTTGGCCATTCCCTTCTTTTTGGGGTTCCTGCTCTTCTTGCTTAAGCTCTAGTCGTTCTAATCTTTGAATTCATTTCCCATCTCGGGAAGTTTGCATGTACCACAGCATTCTACCATGCTTCCCCTCTGCCTGGCTCATTCTTACTCAGCTGTCAGGTCTCCACTTCAGTGTCCTTTCCTTGAGGGAGATTCTCCAGATCCCCTGATTAGGTTTCCTGCCCTACATAGATAAGCTTGTCCCACAGCAGTCCTTGCTTTTCCTATATGTCTCTTATCACAGTTGTTAACTCATTGTTTAATGTCTGTCATTTTCATTGACTATGATGTTCAGGATAGAAGAAAACATAGCTGTGCCGGTAGTAGTACCTAGCAATGCTATGGGTATAGTAGATGCTCACTAAATAATTGTTCAATGAATGAATGAATAGTTTCCATGCCATAAAGTTAATTCATGTCACAGTTGTGACTGGAGCTTAGTTCCCTAGATTTCAGAAGTCATATTTCTTGTATTACAGAACTTCATTGCATATCTGTTACCTGGCAATGACTTTCTATGTTGGTGGAAACAAAAAAATGAAAAAAAAAAATGGTCTGCAGTTGTTGTTCAAAATGATGTTAAGTGAAGCAGGGACCAAGTGTATCAGTTTTAATTGAATGTGAGTGGAGAGAGGCAGAAGAGAAAGGAATCAAATGTTAGGAAAACAAAGAGGTAGAAGACCGTTCTTGGGGTGAACTAGATAGGTAATGAGAAGGAAATGAGAAAATTGCTGAAAGCAGCCACAGTCCAGTTGGCATTTGCAGATCAGGTCCTCAGGCCAGGAATGAATTGCTTTAGTAGAAGGGCCGTTGTAATGTATCTAAAACTCCTGTTATGGATTTAGCCAAATCATATGACCTCTTTGTCCTCAGTTTCCAGTTCTGCAAGTCAAATGTTGTCTTACACAAACTCTTAAAATCTTCTTCGCCTGTGGACTGAATTTATACGCTGAATGGTTTTGTAGTTCAGAGAGAACTAGACTTCAAAGCCTTAGCCACAGCTATCCAAGGAAAAAGAACCTTGGGAATTGCTTCTTCTCCTAAATGCCCATATTTTCATGATCTCTTTCATTCCTCACTGTGTGTGTTCAATGGCCCTGAATTCAGTTCTCCATCCTAGTTGGACCAGTGGTGTCCAAATCTGTTAGTCCCTGTATAAGCGGATTATGTAGGAAGCATAAGAAAAAACAGACAACTGGGCCTTCCTTTTGAAAAATTTATCTTGAAAATTCTGATATAGTTTCCCTGAATCAGAATATTTACTAAATTCCCTGGTGAACCTAAGGCAGCTATCTTATGAACTTAACACTTGCACTAAATGAGAGACAGCATGTTCTATAGAAATGCAAGCTTTAAACCAAGATATCCTGACTTATTCCCAATTTGAGGTACATCTGGCTCTTTAATCTACTCCCTTTCCCACCCCTCACATTTAGCAATGGCATTTGCTAAACTGTTTTCTTGCTATGTTGCTGTTTGTTATTAAACAGTGACTACATTTTCCCCCTAGACATGACTGTGTTTTAGTGATGGGCGATGTGATTGCCTATATATAATTATTAAGGCACTTTGGAATACTTCTGAAGAAATGTGTCTATATAAATGGAACTCATTATCATTGTGCTCAAACTGGAATTTCTAGTTTGAGTTTGAGGGCTTGGGATGGAACTTACTTTTGATTGCAGAGAAATCAACATTTCATATCATTAGTGAATTGACTCATCCAAATTACGGCCCTGATTCTGTACATTGCTCACTTAAGCATCAAAATTTCTATCCAGTGGTGAAGACTGGGAGGGAGGAGCACACATGCAGACAGATGACAGTAGAGAACATTGAGTTCCACCATGTTTACTGGTGTGCTGGGCGTGACCATACAAAGACCTCAACAGGTCAGTTGGAGTTGCATTATTATCTTCTGTAGAGATGCTAAAGCAAATTCTCAGTTAGACTATTCAGGATTAGTAAGCAGGGAAAGCAAGCTCTCCCTCCTTTTTCAATGGAGCACATTTTGATTTTGTCTTAGGTCAGTCAACACAGTACTTCCACACAAGTATCATTTGTACTTTTGCCACCAGCTTGGCCCCCTACAATGAACACAGACTCCTCTTTTACTACTCTCTCGTACCTAGCCACACGATTGTCCTGCTTAGAAGTCAAATACAGCCCTTCCTCAGGGGACTTGCTGTTTCCTTTACCTAAATTTTCCTCCCCCGAATATGGGAGTTCACTCCAGCAGCTCCTTTGGTCCTGAGGCCTGACTCTCTTACTTAAAACTGCCCTCCCATTGCCCCACCTCCTGCATCTCCCTATCCCTTTCCCACCCATTTAATCTTTATAGTATTTATCATTATTATACACAGGATAAGCATTACCTATTTATTATTTTTTTTATCAATTTCCTATGAAAAACATAAGAACAGTATTTTGGTCTTTATTGACTTTATTGACTTACTCCTATACGCTCAGTATCTAGGAGCATTAGTATTTTGTAGTTATTCAATAAATTTGCCAAATGAATGGATGCATGATAGATGAACCAACCAATACAGTAAGTGGAACTGCATGCAAAGTAACTGACAAGGACTGATCAGAAATAAGAGAAAATAACCTGTTTCATTGACCTTAACTTTAATTCTGATTTTTATTTGAAGATAGTCTAGATGGTTCTTTCTGTTATCTTCTTGTAAAGAAGACCTAAGAAAAGACCTAAGACCCAAGAAAATCTCCTTTTGGGTCTAGATATTCCCAAAATCTTGCCTTAAGATATCTTTTGACTCTTTCACAGATCTACTTCTAAAATTACCCATATTAACAAAATATAATATCTGGGTGGGCTCAGTCATTTAAACACCTGCCTTCAGCTCAGGTCATGATCTCAGGGTCCTGGGATCCAGCACAGAGTTGTGCTCCCTACTCAGTGGGGAGTCTGCTTCTCCTTCTCCCTCTACCCTCCCCCCGCCCTGCCCCCACCCCCATTCACGCTCTTCCTCCCTCTTTCTCTCTGTATCTCAAATAAAACAAAATCTTAAAAAAAAAAAAAAAAAACTGGATGGGAAATCTTATGTGTTCATTCCAAAAATGTTCAATAGATGCCCACTTTGTGTCATATGGTGGCACCCATATAGTGGAACCCAGTTATGCATCTACAGTCCCTGCTATTGTGACTTTAACCTTTAGGTGGGTAAGATGGACAATTAAAGAAGCAGTCAATGTGAAAAGAAAATTCCAGGCTACTCTGGGAATACACAGAATGACTGTTTCTTATAATGAAACTGGAATGGGTAGTAAGAGCTAGACAAGGTAAGACTGAAAAGGGGATCCAGGCAGAAGGAGAAATATGGGACGGTGATTGTTATGTAGTCAAGAGAAGTGAATATAGCTGTGAGAGTGTCAGGTAAGAAGATAAAATGGCAGGGAAAGTGGCTACAGAGGAAGGTCTGAGCCTTGAGAATTATGCCCAAGTGTTTGGATTTCAACGCAACAGTAATACAAAGCAAGTCCTTAATGCACCCACAAAAATTCTTTCTTCAACACTTGACGATTGCCCTTCCCTACCCCATTTGATATTAGGGGTGGCTATTGACTTGCTCTAGTCAATTAAAAAGTGATTGGAAATGCCATGCTTCACATCCAGGCAGAAGCCTTATTTACTAGCTAGTACAGTTGCCGTTTGAACAAAATGTGCTTGAACTGTGCGGGTACACTGATATGTGGATTTTTTTTTTTCAGTATGGTATAGTCCATAAATGTATTCTCTTTTACTTGTGATTTTCTTGATAACATTTTTTTTTCTTCATCCTACTTTATTATAAGGATGCAGTATATCACACATATGATACACAGTATATGTAAACTGACAGTTGTTATCAACAAGGATTTAAGTTAATATTGGTTTCTTTTTTTTTTTTAAAGATTTTATTTATTTATTTGACAGACAGAGATCACAAGTAGGCAGAGAGGCAGGCAGAGAGAGAGGGAGGAAGGAGGTTCCCTGCTGAGCAGAGAGCCCGATGTGGGGCTCGATTCCAGGACCCTGAGATCATGACCTGAGCCAAAGGCAGAGGCTTTAACCCACTGAGCCACCCAGGCACCCCAATAATGGTTTCTTAGTAGTTAAGTTTTTGAGGGATCAAAGGTGATATGTGGATTTTTGATGGTGTGGGCGGTCAGTGCTTCTAACCCCCACATTGTTCAAGAGTCCGCTGTACTTACAATCTTCTCTGCTGCAGGAGTATGGTAATCACCGAAGCCCCATCAGCTTAGATCCTTGAGTGCCAATGATAAGTGGAACTTCCCTGCTGACCCACAATAGACATGTAGTTTGCATGCAAAATATGTCTTATTTTGTCAAGCCACTGACATTTGGGAATTGTTTGTTCTAGAATAATCTGAACTCTTAGGAATGCTAAAAGAACCACTAACAGTTGGATGATATCGTGACATGGGTTTTTGCAAGATTACTTCATGCTGCAGTGAGGGAAGATGGTTCAGAATAAGAAAAACCAGAGACCTAGCGACCAGTTTTGAGGTTGTTGTGGTAATTTAAGTGAGAGAAATTGTAGGAATCACATGTCTGTTACAAATATTGAGAAGGGGAATGGTGACTAGGAGCAGGATTTCAGGTATGCGTAATAGCAACAGAGAAAAAGGGGCAGATTCAAAATCTTTTAGGTAGTAGAACCAACAGAATTTGGTGACTGTTAGGATATAAGGATGTGGAAGAAAAAGGCATTAATGAGATTCTCAAATTTCTGGCCTGTGTAACTGCATAAATTCAACAGGATATAGAACATTGAAAAGAGAATATAGTCTTTGAAACTCTGAGGGATAATTAGTTCAATTTTAGACATGTTGGGTTTGAGATGACTCTCCAAAATCCAAGTCCAGGTATAGGTAGGCAAGTGTTCTAAAACTGGAGCCCAAGAAAGAGGCTTAAGCCAAAAGTAGCAGATCTGTGAAGCATTAGGATATAGATATAGGATACAGATGATAATTTAGTCCATAGCTGTGGATGAGATCACCCTGGAAGTGTGTATTCTATGACAAAATGCAATTGGCATATCAGTGAATGGCCTTGTTTAGTTGGTGAGAAAAGGCATTATGACAGAAAATGTCATGACCACATAATTCCGAAAAACAAACCAGATAAAAAAATTACAAAGCAGATTTGATTCCAGACAGCCAACCCTGAATCGGGGAATCCAGAACAATACCTACATTTTGATTTATTATTCTCCATATACCAAAGACTGGACCCGTTATAAGAGAAATTATATATTTACTCTCCAAGGATAGAAAACTTAATGATCTACTCTTCTGACTTCTATAAGGAAATGTGTTTGCATCTTTATTTCATTCTGTCATTGAATCAGTAGCCAGGAAATAAAATGTAGAATTTTCACTGGAAACAAACTATTCTTCCCATTTAATTATTTTGAAGGAACCTGAAGTGAGAAGCTTATCCATATTGCATAGCTCATACGAAAATAACTTGATAAATTCAGCCCACAAAATGAGCTCAATTATGATGTTGCTGTTATGATATGTTTATTTGCCTCTTCATCAGAATCTTTTTTTTTCTTTCTTTCTTTCTTTTTTTTTTTTTTTTGGTTCCTACCATAAGCACAGCAAAATTGTCCATTTAGTTTTGCTTGACATCTTTGGAGAATAAATGATATTGATGTGATGTTTAGGTATTCTATAGTTTATAAATGAATGGTTGGTTATGATACACTACTTATGTATATTTGAGGCATGCAGAAGCTTGTGATCTCAAATATTTATCTCAAAAATTATGAATTTTACAATTTGGACCTTTTCTAAGAATTTTACAATTTGGACCTTTTCTTTAATCACCTCGGTTTGGCTCCCTTCATTAGACTACCGAAAAGTCCCCTGGTATGATTACCAAGAAAAAAATAAAAACACCAAGCCATGCGCTGAAGTTAGAGCCACTAATCTTCTCTAGAGAAAGCAGGAAGTTCTTTGCAGTAAAGTGATTTTCAACTTGAGTTTTGAAGGATGCATGTGAGCTACCAAGACAAACAAGGGAACACAGTTATTTCAGGTAGACATTTCAGCTAATGTAGCATGTGCAAAAGGTCTGAAATAGAGCATGGCTGGTCCTTTTCGAGGATTGCAGAGTCCTGGATACAGTGAGTGTGGTAGAGGGCTAAACAATGAGTCCAGCCAGAGAAGGGACTGTGGCAGTGATCATTTTGAAACCCAGAGTTTTTAAATCTCAAATTAATCATGTTTGCTAGTCTAAAAAGAGCTGGGAGTCAGTCTAATATAATCATTGCACAGTAAAGAAGATGACTTTTTATGATCCTACATTAATTTTCAGTTTCAACATTTCTCCTAAAGGGGCTGATTCTCCCACTTGGTCCCACCAGGTCATTTAAAATCAATTTAAAATGGTCCCCAGTAGACTGTGTCCCTCTGGAGAAGTTGTAGGAACTACATGTATTTCACGTGTATCAGAGAACAGAATCCTGTCCCAGAAAAATCCTTCTAATGGCATCCTAATTTTCTAGCTTCTGCCACTAAGTAAGCCTCAGTCTACTTGTTTTTATTATTTATTTTTTATATTGTATTTATTTATATTATTTATACCATGAAGAACTAAAAAGAAAAACAATGCCCAGGGCCCTTTC